>NW_008825071.1:1210273-1239076 GCF_000699105.1 Pygoscelis adeliae | reverse complement strand
ATGCCTTTACTGAAAGAGTGGTTAAACATTGGAAGAGGCTGCCCAGGGAAGTGGTTGAGTCCCCATCCCTGGAGGTATTTAAAAGACAGGTAGATGCGGCACTTAAGCACATGGTTTAGTGGGCATGGTGGTGTTGGGTTGACAGTTGGACTTGATGATCTTAGAGGTCTTTTCCAACCTTAACGATTCTATGATTCTATGATCTTTTGCCTTACAATCCAAGAATAATCCTTTTGGAGCAGAAGTAGCTTTTTTGCTGTTTTTAGGTGAATGCCTAGATCAAATCCTAGGCCTACAACAGGGTTTCTGAGATATTGTTTACCCACATTTACAACTAACAGCCATCAAGCTGCCATAAATGGTGATGTGGCTGTGCATCAGATTGCCAAGAGTGCACACACTTAAGGAGCCAAAATACAGCTACTGCATCACCTCTGAAGAGAGAATTTGTTCACTGTTTTGCTCCCAACTCTGACTGGGCACAAATCACTTGCTACTATAGCTGAGGATGGAAACATTAGTTTCCTTTTTTTTCCTTTAGAAATAGTAACACAGCAGCTGCTTACAAGGAATAGCATTTCAGCTTTTAACTAAAAGGCTGCAGTTGTGCTCAGACTTTAGTTAGGGGCACAAAGTGAGGTTTACTGCTTTTATCCAGCTCTTGCATATTTAAGCATAATTCAAATGCAGTCATTGCTGTTTGCCCTGCTGCTAATACTGAGCAAAGCACAGGTACTAGGAAATGCCAAAGAACAGGAGTAGGAAGGCACAAGCAAACAAGTTCGAGTAATCAGTGGAACTTTTCCAATCATCCACCTGTAGGCTCCAGTTCCTTACCCTCAGTGTTGGGCATAAACCATCAAAACCCTACCATTACCCAGGACTGCTATCTGCTCAGCACAACTACTGAATTAGTAGATTACATAAATCTGCACTATCGCAGCCATCCAGGAAACACAGGATGTAAATACCCATCTGTGAGAAGTTTAAGTGACTTTAGACCGCACAGAAGTCCTGTACTTAGAGTTGATTCCATTTCTAAGGGAGCACATAGCTGTCACATCCCTAAGACCATCTTTTCCTCATATAACTCGCCCTAACAAATATATACTTTTCTATCCTTACAACAAGGCAAAGGTCTTGCTGACAACGGCTTCACCTTATTGCATAGCTCTAATTTATCCTCTAGAACCTATTCAAACTGGGCAATGACAGAACGGGGGACAAGAGAAAGACTGTGCAACTACCCCACTTTAAGCTGTGTGATACATATAAACAAGCAGAAAAACTAAAGATCGCACAGATGTAACGCCAACTCCTTGTTATCTAATTTTGTAAGTTTTAGCATTCTTAAATACAAGCAGAAAATGGTAAATAATTTGTGAGATGACTGAAGAGAGTAAAATTCTATCATGTGCTTCATGTTAGGAACTATAAAAATAAAACTTAAGCTATTACATAACTTTGCAACAAATAAGGTTTTTATGCAATGTGTGGACTCTTCATGAGAAGAGTCCACCTTCATCGTTGGTGTGAGTCACAAGAATTTATTAGATTGTCAAAGAGTGTGGGAGCTCAAAAAGAAAAGTACTTGTAGCACTTGCAAAAACTTCTGACCTGGTCATCACCGGTCGGTACTCCATCGTGGTATGTTCAGTTCCTCCTCTCCAGATTGCCCCTTTTCCTCTCTATTTTTGACCACTTTGCATTAAAGTCTAGCTCACTTTAAGTAAAGTGCCAGCACAGGAATCAGTAAAAACATGAGGTGGGGAGAAGAGTGGGAGGGAGAGAGAATTTCCCCAGCTCTCAGTTCAGTTGTTCATTACCAGGGCAGTGGCTAGAAAGCAAGAGGAGATTCTCTGAAAAAGAGCCTTCACATAACCTATAACCTCAGCCTGGATCACACCTTGCATAGCAGGACTCTGACGCACAACCAACCTTTAGAGAATCTGTTGGTTAAATTTCCGAGCCAACATTACAGATGTGCAAGTGTTAAATTCTAGAATTTTATAATTTGAGTGAAATTGGATTGCTTCTCATAAAAGGGCAACACTGGTGCCAAAGACTGTTCCCTTGCCCCTTTACATCTTTTCATCAAATACCAAGTCAGTTCCTTCTTAAATTGGAAGCTTTCCATAAAATTCAGCCAGAATAAGAAACTTCAACATGGGAATTTTTCTTCTCAATGGTTAAAGTAGAGATAATGTAACTGACAGCAGACTTCGGGAAAGTGTTAAACAGACTTGACAACAGGTATGTATCATTGCTAGCTCCATCCGCAGTAAGAATATCTGTATGTGATTATACCCCTTTCTTTTCTTCCTCTGTGCTTTGCTTGTTACCTACTTTGAAAACTGCAGATAAAAAGTACAGTATCATATCCAGGTATTACTCAAGTTTCCAAAAGATAATGACAATTCTTATATCCTCCATAGACAAAGGGAAGCGAATTCTGTGTATTAATGAGACGTTTTGTAACTAATGAATTGCACATTACTAAGTTTATAACTTAATTATAAGTAGAATGACATTATAAGCAGGAGTATCACCTTCTATAAAACAACTGTAAAAGTAAATTATGATTTAAGAATGATACTACAGTGAGAAGCATGCTATTTTCACCCATTTTGACAGAGATGGGAAGATGTGTAGCAAATGAAGCAGAAAATTGCTTTCTACCCTAAAGAATCAAATCCTGTTTCATTCATGGAGTGTCTATGCTGTGCCACGCAAATATTTTATTCAAACTTTTTCCTAAGATGCTATGGAAAAAAATGAATATATCATGATCTAATAAGGTTATATCATGAGACATTATTAATTACACTTGCATACAGAATCCTAAATCTGCCATAAGTAATTCTTTTGTAATCCTATTTTTGAAAAAGTTAAGATTCTCACTGCTCAGGGTATTTAATGCAATAAATAAAACAATTTGTCTTAAAGCACACATATTCCAGGAATAGCATCATTTTGTAGGTCCATAGATCCATTTACCTTACAGTCTGGATAACATGTGTTAGCCACTGGCCAGAAAGTTCAGATTTCATCTCCCAGCCACCATACTGTCTTGATTCTCCTTCTCTGAGGCTGAATGGAAGCAAAGCTCCACGGATAAGTTTTACCAGAGAGTGCATCACTTCCTGAATCATTTTCTGCATCAGAAGAAGGGAAAGAAAAATCAAGCAAAAAGCTCTATCAATGTGCTCAAGCAGCATGTACTTGCTACACAACAGCTTGGAATGTATGATTTACAGGTGGCTCCACACGGTAGAAAGTAGAGGAGAAGGAGGTAGAAGGGCACACAGATGATTTAAGAAATCTGATTTTCAAGGTGGTGACACTTAGGTATCTTGCTATGAAGGACAGCTGAAAGAAAGCAAGGCTTTCCCCCCATAACTTACCTTGAAATCATTTTGTCTTTGCCTAGCGTTTTTCTTTGATCTTTCCATTTGGCCAGATTTTTCAGCAGTCTTGTGAAAATGAGAAATTGAAAAGTGTAAGTATCTCATAACCACTGTTAAAATAATTCTGAAAAAGGGGGTTTCAAAGTGAAGAAGTGAAAACTGATGAGTTTATGATGCAATTATAAAAACTAACTCATGGCATCTCAATAAACAAAGACTATATATCTCTCTCAATAAAATCTACTTATTGTAGGTCAGTGTGCTAATGTTTAATTCTGAGGAACAATGTGTATTTAAGACAAAGTCAGAGACAAGCATAAAAGAATAGCTCAAGCAATATGAACTTCATGACGTCAAAGTATTCTCACGGCAATGTTAGTGAGAGCTAAAACATACAAAGTCCAATGTGCATCAAGTTTATATGAAGAAATTCTATATTCTCAGCATAGAAGCTGCCCAGAGAAGGACATCGATGTCAAGTGAGAGACACTTCTTGGAATGAGGGCAATTTGGAACTGTAACATGAGAGGGGGAGGGTTGAGGGTTGGTTGGTTGTTTTTAGGAACAGCATTTTGTTGACAATGCTCTTTAAATAATTCAACTAACTGTAAAAGAGACTCTGCAAAATAATCAGCATCTTCATGGACAGTTCACTTCTTTGAAAACCGAGGAATGTGAGTACACTTTGCATGAGACAGTTACAGTTGAAGAAAAACATGGTTTGACTAATAGTCTTCCTGTTTGCAGTTCTAGCCTTCTGTGGACTCTACTGAGAACACAGTAGAGTAAATTATACCGAAAAAGTTATTTCAGATACTGTGTTAAGTGCAGAGGTAGAATTTTATAGTTAGAAAATCTCCTATTTTATGTATGTACAGCAACATCTGCTGGACAGGAAGTGCAATAACATGACAAGAGTGTTCTCAAAGCAAATCAATTTACTTTCAAGTCATTAATTTGAAATGCTGTATTTTTCAAATTCCCTCTTTAGCTAAAGCATTTCAGATTTTTAAGGTAAAATAAATAACGTGAAGTGAGCAAAAATTAGATAAAAATAAAACTGCTTAACAGTTCTGGAAAATACATAGCTATGAAACTCTTGTACTTTAAAGCTCTGAATTATACAGTTTCAGACAAGGAGAACACCACTCGAGTTACTGCTGCATATAATACCCATCTCTCTTCTAACACCTTAAAAAGAAAATAAGCTGTATTCCTTTAAACCTTGGGTATCAACTTAAAATTCACACTGTTTTACAGCTGGATTAAAGAACAACAAAAAAATTCACAGATCTTTGATATCTTTTTTTTTTTTTTTCTTAGTGGTTTTCCTGAAGACCAATCTTAAACCTTTCCTGCACAGACAGACCAAAACTATCTTGTGGTAAGACCAACGGTTACTACTCACATATGCTACTTCACCTAGAGTGATTCAAAGAACTCAACTTTTTAAACTGTTGAAAATACCACATAAATCTTTAACTGACAGTATTTTAAGGCATATAGCTAACCTTTCAGAACTAAAAAGAACACTCCCCCAAAAACCTACAAACTGATCAAGAGAAAATAAATATGGCTTGTTACTCATACGTGGGGATTTTCTTTCCACATTTTTAAAATGTCTTGAAGACTTGAATAAGCTAACTGACATGACCCTCTATACCATTTTCACAGGACTTTTCTTAAAAAAAACATAGAAATCACTTTGCTTCCTGAATGACAATAAATAGCAAGTGACATGGTAAAAAAAAATTCTTCATGGACAATTAAAATCTGTATGGTTTCTGATAAAAAACATGTAAAACTTGAGTCTTGAATGCAATGTTGTGACAGATATTCTTGAGTGCTCTAGAAGCTTCTCGCTTATGCCACCCCCTCCTTCTACTCTCCCTCAGTTAACTGTGGCATGCAGAACACACAAAAAGAACTGAGGGCACCATCCCTGCTCCCTCCCCAAGAACTTGGGGGGGCTTCCATAAGGACCAAAGGAGCAGAAGAAATCAAATGTATGTGTATTAATTTCTTACAAGCTCAGAATCTGGCCCAACAGAAGAGTAGATGTACCTTAGAGACTAACAGGAAAACAACCTCCTCCTCTTTTTTTTTTTTTAAATACATGGAAACAATGTTTTGTTCAGACATGACATAAGATCACTGCATTTTCCACTTGCAGTCATTTATGAGCAGAATTTCTCAACCTTGTTTACAGTTCAAGTCTCTGTTTCTCTAGAAATTGCTTTCTTTTTCGTTGTACTCAGAGAAAAAAAATCACAACAACAGGTGAATTTGTAAAGTCTAATTTCTAACGGTACTGTTGTCAAATATAAAGATTGTCAATTCCCTTATGAAATTAATTATTTTTGTGAAAGTCAACAGTACTAAGGTTTATTCTTGCTTCTACTTCCTTCACTGAACGTTATGAGTAAGTATCATATCTTTCTTTTGATTTTATAATGTAAAATGAGTATCACGAATAGAATCTATTTCACTGGAGCTATAATGCTCTGTATATTGTGTTCAACATATAAAGGGCTATACTACCTATTAGTATCATAATATGAAAACATTATATTGTTTTACAGACAGTGGCAATAAATAGAATGATTGCTTGAGAAATTAATTCTTTAGTTAGTCAGAGGAAAGGAAAATGACAAAATAAGCTTCCAAATTTCCTTTTCCTAAGGTTAATTTGTTTTATTTTCTACTCATTTTTAAAATGTCTTGAAGACTTGAATAAGCTAACTGACATGACCCTCTATACCATTTTCACAGGACTTTTCTTAAAAAAAACATAGAAATCACTTTGCTTCCTGAATGACAATAAATAGCAAGTGACATGGTAAAAAAAAATTCTTCATGGACAATTAAAATCTGTATGGTTTCTGATAAAAAACATGTAAAACTTGAGTCTTGAATGCAATGTTGTGACAGATATTCTTGAGTGCTCTAGAAGCTTCTCGCTTATGCCACCCCCTCCTTCTACTCTCCCTCAGTTAACTGTGGCATGCAGAACACACAAAAAGAACTGAGGGCACCATCCCTGCTCCCTCCCCAAGAACTTGGGGGGGCTTCCATAAGGACCAAAGGAGCAGAAGAAATCAAATGTATGTGTATTAATTTCTTACAAGCTCAGAATCTGGCCCAACAGAAGAGTAGATGTACCTTAGAGACTAACAGGAAAACAACCTCCTCCTCTTTTTTTTTTTTTAAATACATGGAAACAATGTTTTGTTCAGACATGACATAAGATCACTGCATTTTCCACTTGCAGTCATTTATGAGCAGAATTTCTCAACCTTGTTTACAGTTCAAGTCTCTGTTTCTCTAGAAATTGCTTTCTTTTTCGTTGTACTCAGAGAAAAAAAAATCACAACAACAGGTGAATTTGTAAAGTCTAATTTCTAACGGTACTGTTGTCAAATATAAAGATTGTCAATTCCCTTATGAAATTAATTATTTTTGTGAAAGTCAACAGTACTAAGGTTTATTCTTGCTTCTACTTCCTTCACTGAACGTTATGAGTAAATATCATATCTTTCTTTTGATTTTATAATGTAAAATGAGTATCACGAATAGAATCTATTTCACTGGAGCTATAATGCTCTGTATATTGTGTTCAACATATAAAGGGCTATACTACCTATTAGTATCATAATATGAAAACATTATATTGTTTTACAGACAGTGGCAATAAATAGAATGATTGCTTGAGAAATTAATTCTTTAGTTAGTCAGAGGAAAGGAAAATGACAAAATAAGCTTCCAAATTTCCTTTTCCTAAGGTTAATTTGTTTTATTTTCTACTAAAGCTGCAAAGAATAGTAGATAGCTATGGCTGTAGTTCTGCTTTAGGGATAATTTTGTAATGGCATACTGTAGTTGTGATGACTTAAGGATTTAAGCACAGCAGGACACTGTAAGCATGGCAGGATAAAAACAATCCCAACAAATGAAGTGATATAGCAACAGTTAAACAGAAAATTCTAGATGCACGAACTTTTAGGTTCGATACAGAAGCTGATCTGAATAATATGCATGTCCAAAAGCTTGTTTATTTTCCACCTGCTCTGTATTATCCCAACTGCCTCTACATCTCTTTACAGACCTTGTTTTCAGAGTTTTTTAGGACCCAGAATGAGTGAGTCCAAGCTGCAGCCAGCAGGACTTCCCAGTGATAGCTGTGCAGATGAGGTGTGAACTAGTGCCTTATCATCTGTTGATGGAACAGAGAGCTGCCTTTCACTACACTTAGGTCATGGATTTGTTTTTGTCAGGCTTGCTCCTTGGGAATGTGCCATCACTACAGTTCTCCTTGTGGAGAAGAAACAACATAGCTTGAGTACCTGAAGTGAACTCTCTGTAAAACATAATGTAATTCTGTGACCAAAATTTAGCAATAACACAAACCCAAAAGCTATTGTATTTATCTAGTAACGATTATGATGGTAAACTGTATACAACCCATATCAAATTAATTATGAAATGCATCCTTTCAAAATCTGTTAATAGAGTGCATATAAAAATGACATGTCATGAATCACTACTTTTTTTTCCTACTTCTTGGATTACCAACATTATATTTTATTTACATATTTTGTAAAAAACAGATCATCTGAGCAAGAAGGACTAGAAGCACAGGTGATTGCAGCTGACTGCACTTCCAGACTAGACTCCCTGCAGTATGTCTGTGCACACCACTCTGGGCCTTGATCATTTTGCAACTCTGGTCTTGAACCTATACTCACTTCCAAATACTTAAAGCTCAAGAAATTAGTACTCTTGTTCCAAAGAAAGGAATTTTTTTTTTCCTGTATGACTTTGTCTTTTACTATCTCTATCCTTCGTGCAATATGCTATTTCTTCAGATCACCAATGAAGGGCAGCTGGCCAGCTATGAGTAAGAGGTGAAACTACATAGATATTGACTCCAGCATCTGGAACACACACAGACACACCACTGGCAGAATTTTAAGTAATTCCATTGTATGCTTTTATTCTTTTAAAAATAAAAGTCTCACTTCTACAGGTTAGTACTGCAAGACAGGTTACTATTCAAGGTAGCATCTCTCAAATGTGTTAAGAGTCTACATATTGTTTTATAAACCTTTCTGATTAAAATAAGCCCAGTCACTTCTTCCAGTGAAATATAGTAATTATTATGAAGCTTTGTTACTTAAAAGTCATTTATATAGAAGAATCCATACCTCACTGAATAAACTTCCATTCACGTAAGAAATCCAGAGCTTCCAGAAGTTGGGCAGCTGACTTACAACAAGTTTTGTCAACTTTTCAACAAATACAACTTGCTGAGGAGCTTTGTATCGCCAAGCTAAAAGAGGGAGAGGGGACGGAAAAAGCAAAATTTAAGAGACCTTTGAATTAATAATAAGACATGTACTACTAGCTTACTACTGCTTTGTATCACACAACTGACTATACAGTTTATATATAAAACCTTTCAGGTAGGAGTGGAAAAATTCAAAGCTCAGTCCATATATGTACACAATTGATACACATGGAAGCTCTTTCTTCTTTTCTCATATGCTTACAAGGTGCCAGCACTATGACAGTATATAAAGAATAGGCCCCTTTGTAGGAGTACCTAATGCAATCCACCTAACAATCCATTCAGCCAGTCTTCTGTCTTTAAACCACTCTAAAAGGTAAGATAACATGACAGCAATCAAGACATTAGAAGTTTCAAATGATGAGGGGATGATGCTGAAGAAACAGGGCTGCTAGGATATGCTAGTGATTAAGGCAAACAATGGGAACTAGAAGATCTGCTTTATTTAAAGCTCAAAAAAATTTCCATTGTGGCCTGGGGCAAGTTGCCAACCTCTCATCTTCATTTCCATTTGTTTGGTAAAATCTTCTATCTGGAAAACAGGGGAGATTCCAACATTTTTGTTAAAACTCAATAAACGTATCACTAAGTATATATTGAGATTCTTGGATGAAGAACACAATCATGACGTGTAATACTGCGGCACCTCTCACTTCACGAACTCCTGGTACACCAGCTGTTAAAACACATCAGGAAAATAGCTTACATTTTGGGAGCAGATAACTTTTCTCAGTTTCTTATCAAATGGGGCAAAGGGAGGTTGTGGGGGGGAAGGTAAAGAGAAAGCTGAAAAGAGGCAGAAGAAAGGTACCAATTAATATAGAAAACAAAGGAAACTTTGTGAAATACTTTTCTTTAACCATCTGCCTTCTCCACTGAAACGTTCTTGATTATGATGTTTTAACAAAACAGGGTATATCAGTGATAAGAGACTTCTATTTCAACTCAAGAATTAGAGTCCACTTTAGAACGTTGGGCAAAAGAAGTCACAGACTTCTGAGAAAAAGCAACCAGAAGAAAACAAACCAAACAACAACACTTAAAGACGTCTATGTTTGTTGGATTTTTTTGGTATAAACTCTGGTCTTTTATAAATGATAAAATTAAAAACAAGTTATCCTACATAACTCTGGAAATGCAGAAAAATGTTGGGTGAAATTGCACTTTTTGTCTTTCATCTGTTAGGGAATATTGCCTACACAGAACAGGAATTCACCAGTTAGGCAAAAACAGCTGCCTAATAGCACATTAGGTAACTAGTACGCTTCACCAGAGCCTCACTATTTTGTGTTGGTAACCAGTCTTGAATCTCCTTGAAGTACAGCATGCTTTCAGCAGCATCCATTTGTTGAGGTGCAGGTCAATTATCGGTCCATTTCTTTAGTGGACGAATAAACATCTGCACTACCCAAAATGTTCTTTTTCCTCATGGCCAAAAAGTTTAGGGACTCTGGATTAGTCAAAAAAAAACCCAAACAACACAAAAACAGAATCACAATGGAAGCCCAAAATTTGGAGAGGGACTCTGACATAACTGAAGTGTAACTCTGCAGATAGTGATGCATCTGTTTAGCAGGCATGAAAACGTCATGAAAGTTCAACCAGTAAAGCTCATAGTCTGGACACAGATTAGATGTCAGAGCACTACACCCAGTAGCAGAAAAACTCCTCTTACTAACATAGGCTGTGACTATGCCAGGGGGCTGTGCCAACACTGCTACAACAACAGAGGCTCTGTAACACCAACAAACCCCAAGTTCTAACCAAAAGATTTCAGCTCCTTTGAGAAACCATCTCATCTTTGCCAAAAGCTCCAGCACTAACCCAAGGTTATAACCAGGGATGTCTGTTCCTAACTGTAAACACACTGCCAAGATTTACTTCACATATGAAAATCTTTCCCACCTCCAGGAAGCACACTTCAGGCCCACTTCAGAGATTGCTTTAGTCCAGGGTCTGCAGACAGTAGGCATTTATTAGAAGAAGCTACTGCATATCATGTCAAAAGGACATTCTGGCCATAAATTCAGGATATTTTGACTTTTTTGCTAGAGAAAGCTCCAATCTATATTAAAGCAGAAAAAAAAGTTCATTTATCCTATTTATTCTATTATAATCTGCGCTATAACATCCTAAAGATGAAACTAGAGCTGTTGTTTACATATCCTCTTGAATTCATTCAGTAGGAGCTGAATGTTATTTGAATCCTGCAGTTTTGAATTCAAAGTAATTTGTTCAAACAACCTCATGGACAATCATTGTCAATCACACTGGGGAAAAAAACCACACCAAAACACCAAAAAACCCCAGAGATGCCATTCCTTAAATTTGCTAAAAAACAAAAGGATGCACAAGCAACCTGAAAACAGAGCACATCATGGCACATTTGGAATGGCAGCTCCTGCACAGGTATCGTAAGTGGTTGGTTTGCTTTGGCTCTCGACTCAGAGAAGAGCAAGCATTCAGCTGTTCCTAAGCATGCAGTGGGCACGTGCACCTAAGTACCAATAAACTCAACTCAGAGGCAACTCATTCCAAGTCTAGGGTCTTTGCGGTGGATTGGGCTCCTCAGGTATTATGATCCTCCAGTCCTCCAGTTTTCCTCTGAATCTTGGTTTAAACTGCTGGCTACAGAATCTGCAAAGCTTGCTGAACACTTACCTTTTCCAGTTTGTAAAAGGTTATGGATCCATAACTAAGACTCTAAAAGCAAAGATAACCGATTGACTTGAAATTGCCTTCTGTAGATGCAACTATTTAAGCAGAGACACATGCAAACGAATTCAAACAAGGAAAAAGTAAACTGGATTTTGGATATTGCTTGCTACATTAAGTGTGGCATGTGTATTAGTGGATGGTATCCAACAATCACCAGCCATTTACCATTTTGCTCTGTAACACTTGTTAATCAACTTCATGCAAGGCTTTGGGCTGAGAAAGGACAAGGGTAACAGTAATGCAGTAATGTAATTACTTGGTATACATGTATATTTTGAAGAGTCTGTGTAATTTGTATTTTGAAATACAAACATTCAGCCTCAAACTGTGACACAATTTAATTGTCTTGCATGTGAATATACACTGTGGCAGCACGAGAATGTCTAATTCTTATTATTCTTCATTTTATGTTCTTGAAAGATTCCCTTCATTCCTCTTCTTGCTCAAAAAAAATCAGGTTTTTCAAGGAAGTCCACAGAACTGAGAGAAGAGCAACATCAAAGCAGACCAAAGCCAGAAAGTTCTTCATAAAAACCCACTTTCTGCAAAAAAGTACTTTGGTAAGAAATGACCTATCCTGTGAAAAACATGTTTTCTGTCTCCTGTGATGTCACCATTGAAAGACTCTTGAGATGAAGCTGTTTGGACAAGGGTGCTGAAGACACTTATGATACACAAGGGCTCAGCTGATTGTGGACACACTGCTCAAGCTTAGTCACACACTTTTGTTTCCCTTTCTGGGTTTACAGAATTAGAGAACAAGGATCAGATAAGTGAGGTCACAGAAGGAGCAAATCCAAGGAGAGCCATCTTAGCAAACACACACAAAAGGTATAACAGCAGCCAAAAGGTGGTAGGCAGTAGGTGGTTACGTATAGCAAAAAGAAAAATTCTGGTTTTGTAGAAAAGAGGCTTTTAATTACCTTGACTACATTTTAAGAAGCAGATTTCAGTTATGAACTGCTCTTTGCTTGCAAAAAATACAGAGGACTCCTTTAGTAAGCAATGGTAACGCATGAGAAGAAAGAATTTTATTTGGTAACAAACCAAAACACACACACAGAACGTGGGTTTCTGTTTGGGTTTTTTGACTACACCACACACTGGACATAGAGAGCTCCAGCTTTGTTTTTCCAAATAAAGCAGATGCCTACCATCATCACGGCCAGACTGAAAGCTGCTGCCCCTTTTCAACGAAGCAGTTTGACTGAGATGGCCAATTGGTGATGGACGCACATCACCGTCCAGGTCTACCATGGGGCTGTGGAGCAATGAGTTGCCTGGGGAGAGGGGAAAAAAAGTTATAATGATTTTGCACATCAATTGACATGAAACTGCATGCTGCATGTGGAATTCTAATTTAATTCTGAAGTGATACAAGACAAAAGTTATCTAGCAAAAGCATTCTTAATCTTGCTTATTGAGACTGTCTGTTCATCTACATCACTTAATAACACCACTATTGACTCCTGTATCAAAGCCGAAACCACAAGTACCATGTGGGAAAAATCATTCTTTGGTCTGTATGTTTCTCTGTTTTTACTTTAATTAATGCCCTACAATTAGTTGCTTGAAAGCCATGGATAAAAATGTATTTATGCCATTAGTGACATGGCACACACTTTTTTTTTCCTGGTGTATGTCTAAATATACTTTTCAACAGCAACAGTTTCTTGTGCCTCCAGCTGAAGCAGTTAAGGGCAGAGTGTTCAACTACTGTTTGTCCTGTGCAGAGTTCAGGCAGAAAGAATCCACCCGTCATGAAGCAGATGAACTAATGACATTGTATGCTTGTGCATGACTGTAACACACCCCACATTTATACATACCCACAAACACACAAAATACTTCCCAGTGAACCAGTTACTGTTATCAAATAATTATTTTTTTTCCTTTGGATGCCTGTCCATATGTAGGCCACTATTAGCAAGTCCTAAGCAATGATCTAATCTGATGGAGGTGGATACTTGGAGTCTAATGTATGTTTGGAAAACAACCATATCATAATGAGCAGACCATGATGATTTTTTAGTGTACTGTAACATTGCCAATATTTCTCTTAAAGTCTAAATTGCTGCTTTACAGATACGTTTCTGAAAGGAACCATGAAAAATGATTTCAGCATTGGCCAACTAAGCTGTAACAGCTAAACTTAAATCAATCACAATTCACAGAATTATAAAACAGCCTAGGTTGGACGGGACCTCAAAACATCATTTGGTCCAACCTTTTGCGGGAAAGGGAGCCTAGGTGAGATTATCTAGCACCCTGTCCAGTTGAATCTTGAAAGCCTCCAGCAATGGGGACTAGCACGTCCCTGGGGAGGTTGCTCCAGTGATTGATTGTTCTCATGATAAAAAAAAAAAAAGTCTTTCTTATACTGAGATGAAACCTCTCCTGGTAATTCATGCTGAATTTTGCAGTGAGAATCTCAGTGTTTGAGTTTATTACTTGATTTTTTTCATCAATACCTATGTTCACTTAAAATAACAGGAAGGCCACAGAGTAAGAGCGCCAGCTGCAACATTGCAATACTCAGATTCAAGAGTAACACGAAGTAGAAAGGATTTGAAGAATATTTATTCTGAATTTATGTTGCTGTCAGACCAGTATGGCAGTAAAGATATACCCAGTCACTTTACTTCAACAGCTGGATCTTAAAGAGCAATATTAAGTACTGTGAAACTTATCGCAAACTTCCAATAGGTGACAGTATTGGGTTTTAGTTCCTTTTGAAAGAAGTTCTTCCTCCCATAATTCTTTAACGGTTTTTTAAGAGATTTCCTGTGGCGTTTCACTGTGGCCTCACCGAGGCATTGTCATTATCGAGCTAACTGTCGGTTCCTCCATTCATCTTATTACTGTTCACATTATAAAACACCTAAGTAAATAGATCCATTTGCTATGTAGTTCACAATCGTGATAGACACACTGGATTAACCGACTTGGTGAACCCATCTGTGCTATCTTTAGCCTGTACTATGATTCTGTTGACTATTTAAACCCTACACCACTTATTAGAAACAACTAATATTTATGACACCTTTAAAATTGATGAGTTTTCAGTAATATAGACTCTGTTACAGTGATTTAAGTATATTATCCACTGTCACCATGGAGAAGTTCTACAATGAGTTTGAACAAGAATTTGGGGAAAGGCTTTTCCTTCTGAATGAACTAAAATACAGAATAATAAGGAAAAAAACCTAAAGCTATCAGAAGCTTTTAAATGAGGTATGTATGCTGCAAGTGCAAATAGTTACAGACACATACTATGCAACGGCCCATGTAACAGAGATCTGTGTAAGGTCACACATCTTCTGCATCTACAATTTAAACACCGATGACTTCTAAAACATATCTTAATATTACAAATTTACAACATTAACTTCTGCGAAAACACTCCTGTAAGCCTGCAGAATGAAGTAAAAACAACAAAATTTCTTCCTCTCCAGATTAAAAAAAGTACGTGTTCGATATCTTACAGAGATTCTACCCAGAATAAAAAGAAAACTGTATAGAAGACCCTGAGAAATTTTAAGTGCCTCACATAGTTCTTGGGCTTCCGTAAGAATTTGACTCTGAGAGTCTATATATCTGCATTTTATTTGGGTGAAAAAAAATGTATGCCAAGGACAAATCAGAATTGTCAGAGGCGTTGCTAGTTAAAACATACTAAAACAAAACAAAACAGAAAACCAAAAAGTGCAGCAATGCTATCTTCACAAAAACTACAATTAGAGAAAGCCACGATACACCAAAACTTCCCTCTTTGATGTCCTTGCGTAGAATTTAGGCTCTCACCCTTCAAGCACCTTGTTAATATGAGGAATTTCTTGTAAACAGATGGTTTCTAAAAATGACAGTGCCAATTAAACCTCCGAATTAAGAAAAACAGACACACTTACCAAAACATCTTAATGTGAACTAGTTCAATTAAAACTATTTGCCTGAGGTAGCTGAAAACCTGAAAATTCTGTATTGCTGCTGATACACTAACCCTGTGCTGCCCAAATGGTTTATATATTCACCAGTAACAGAAAACATGTAAAGAATACTCTCTTGTTCCACCAGAAAAACCACATCATCAGTTTGCAGCCATACCAGGAAAAGAAAGTTTAACATGAACTAATTTCTTAATTGGTTGTCTAGCATTACAAGCAAGTATAACACAGCAGCAGGGAACTACAACAGCACATATACCCTCAGGACTAATAAACATCTGGACTACATTAGCAAAGCTGATTTTGCTTTCACCCAACCAGAAGATAGCGCTTGAAGACTGCACACTAACGCATAAATCTTGTAAAAAAGTGAGAGTTAAACAATTTTTCTCCCATCCCAACTCGTTCCCTCTCTGGAGCCAGCAGCTTAAACTTAGCAGCATAACGTAATACGATGAATTAATATTAGTATGGACTGTAGACAATAATATTTATAAACCTAAATAAACTACCCAAATAATAATTTACTGCCTATTCATTTTTTCATTTGTATACTATTTCTACATTCCTAGATCCTGAATAGAGGACAGCAACAATCTAAAGTTTCAAGAAATTAACTTTTTACTGTGCTAACAGGTTTTCAGATGTTGTATAAACAGCCTGAACAATTCATTCCTGGCAGATCTTCATTTTTTTTAAAAATATACAGCATCTTTGAAGTTACAGAAGTATTTTTTTCCAAAATACAGCATCTACATGGAGCATATCTGTCAGTGACTCCAGTGCCAAGTGTATATTTAACCAAGGAAACACAGGAAAAATAAATGTACTACATTCCCCTCTTCTACCAGTCAGTCATGACAAACCAGAAGTATAATTAAAGCCTTAGTACATTTACAACTGTAAAATCATGAGAAGATCAAAGAAGTTTTAAGGATCTTAACATTACTTTAAATTAAAAAAAAAAAAAGGGATTTTACTGGGTTTCAACTTTCTGTGCATAGATATTTTAAAAGTATGTAGAACAAAAAAAAAATTCAGATACTGTGTGAAATATAAATAGTTCAACGGTTTTGTTCAGACCTCTTCTGTTCTAGTGCAGTAAGATCTCACCAAAATAAGGATCTGAAAAAAGTGCAATGCTTTTTGAGGTCATTTATTTAATTTGTGCTTTCACTTTCTGTAAATCAAAAGTCACCTGTGCTGACCCCTAATTGCAGCAGGTTTTCTCTAAGTTTATCGGTACTGGAGTTGCTACTGGGTACTTATGTGCCTACAGTACCTATGGCTCACATACATACCTTGACCCCATTTTTTGAGATGTTACCTGCATGCAGCATGTTGCAGCCTCAGTGAAAAAGACGACTAACATGAAGTTTGCCCAAAATAGGTTTTTCCATGCTCTGCAAACCAGTCAATGATTTAAATATTTAAAAGCAGCTTTACTTTCTTATTCCAAAACTATTACCAAACTGAGTATAAAAATTGTTCTGCAATATCCATCGCTCCACAACTCTGCTTGTTTTTTTCCCCCCTCACAGTCTGACAGGCGGAGGTTTCTCGTGGAAGTCACGCATCCCTCGCCTCCCTTCTGTAACCCAGCCTCAGCCACTCTGCAATTATGCCAGCTCGGTGCACCACTTACGTGACATTCAGCTAAAGCTTTTTACAAAAGCTACTGGTTGGTCAGGGGATAATATTGTGCCAGTACTTTTTGCAGCGACAAAGAAAATTGTTAGGAAGCGACCAACCTCAGGCTGAGTAGTTTTTCAGGGCAATTTTCCACGGTAAGTCGAACACCAGTCATTACACAGACTACACGTATATACACACAGCATGTATATAAGCAAGATTAAATTAAAAAAAAAAAAAAAAGACCCTACAGATGTGCAACCAGGTGAATACAGTTACTGTATTCTTTCATCCATTATGTATCTTACAGTGAATTTTCTCACAGGCTACAATAGTGAGAGAAGGCTGATCTATAGCCTGCGGACTCTCTGAAGGGCGGCAGACTTCCTTACCACCCTTAAACACCTTTGAACATTTTTTCCTGCGCACAGCGGGCCCTTGTCCTGTGCTACAGCCTGACCACCCACTGTTGCTTGTTGACCAAACACACAGTGCCTGGAGCCCGCACCGACACAACCAGGATAAGATTCCTTTCAAGGACACCGCATTGAGAATTTCAATTTGTCTAGGCAAGAAGTTAGGCGAGCAGGAGAAATTACCGAAAAATTAACCTGCTCAACAGATGAATGACTGCATTTTATTCTTTTTCTTGAGTACCTTTTCTTTCTAACCTTACATTTGTTAGGAATTTGACATTTTTAAATGATCAAGAAGAAAATGAGTTGTATTTCTAGCAAAGAGGTGAGTGTGGAGATTAAAATTACTGCACTTTCTGGAAAAAATGTTTTTGGAATACATTTAAAAATGAACGCTTTTTTAAATCTTAAGGCTAGTCTTCATTATACTAAATATATTTATAATGAAACTATTTTTCAGTTTACCACAAAAAGGGTAACTGGGCCTATTATTTCTAGTGGCGTTCTAAGTATTTCACAGCCTAAGGGTAAGCCTTATTGTCAGTCCTGCAGGCCAAAAAATACTGAAGCAAGAGCCAAACACTTCAAGTTCAGCACATAAATAAGAACGACGTCATTTTACTAGCAGTAGCTCCAGTGGACATTAAGATATTCAGCAACTTTGAAAACAATCCGCTTTTACTTAATTGCCCGAATAAGGACTTAAAAGACTAGAGCAGATACCAAGGTAAAATTCTGGCCACAGAAGGGTTTCACTTTATCTTCAGTAGTACTAATCTCTTCAATTTTGATTTTAAACTACCTGCGCTGCTTTTTAATCACAATTATTTACTGTCTGCTTTTTAATCACAATTATTTACTGTCTTTATAATACTTTAAATATTATTTAAAGTATTATATAAAATAAGAATGTCCCCTGCACTTCTGAACATGTCAGATTCTACCAAAAATGCTAAATAACAGCAAAGTTAGATACAGGTGGTAAAAGAGGAAAACAAATCCAGTGTCAGATTTTTTACTCATTAATTTTTATTCTTTTTTCTTTTTAATTAGTAACCCATTACAGGTTTGCTTGACGTCTGCTGTCAAAAGGGTATTTCTGCTATGGACAGGGGATGTGGTTTAGACATGAAATGGCTCCCAGCTGCAAGAAGTCTTCTTCCAGATGTACAGTAAGCAAAGGCAATGGAAGAGAACCAGCTGCTAGGATAACAAATTGAAAAGGCCCTTTTGACACAAGCCTTGCCGGCCTGTCTGATCTAACAAAGATGGATCATTCATTGCAAGGTGAATAGAATCTCAGTGTGGCACAGAAGAAAGAGCAACGTGGTCTAAGCATCCATCTCTCTCCTTCACACTACGTACAGCTGCTGTTACGCTGGCACAGAAAAACCCTGCATAGTTTTTTACAATATCTGGAGAGCTGTGCGTCATACTCTGAGTGCTGCAAAAATTGTATTTTTTTCCAGCAGTAAGAACTACAACAAAAATCACAATGACCGAACTAGTATACTCCGGTTTCGAGAACTGTCTCCACGTTGGGAACTTTAATAGGTTGTGTATTACACATTTTGCAACCCAAAGGGCAGCAGAAAGATCAGACAATTGAGTTAGTGTTTCCATTTACAGTTTTAGTTTCTAAAGGGTATTAACAGATAGCTTATTTGCAATAATGTTACATAGTAGCTCAGAAAGATCTGTTAAGAAATGAAGACTTTTTCAGTCAGTTTGATGATAACTGGATCAGAGTCCCTATCCATTTTGGCTCAAAGGATCATGAAACCTACTAAGCCGCTATTAAAGTCTAAGCAAATAACCACTGGCCACACAGAAAACAGTCTTAACCTCCGTAGCTTCTTTCCCTGATACTCATGTTAAGAATCCCATTGCTTAACTCTTTTTGGCTATCTGCCCAGTGCCCCAGGCAAGTTTTAAACTAAACCTCATTTATTTACATTTATTTTCATGTCATTTTACGTCATTATATCCCCCATGTTTCCTGTACTCCAGCAAGTCTGGGAAGCATAAACCATAGTGAAAAACTACAATTATGCCCCAATAATAGGGGACTTGCCAAGTAATGTTAAAAATTACAAATATGTAAAATCTCAATTGAAGGAAACCATTTACTATCCAGGTCCCAGGTTTGCAAGTCCCCAGACTTCTACAAATCTTAAGTTCAAAGTTCAGAAGCAGCAATTCAGACTTTAGCCAATACAAGGAATAAAATACCAGCACAATTCAGTTTATCATTCCACTATCTGTTGCTAGAGATTTAAGAAATACTGTTTTGAGTGAGCATAGTGTTTCTTCCATGTTAAGCTTTATATTCATAGCATTCAAAAATGCTCTTTTTTCTGTCTATTCAGTCTCATGCATCTGCCTCTCTCTAACATATCTACATACTAAGTAACAGCAGCAAACTAGCTTTACCTACTTCAGGTCCTTCCAGTGGGCAGCAATAGTGGAATGTGATCAGATTTATAAAAGGAATCCATCAATGCTTCAGGAAATAACTTCATAACCATAAAAAAAAAAGGTTTCAAAAGCAATAAAAGAGCACAACTGCCTATTCCATTAGCGAGGCAGACAAACATTAAATAGAAAACATAAAAAGTTAATAAGTCTATATATTTCCAAGCATTACTACATCAGCAGAGCTAGAGCTCCAGCCAGTAGTTGCATGTGGGTCCCGTATCTACAGCTGCACCTTTAATGGAAGAACTTGACCATCAGAGAAACAGGAGAATGGCTTAATGTAAGGACACGAGCACGGGAGCTTTATGATTTGGGCATCCCCTGTACTGCCTCATGCTTCCACTATGACTTTGGCTATGCTGTTTGGTTTCTTTGTCCTGGCTGCTCATACTTTAGTACTTCAGAGAAGGAGAAATTTTGATCTGCTGTCACATATGCATATTCACTCACTCCTTAAAACATGTGGGCTTGGATTCCAACAGTTTCTCATCACATGAACATCATCTGCCTTCATTTTTTTTACCTCACAAATGAGGAAGGTCTGCTATGGCTATGCAGAGCAAGAGATAGATAGGCTAAAGGCAACAATGGGTGAGTAACAACAGCCATATCTGAGCGTGTAATGAAACGTTAATCTACATAATTCAAGACTAATCAGCAAAACAACAGGGTTGTTTAGACTGAGGGGAAACAGTACGTTAATAGTCCTCAGGGGAAATAGACTCCAAAATGCTGCTGTAAAGTACTTCATACACAGGACTTGAGAAAATTGCCCATCCCCATCCTACTCGTACCTGTTGAAATAATTGCAACCAATTAGCTAATGATCAGATTACCACATCTTTTACAATTAATAATTGTCTATTAACATTAATGGAAACATCCAATTGAATAATTTGCTGTTGGTAGTTGTCAGCCTTTAAGCCACACCACCAAGTTTTCTGACACAGCTTAGCACAGCTTGATATACCTTTCAGTTTTTGAAAAGTTGGATTAACTGAAAACAGACAGTATTTGAAACACATAGGACTTCTGCTAACCCCTGAAACAAATTCCTGGAGAGAACTCAAAGACCATTACAGCCCTGTAAACTTGCCACAGTTTCTTCTTTCAGGCTGCATCAGAAATTGTACTACGCTATGATACTTTACAGTTCTAGGACATGCTTACAACTGCAGAGTATTTCTATAAAATGGAGTTAATCTCTAGTAATAGCCAAGCACAGAGGCTTTTTTTTTTTTTAAACTTTTCATGTGATAGTACTACTGAGAGTGAAGGATTCACACTTAGATCAAAAATATATACTTAGATATAAAACCAAAATAAACATCTCTAATACACAGTTTTCTGATAGCACCTTCAACTACCTCAGCATGTGTATTAGCTCACTCCACTCTTCAACTTTGCTTAGGAGAGCCTTGAAAGCACAGTTATTAACAGGAGGGCAATCATCAGACAAAGAACCTACACAGGATGTAGAAAAGTAGATTTACTTCTTTGTCAGTATTGGGAATTTGTCCTGACTGCCATTGCTAGTGGCCTGGATGAGATGATACATCTCTAAATCTCTTAAAGAAGATACGAGAAGATGCTATTTCTAGATAAGAAAATGAAATTATTTAAGTTGTAACAACTAAAGGGTCACCCTTCTAGTAGTATGGAGACAACTGGAACAATTTTGTCCCACAGAGTACACTGTTGGCTTGTTACATCAGTGACTGAATTTGGAGTAAGTTCTCCTTAGAATTCACTTAGGTTTGGTTTTTAGCTTGTTTAGCAAATAATTCCAATGTTAACTTTCCCTTCCTGAACACATCATGGCCAGCAAATAAATGCTTTGGGAATGTTTACTGTCTGACAATCAGCTACAAAAGTCCTGTCCAGAATGTCTAATAGAGTTTTCAAAAAAAGACTTTTCCAGGTAAGAAAAGCAAAGGCTTTCGTCTAATTGCAAATCGATTTCAGGTAGTAAAATTTATGTGTAACAACTCAGGGTGCAGCTCTGCTTTGAAAACTAATAAAATAGCAGCAAAATGCTTTGGCACAAACTCAGTTGAAAGTTGAAAAATTGTGCACAAATGCAAAAATAGATACAATCTGCTCCTGTGGTTTAAGTTTACTATGCTGAAAAGTTTTGACTTAGGCAGATTGAACCCACAGATTCACAGTCAGCAGAAGAACTAAGCTAAGAATAGCCAGAAATTCTTGGTATGTTCAAGGTGGAACTGTAATCGCTGTCTGCTTATTCCAGCATATGCAACAAGACGACTACCATCTGCTAGAAACAATGTCTATTATCCCTGTTGAAAAGGGAAACCTAGAAAAAGTTTTAATGGCCTTTTCATTTGAGTATCAGCCTTATGACCCACCTCTTCCTCCAAATACTTGATATACAAAATGATCTTTCTTGGAAGCATGCTTTAAGTGGAGACTTTAATGTTTGAAAATTTATTACTATTTTCTCTTAAAAATAGCCTGTGAATTTATGTACATATAAACCACATTTCTAATTTGTTTAAGTTGATTAGATTCCTCAAAGTCTTGCATAACCAATTTGATATCTATGAGTAAAAACCCACACTTTTCCTGTTTGAAAAGCATACATCTATTAAAGCAGATTAAAACACATTCCATGTCTCTGATCACAATCAGCATTGTTCTACTTGGCAGTTAAAACCAATTCTTCTGAGTTTTCTTTTTTCCTTCTCCTGTCTGGTGTATGCCAAAATTAAAGATCTATGGAAAGGAAAAATCACATTTAGCAACCTTCTTTTGTCCTACTAGATACTAAGTGAGAAATTCCACCAACTTGGATCAATTCTTGAGTATTTTACAATCTGTACAAAAACTACATCAGTAAGGACCACATAAAAGGCTGGAAGAAATTTGATGAGCTCTTTAATAAAAGCAATAATATATTAGCATTTGTTTCATACATGCACTAAATATTAACTATTCATACATGCATTTACTGGGCATTCAAGTTGTTTAAATTCCCTCTTCTGTGAGCCAAACAAAGCTGCTAACATAATAACCCCTTTGATATTAAGGCTGAGGTAAGCAGATTTGTTGCAAGAAAAACACCAAACAGGTTGAGATTTTCAAGACAAGCCTAGGAATTTAGACACATTTTCCATTCATTTACTGGAGCCTGCATATCAAAATTATATAGACTACTAAAACAAAAAAGTCTTGAGTACTTAGTATCTTCATGCCCCTATTTTTCTTGCTAAGAAGCTGAGAGATGGCTATGTAACATTTTGCAAGTGAGAGGAGAAAAAGAAAGCTTAGAATTGTTAACCATGGCCATTTTTACAAGTGAGTTTTGCTCCTGATAGCTGTATTTTGCGGGGGTGGGGGTGGTGTCTCAGGGTTTTGACGAGGAAGGAAGATGAGGTTTTGGAAATGTTCTGAATTTTGACCAAGAGGCCAAGATACCAACCTGGTGTTCCAACTGGTCCCACAGCACTTCACACCGTGCTGTGGAACAAAGATGGTCTGTGCATGCTTTAAGCTAAACCTTACCGACATCATATGCGATGCACCCTGTGGACTCTATACCTGACGTCGTAACCTCTGCTAAAGACAGTTTAAGCCTCCTGCAGCAATTTTACAGCACATTTCTGCAGCAGCTCCAACTCAGTAAAGTTTTTGTGGTTTCTCAGAATAGAACACCTTATTTGGTTTGGGATACACACGGACTAACACTAAACATGGGAGTTACCTATAAGCCGAGAGGCCAGATTCCAATATGCCTACTCATTTCAGAAATAGCAGCAAACTCTGTAAGACTTCTTGAAAATCAAGGCACTACTTGTAATTTTCTAATTTGAAAATCCAGTTTTCAGATTTTACTACTAGAAATGCCAGGCCAATAGCCTCCCACCTATTCCCTTTTGAAAACACACTAATGTGAGGCATCATGTTAACTGGTAGCTAAGTTGCTGCCACACCTGAAAGCAATACCTATACATTTCTTTGAGGAGCAACGCTGACAAAGACAGAACACAACTAAGTATTCATACTGGTCTTAATATAACATTGTCTAAATATCCCATTTGTCCAACTCACAGGTCTGTGCCTGAACATGAATTTTGAAACTGCACATGAACAAAGGAACACCGTATTATCATTCACTGCATATCAAGAAATTACATGTTATTCCTCTATGCCCCAATGCCCTGTATATCCATATACTAATGGCATATCTTGTGACAAAGAAATCTACCTGGCAGATTCAGACAACAATCCAAACTTGGTGTGACCTCAAAGAACTATTTCGAGAGGACAGTAAACTTCAGATAAATGATTGAAATGTAATGCTTGTCCCACGTAAAGAGCTGAAAAGTTATAAGTTAAGCAAAAAGAAAACTCCAACTGCTGTTTTGTTTTTATAATAGAATAAAGGAAAAGATACAAGTCAGTATTCAACTTTGTAAAAAGCTATCAAAATTGACGGGAACACCCCCCCCCAATATCATTTGTACACTAAAACTTGTCAAATAAAAGGCAATGCCAAATTCCTAAATGTCAAATATATATATATATATAACAAAAATATATCCTTGCCTTTTTGCTCTTTCACATAGCTCTCCTTACAGTTGTGCATGAGCTGCAGAATCCACTGATGTTGAGCACCAATGCACTGCCAAGCAGGGTCCCCAGGCGCATGAAGATCAGAAAGATATCTGTAAAACCCAGTCCAAAAATTACAGCTCTGACTTGACACACTGAAGGCCTCATTAAAACAGACCAAAGATGTAGTAAGAAAATTTTTTTTTTTTCACATAATTTTAAAAATTCAAGAATAGTTGTTAAGATACACTTACACCCAATGCAAACACAAGCTTTGCATTCTTCCTTCCTCATTTAGTGAAGCAAAATGCCATCCAAAAACTTGTAAAAATAAACAAAAACATACATATTTAATATCAGATTAATATGTATTTTCAGTTGTGCCTCTAGTAAAGTACTTGGGAAACCAAGCTCTTTATCTGCCAAGGTTGCAGTTCAGTACTTCATGTTTCACTTGGAATCAGTGATGACATCTCAAGCACATAAAATATGGTATTTTTCTTCCCACTTTCTATGTCCTGATTGTATCATCATGTAACCTTAACAAATAAGTACGGAAGGAATTAATTTTTGGCGGCTCATTAATTTTAGCACACGTATGCACAAACAAATGTAAACCAGGCTCCTGGTTTGTTTTTGTTTGGGGTTTTTGGGTTTTTTTTTTTTGCATTAGGATGTGCACACACAGTCTGAAAAAAAAAAGGCAGGGTGGAGAGATAAAGACACCCTCTGTCTTTAGGGAGAGAGGAGTATTAGAAGCCAGCTGTTGTGATTTCGAAGAGAACACAGAAGTAATATAGTCTAACGGATGGCATTCAAGACTATCTGACAACAGTACTTTCAAAAGAGTATTTTCAAAAAGCAGTCGCTGCTCTACTATTTAATGCACTCTGTTACATTCTGCATTAATGAGACTCAGGACAGATTAAAACATTCAAGACACTCAAGGTGATATACACTGATTTATTACCTTAAGCAGTGCAGGGGATGTTTAACTCCTTCACAAAAGCTGTATTACTACAATAATACCTAAATGTTAATTAGGACTGCATTGCAAAATTCTGTCTTCTCTGAGAACTGTCTGCAGTACTTGAACAAAAAATAAACTATCAAAGTAGGATTGGTTGGACGGATGAGAACATTATACAGCCAACCATTTTGACAGGGTGACATTTATAAATTATGAGCTCAAGTCCTTCCTCAGTGTTAAGGGGGACGTAAGTCTTTGCTTAGACACAAAATAAAAAAAAATTAGCACTGGTCTTGGAAAAAATACATCTACTTGGCTGTTAAGTGATATGGTAAACTGTTTCTGAACAGTATAAAATAATTATCAGTGTAAATACCATAATAAAATGAGAGGAAAATATGAGTTGAAGCCTAATTATAAAGATAAACATTGAGTATCTGAGGGAGAAAACCACAGTATTTCAGGTCTCACTCAGCCTTAGACATTGGAGACAAACAAAACAAACATATCAAGGAAGAAAAAAACCTCAAAAATAGCAGGTTTTATGCAAATAATTTTACAATTAGGATTTTGTTAGTTTCCTCTTAGCTGAAGTGCTCTGAAGAAAGCTTTCTTCACACCTTGCCTCTGGAAAATTTACACTAGTATAACCACATTAGCATATCTAGAGTAGTGAAACTAATTTACTCGCTTTGTATGCTGGGATTCTATTAATTCATTAGAAGTAAATTATTCCACATTTGTCCACTCCCTGCTCTCCTTCATTATACTGTTCTACATGGGGAATACATTTACTAGTTACATTAACATAGTCTGCTTTAACGTAGCTGGGATATTTTTAAAGATTCAATACTTCAAGGCAAGGGGTAGAGAAAAACTAAAAACCAAAACAAAACCAAACCCCCAAAAAACCAACAACCAAAACCAAACCCCCAGAATCAAACACACATACAACTCTGATTCTTCCAAAGAATCCTTAGAAGAGGTCATAAGACTTGGCTTAGATAAAGAAGCTACTCTTTAAGGTTTTCAAGACTGACATAGAAAGGAAACAGTAGTGCCTTCTTCAGAGACAGAACGCTTAACTACTCACCTTAAAACGCAATTCCAATAAATATGCAATATTTATATAGCACCCAGAAGAATGAGAAGCACTCTACATAAATGTACACTGGTTATTGTCCTCATCCACTAACATAACATAAAGGGACCTAAGATACCAACACCACACTTCGTCCTGTGCGACTGGGCCTGGTGAGCACACAAAACATTGAAGACCTCACGCAGGAATCAGAATTTTAAGAATGCTTCTCACACAGCGCATTTGGTCTACATCTTTTAAGATAACTGGAAAAAGCACCGAGAATGTCAAGCCATACTTGGAGCCCTAGTAACATCTAAAACTCAAAAGCTTTCTAACTAAAGCCATCAAATGTTCCAGAGCACTCTAAAGTTTGGCTCCAAGGACTGTAAAGCAGGTTAAGGTCTACCAGTAGAAGAAGGTCCAACCAGCTCATGTCAGTATGCCTACAACAGACTTTGACATCAGCTTTGTGAATGACAGAAAATCTAGGAATTTCTATGAAAACTGGGGAACTGGCTCATGTTCATGACATATAAAGGAACTACATTATTTAGACTGAGTAATAAAAGAGCCAAAACCAAATTTAAATGACAGTCTGGATTAAAACCTCCCTATTATCTGACTTAGGATGATTCCATTTCAATACCAAGTCAAGCTGAAGTGTAAGACAAGTTAATAAGGAGTCTATTTTGAGATCTGCAACCTGTGAGCGATCATTTCAGACATAGCTTGCAATATGATGGTTTAGAGGAAGCAACAGAACCCAAACACGCCTTAAAGATTTAAAAAAAATTAAATTCAATCCCAATTATCCTTCATTAAATTGTTCTCACTCAAGAACTGTTTTTCAATCATTCAATAAACAATCAAGTACCAATCCATTGCTGTTATTTATATAATCATAAAATACCAAAATACTCTACTTACAGCTTTAAAATTAGTATTCAAACCATAGTAAAACTAGTCACTACCCTATTTAGGAAACAGATTTAAATACACATGTAAACACCATATGTCTGATGAAGACACTAGTCAAATGATTACCTTATATAACGTTTCTGATCATGCAATGTTGACGGAGTTTCAAGGAGCTTATCCAGCAGAAGTTCTCTTAAAGCTTCAATTCTGGTTTCAACTTCAGCATAATCTAGGAGTAGGGAGAGGAAATAAATCCAATGTGTGCCTTCAGCAGTGGTATGAACTGAAAATTATGTTATTTTTCTAGGACATCAGAGACTTCTGGAGTTAATGTGGAAATCAATGTTACTCATTTTATAACAAGCCACATCTGAAAATTTTGTATATGACAGTTCTACAAAAACAGAAAATTGGACTTTGAAGTCTTTCCAACAATATGCCAGTGAGAGATACCCGAAGTCACATTTTAATTACTGTAATCTTTTTTTTATATCCAGTAATACCAAGCCTTAATAAATAAATAAAATTGGCTGTGATTTCACGTATTGTAGTATATACCTCACTCAGAAAACTTGCCAGAAATATTGCTTAATTGGTTCCTATAAATCCATAATTTTTATGGACTAAAACCCATATAAAACCCACATAAAGCTACTATTTAGTAGCTAGTAGTCTACCATTTAGACTACTATGTGCTTTTTAGCCTTTAAGTTTAAAAAAAAAAAGAAGCAAATAACAGAACCCATATCTTACATTTTTTGAATACTTGAACCTCTGTCTTTCCAAAGAGTGACTTGGCTTTTTCGTAGTCATTAATAACCACATCATAATCGCCCTTAAAAAATACAAACACACACAAACAAAAACCAAACATTTATATTTGTCAAGAAAAAGGTAACAGACTAATTTCAGCAAATATAAATGTATTTTTAAAGGATTATACCTTCTGGATATTTCTTTCAATATTCAAGGGGAGGTTGAAAAGAAATTTAAAACGCTGAAGAACATTAAGTGCGTTTCTCGTTGAATCAGCTTTGTCCTTGCGACCCAGCACTTCTTGGAATAATGTATCTGCTGTGTTACTGGCTCCTATTTTAAAAAGGATGAGAATAAGAAAAAGTAAAGTAATCAGTTCAAACGACATACAGATTTTCCTCATTTTAATGAGTCATTCAAGTTTTTTTAGAGCAAATGAGTAATCATTGCTCAATTTTTGTACTTTTTTGATAACTGTGTTAACATCTTACAACTGATGAAATACTATTTCAAAGTGAACCACTTAGCATTTTAATGTGGTAAGACCCCTGTGCAATT
>NW_008825071.1:1207318-1210251 GCF_000699105.1 Pygoscelis adeliae | reverse complement strand
CAAATGCTTAACTTTGCTGCAGATATTTTATAGTTTGCTTTGGCTCCAGAGCTACATTTTACAACTAAATTATGCACCTCCAGGATATGGAAAAAATCATAGAAAGTTTTCTTTTTAGAAAAGTATAATTTCATTATGTTAATTAATGTCATAGCTTTAAGAGGTATCACTGGGTTTTGCAAACAATTTTTTTGTGTTTTCAAATTAAGTCTTAAAAATTATTAACAATATTTGATATTTGAGTCACTTAAAAGTACCAATGATTAAGTCAAAGACAATGGCATGACTGAAAAAAGTCTAACTAGTTGGTCACTGTAACAGAACGAATACAAATTGTCTTCACATTGCATTACAAGTCTTACTGGCTTCATTGCATACAGGATCAAGCCTTGGTCAGCAATTTCATGCAATTAAGTTTCTATACTATCTGTGAATATTCTTCAATAAATACATTAAATATAGCCTTAAAACCTTTCCTATCCAGACTAAAAAGCATTCTGTTTTGTAATAAGGATATTTTCCTAACACAGAATAACAGAATTTCATTTATAGTAGGGAAGATTTACATCGCATGTGAATATTTGCATTTTTCAACTCGTGACTTATTTTTAATTAACCAAAAAGAAAAGTGGAACTGTTTTAGCCTTTTTGATCGTTGTGTGTAGAAGTTTCTACATTATCTGGTCTAGTGACTATACTTTAAGCAAAGATGAAAAAAAATTACATCAGTCTCGCTGGGTGGCTTGCATGCCATTTTCTCTAGTCAACACTGTGGGTGGCCTGCTCATGTTAAAAGTAGTCTTTGTAAAATAATTGTTATATCTAAATAATGTTTAAACTTTGTTGAAATTTTGAAGCCTGGATGTAAAAAAAGTTTTGTCAGGATAGCTATTTCTACTGCATATTATTTAGCATAGAATACTTTAATCCATTAAGGAGAAATACACAATGAAAACAGCTAGCTGGACATTTAAATACAGACCACTGATAAAGCATGATTTTTCTCTTGAGGTTACAATAAATTCTTGTTTTGTAAATCCTTCTAGTGAGTAACATTTGTTTTGTTGGAATTCATATGTTTCTTGTCCATTCTTTTAACAGCCAAGAAGCAATGTACCATATCTGGGAATTAAAGTTATAGTCACAAAGCATTCTTTTTAATATAATACAAATTAAAAACATTTTAATTTATTACAAATAAATTACAAAAGGTAATTGACAACTGCAGGAATAGCACAGTGATTTCCATCTTCAGTTTAAAACTACGTGCCTTCATCTCTTTATGAATTAATTTGCTGTAGAAATCCTCAATTCAAGTAAATGATTTTACTTTTTTCTATGGTCACTTTTTCTGTTTTACATAGAAATTGAAATATATCAAATTACTAATTAGTGTCTTAATGAAATTCAATACTTCATGCAAAACAGGTCTCTTTTTAGACTTACAAAAAATATTATAAAATGTCTTCCCTCCTCACCCCTCCAAATCCTTTCTACATTAACAGTCTTTATCTGTTGATTACTGATGAATAATCTAAACCTAAATAATAAAGTCCATGGATAAAGATTCAGGTCCTATACTGACTAACTATATTTTCAAAATAGATGATTCATCTACTGTGTGCAAATTTTTTACTTCAAAATAAAGCTCTAGTTATCCAACAGCTGTCTTTCATAGAGCCGGACAAAAACACCACCTAATGGAATTTGATTGACCTCCGTTAAGATACAATTCTTCGTGAAATTCATTATAGCACACCATATGTTTTTATAAATATGTATTCAATAGCTTGTTTAGCAATTAAATTTAGCAAAAACTCCAAACATTTATAATTCCACCTATAACACCAGATTGTGCTTCTGCTATCCCATGCCATTTCAATCCAATAATTTGGCACACTCTTAACATACATTCAGATGCTGCAGAAAACACCTTTATTCTTAGGAGTTTGTAATCAAGCTCACAACACCAATTGTCTCTCAAAATATGCACCTACAATCCGTAAAATGTAAAATTCGACTAAAGATTTGAAGCCATTTTTGAAAGCAGGCCCTGTTACTCATGGATTATGGAAGCTTTTCAATGGTCAGACAAGAAACAAAGCTTTGATCCTAAACTACTTTGCATAATATTATTTACTCTTTTAAAATCCTTGTATTCCTACTCCCCTGCCTCCCACCCATCATGACTTGCAAAGCATCGGGAGGAAAAGCAGCCAATTCTTTTCACAGCAGAGCCAAACTTAATACCACTCTGAAGTGCCTGGCACAAGTTCCTCCACAGATCCAGCTTGAAAAAGACAGCCTGCATTATCTGCATACAGATTTCAGCCACCATTTATCAAATGAGACAGCGATTATATATTATAGGTCAATTTGTCTCATATTAGTGCATGTAGGAAAATGTCACAGACCTAAATTTTTTACTTTTTTATTTAAAATCTGTCACACAGTTTTGTCAAAAGCAAAGTGTTCTCCAAGGAATCTGTGCTTGGTGCATGACATGGCATAAATACTGAGCATGGAGGACTGCACCGGCAAATTTCAGAAAACGCTTTTTTCTCCTACCCTATATGTAACAAATATTCTGCACACATAGACACACATTATAGTCTTTATATAGTGTGTCTGAGGTTTTTTTGTGGGCTTTTTTGGTTGGGGTTTTTTGGTGATTTTTGTTTTGGGGTTTTTTTTTGCATTCCAGGCAACAAGATGGGGAAGTAACAATGTTCAAACTACACCTTTATTGTGAGCATTAACGAATCTCTACTGAAAGGAGCTAGAGCTGTTCACAAAACCCCCTGCTTTCTTTGTGCTCCCCACACAAACACACATACAGTCACTGCTTTCTTCATACAAGAGAAGAAAAACAGTGAACTTCCATGTCACTTTCTTGATTTCATAAAACACACTCAGATTTTCCAACACTGAGT
>NW_008825071.1:1202173-1207269 GCF_000699105.1 Pygoscelis adeliae | reverse complement strand
AGGGAAACATCCCTTCCTCTGCGAAAAAAATCACAATGAAACAAAGTAAAATTATCTTGGCAGAAGTCCCAGAATTAAAAAAGTAACTTTTTTGATCTGATGAAACACATACCAAACTGCAGTAAATTCAAGCCATCTCTCAATGCAATCCTACAGCTAATACAGAGAAACACAAAGTACTGACAGCTTTTCAAAGTTTCTAAAAAGAATGCTAATTCCAAGTAGTCTAAATGGCAGCACATTAAGTGAAAAAGATTCTGTTAATAGACCTTGTTATTACAGTTTGTATCTGTTTTTTTCCTCTTTTGCGCAAAATTCTTACAATCTTATTTAGCTTTGCTCGTCCTTCTACAGTTCTGTCTATCCATAGAGCTCCTGTTTTCTTTGTACACTTAAAATTGAGATGCCACCAGAATTCATTTAAAGTACTTTAGAACTCCTTTATCTTGAGATTTATTCTCTTTGTTATCACAAACACCACTGAAAGTCATGGCAAAAGCAGCCACTTATTTCAAAAGGTGTACTATCACATCCTTAAAATCACTACCATCAAACAGGAAAAGGCAAGAGGGACTCTCCTGTTTTCTACTTTCTACCATATTCCTAGGAATATATTAAAGGTTGTTAGAAAGTCCAAAGTCCATAAATAGTTGCTGCTGGAAGGACAAAACTTACTGTTCAGTACATTCTCCAGTTTTTGCGTCATGGATCCTTCTACTTTTTCCGTTCCATCCGCTTCCAGTTTTTGATGGATTGCTGGAATAAAGTGTCTAGTTAAAATGCAGAACATTTTAATAGGTGGGAATACATTACATCAAAGTGACACTTTTAAACATTTTTAAAATTAAAAATAAAGTGTTATTTCTCTTGTTAGACATAAAAAATACAAACATGCTTCATGGCAGCAGAGTCTAGTGGAAGACAGGGCTTCGAGCCAGACATTGCAGAATTTTAACCATTACTTTAACAAAGACTTCCTGTATCTTCTTGAACAAGACACTAATGCTCAAGGAAAAAAAATAACGTGGAGAGAATAATCCCAATTAGCTATCTTGTAGCACAAGTGTCAATTCAATTCAGTATTTTGAAAAGTAAGTATCATTTAAGCACAAAATACTTTTACTTTGTAAGGCAAAGTTTTTACACTGATCTCACCAAAAAGGAATTACCAATAATTAAAGGCCAGAGAGTCATGGGGAATTTGGATGACCCCAAAATCAAGTGTTAAACACTCCCCCACCAGTTGTTTTAACCTATAAAAATGCATTCTCAAAACACACAATTTAAGAGTAACTTGTAGCAACACACTGCATTAACCATTACACAGAAGCATTGCGATGCTTTTGCTCAAAACAACATGGAAATGGAGGGAAGTTTGCTTTTTTTTTTTTAAGATGCTATTTTTTTTTCCTGTCCTAAAATGCCAAAAGCCCCAATTCTTGTTTCCACATGGTATTACTAATGGATGTGGAAATGTGTAGTATCAGCATTAATTTGTTGTTTTATTATAATTTCTTTTTCACGAAGGGAGAGATTTACCAGCATAGCCTGGCTACACTATACCACTCTGGAAATACGAACAGTGAATGGAGTGTAGATAGGCCTTTCTTCTACTTCCCCTCTCTCAAACAGCCTTCCTTCCCTCTTCTTCTCTGTTCAGTACAAGCGGCACAGACCAGTGTTTCTTTTTCCTTTTTTTTTTTTTAAGGTAGTATTCCTGTATATATGCACACAGCATATATAAAACAATTATTTAAAAATACTATTTTCCTTTCAAATTTTTAATCTGTTAATATATGTAAAATCCGCTCTATCAAATAGCCATCAGTTCCTGTTGCTTTAGATAAAATTAAGGCTTCTAAAAAACCTCCTACTGCTTCCTGCTGGTTCTTGGTAGAATGAAATGCTAAGCTACCCTTGAAAACAGTGATGCTCAGTGCTTTGAAAAAAGCGACTAACAGTATGTTTTAGTTCAAAACACGAATACAGTTTTGAAACCAGTCTCCCAATTGTCCCAGCTTATCTTGCTTTGGTTTGCGTGGCAGAGCAACCTGAGTCCATCAGTTGGATTCTTTGAAGATGAAACAAAACTAAAAGATGCACTCCATGAGTATACCTAATGTGCTCCAGGAGATACCTGGAATTCAATCCACTGGGTGATACTCGAGCTAGTCTAAAATACCACCCTAAACTCCATATATTGTGCACATAGAGATTGCATCGCCAACAGGTTTCCTCTATCATGCCACCGCTACTTGCCCATGCTACACAGATGCAAATGAAGAACAAGCAAACACGGACAGAAACTACCTTTAGTACGGCAGCCTTGTGGCCTCAAGTCCTACTGTAAGCAGAGAGAGAGGGCGGCTATTCTGAAAGGATGGCCCTTGATAGTCTCCAGGCTCCTTCAAAGGAGGAATTTTCATTTGGGGCAGGGGCAAGGGCAAGGAGGGTGTGTGTGTGATTAATGGAATTTTCTCTCTCTCTCTTTTTTTTTTTTTTTTTTAAATTGTCAAACATCTGAATTTGACCCTTCAATCCCTTGATCCTACACAAAGAATTTCCGGAAGCTTTGCTTTCTTGAAAATGCAAGAGCACCTCTTTATTTTTGTTATTAAAGTCACTAGAGGGGAAAAAAAATAAACCTCATTTTGGACACCATATTTCTTAAGACAATCAACACTTAAATGAAATGAACTAAAACTAACAGATTCTTGCATATTTTAAGGAACAGAGGTCTTCTTAAAAGATGGTGTATTGTTAACTGTAGCACATATTTTATATATGACATGGACACCACTTACCTACAAGAATACCTCTGCAATTTTATAACAAAAACATTAAAGGTTCTAATGATATTATTCCATTTATATACATCAGTTCTGGTCATGGGCAGCCAGTTACTGTACTGCAATTAATGCTACATACTGAAAGGCAAGCTCATCAGAACAGCAACCACAACATAAGCAGATATTTTAAAACCAAATGTTGCAAGTACTATTGGAACCGCATCAAAGTGTAATGATTTGAATTTAAATATTTCAAAATCATTCTAGGAAGCATATTTTTGAAAGATACTTTCTAAATGGATGTGGATAAAAAACTAAGCTATATATTGCCTCAAAGATTTTTAAAATTTAGTATTTTGGAACCATTAATTACATAGCATTAATTGCTGACCAATTAACTACAATGTTACTCCTGAAGGGACACACCTAAGAATTTCCAAAACTGAACTGTAACATCTAAACCTCTATCAAAGCACCTTTTGTTGCCAATACATGTAAAACATGATGAAGACTTCCTTTAATGTACAGAACAAGAAGTTTTGAAAGACCATGATTTACCATGCTTAGCATTTTCAAAAATGTCAAGTCATGAACTGTAGTTTTTTATTTTGAAGGCAGCTTATTTAGAAGTTGTATCATGATCATTAACCAGTTTCTGAAAGTTTTAAAACACATCTTCTCCAAAGCAGTTCTCTTTCTCATCTCCTTTAGATAAGAATATACAATAGCAATACTATTCCCTCATCTTCCATTTAGAACGTGGAAGATAACATTTTTCACACTGGTAGCATTTAAAGTCAGCATCTTAGCATAAAGTATTTGAGATTCTTAGTTTGAAAATAGTAGTGTTGTAAACCCAGGAAGAATGATACCATTAAGCCAATTCACAGGCATGTTCAGACAGCAAAAAAGATGCCAATGGGGAAAAAATAAAAATAAAAATAAAATGAGGTATTAAGTTCTACAAAGGTGGAAAGCACTGTGGAGTACAGATAAAGGCATATGAAACATATATAACAGGTAGCGTAAAACAGGAGGGATTTTTGGACCACTGTCTGAAATAAGGTATTTTAGGACATACTAAAAAAAGTACAGACCTACCTAAGTTACTCTGTATATGCACAAGAGGATTTGCTGTATTTCCTTCTACATGTTTAACATGCTACTTTGTGTACTGAAGCTATTTTTATACATTATATTCAGATTTAGCAGTAAGTGCATTCATATGTATACCAAAGCTGGGTTACAAAAAAGAAGTTTTAAGTTTTCATAGTGAAAAATGTTATGAAAAATGCTTTATCAGAAAGTCTAAGCTTACTTTGTTTGCATCAACTGATTTTTAAAAAGCTAAGTACATGTTCCTTCCATGGGGACCAGACAAAAAGTCTCCGAGTTAGAAGTTCAGACAAGCAAAACTATATGCAGTCAAGAAAAATATCTGTAGACCTAATCTGATTGGAAGGAATCTAGAGATACTCAAGTTATTCTTTTACCCTGGAGTATTAAACCCATATAATGGTGGGATGGTGCTGTTTGGGACAATCCCCGTTCTCTTGCACCCACATGCTTCCTTTTGCTGGATCTAGCAATCACAACAGCTGCAGGGCAGCCATAGTGAGATGATTTGGTGGAAAACTAACTCAGTAAGTAAAAGACTTCTTTATTGATCAGTGAGCTTGTCTAAACCTTGCCTTAGCTGCATCACTGCAATACAAGGGAAGAGGAAGGAGCACACGGCCAAAGGCAGGTGGAAAGCCAGCCTCCACCTCTCACAGTAACCGGCAGTTAAGATTAACCTCAAATGCAACTTCATACCCTCAACTCATCACTGGCTGCAGTAAGAAGAGCAAGGAGAAACTCTTAGGTCTTTGAAGGCCTGAAGTAAAGGATTGACAGGATTTTTTCTTGACTTGCCAGTCACCCTGGACTTACCTGATACAAACTGTACAAGTTGGAACAGCAGTTGGAAACTTAGCAGAGCCTGTTTACCATTATTGAGGAGCTTTACTGTAAGGAGCATACAATAAATAAAGATGAGGAGAAGCTAGGTCTAGACGCTTCAACTAAGGCCAGAAAATTAACTGTACTTTGTATCATCCTTGCCAATAAGTGTTTAAGTTTCCCAGCTAAGTCAGAATATTTAAAGGCTTGCAAACTTCAGAGCTGCAGTGAGACACTAACTAATCATAGTGAAGAGACCCAGTTTAAAGCTCACAATCTCTAAACCGTGACTAAATACTTCAGAATTGGTTATTTTTGGTCAAAACACATGCAAAAAGTTCAATCTGGCAAATAAGCCATAGCATA
>NW_008825071.1:1195854-1202126 GCF_000699105.1 Pygoscelis adeliae | reverse complement strand
GTGTTGAAAACAATTTCATTTAATCTAAGGAAGGATATTGTTTTCTACTTGGCAACTGTAAATATAACAAACTAAACCATGCTTGTCAGGATCATGCAGTTTTTGACTTGCAAATTTGATTCTTGATTTATTCATTAGATATTTTAAAAATATATTTTGAGACAGGCACCAAGAGTGGTATTCTCAAAACTTCCTCAGCCTAACTCAGCTCAAAGCAACATAGATGCAAGTTTTCTACCATTTTCTGATTGAAAGATAGCTAGAAATGCATTTGGTATATCTGAAAATCTTACTTATTTCCACAGAAATATGGTTAAAGGGAGGAAGGAAAAAAAAAAGTACCTGAAATGAATCAAACCCTTTTAGTCAAGTAAATAATACGATTAAAAGTGATGGGGGGGGGGGGGGGGGGAAACACAAAAAAAAGGAAAGACTGACTCAGCAAAGTATTTCTGAAGATCTGATGTGGTAACTATAAAGAACTTGGCACCAAAGCACAGTAATGGAGGGATGAGAACACGTTAACATGCTGCCAGGATTCACACTAACGCATGAATAAAAATGCCTTTGGTTCCCTTTATCAAAAAGATTAATGATTTTCTGTAATTTGAACAAAATATAAGGTTATTGATGAGGACAGCACTCCTATGTAGGGTAAAAACTCTTCTGAATGGATTCAACAGGAGTACATAGGTGTATATAATGAGCAAAGCCATATATAAAGACAGCATGTCATGAACACAGCTGGTAATATATTACACTATGAAAACCTAAAAAAACCTAAAGTTTGTTACTATGGCCAATAATCAATACTGTGAAGTTTTTTTTGTTTTGGTTTGGGTTTTTTCCCCTGAGATTTCTAGATATTTTTGCAAATTGCATGGCAAACCTGGCTTTATTTTGGTAAACATTGCTAATCCAAGCAAAAATTACAAAATATTGAAGTAAATATAGTATTGTCTTTAATTGCCTTTTTGTGTTTTGTTTCTCTAGCATTTACTTTTTCAAGCTTGTTTACCCAACACAGTGGCAAAAATCAAAGAAAATGGACAGACTTAAAATGATACAAAAAAAATTAAAGCACAGTGCTAGGAGGGGAGGTTATATGGAAATAAGAGACCAAAAATTGTAGTCTAACAACATTGTGAGGCCTGGTAACTTTGTTCTCACACAGGTTTTTATTTAAGCGAGTGTGACATTTCTAGGCAAATATCTCAGAAATAGACAGGAAAACAGAGTTTATTATTCTGCTTATGGATACACTAAAAATTCTGGGACTGGACCCAGGCCTTTGCCAGGATACTTCAGAATTTTAGAGTATGGGAAATGCCGTTCTCTTTTTACCAACACAGTGCTAACCTTCTGGATCTATGAAAGCTAATGGTAGAAATAAAAGCAGCTTTAAAATGTTGCATGTATTTTAAAAGTGGTATGGAAATCAAAATGGAACGATGTAACAGGAAATTATGCTGGTTTTATGGCTTCTAGGTCAAGTCTGGCTCAAATTTAATCATAGGTAATTTTTTGTACACTTCCAATCAACTGCAGTATTTGCTATTTGAAAACTGCAATTGCAAAACTATCCTTCCTTCTTTTTGATGCTTTACTATTTTTCAAATGCAAACAAAAAAAATTAACTTACCTGAAAAAAAAAAATTCATAAAACATGACAGCCACACAGTAGCTAAAAGCCGCCACGACTGCATCCATTTGGAGAAATTCTGCTAGTAATTAGCTTACATCTCAAACCATTACTGATTTAAAAGAAGCTATATGAGCAGTCAGCATAAAACCGGGTACAGCCTTGGGCACAGGGATTTCACTATGGACAGAGACAACTCCTGCTGTTTCACACTTTTTCAAATCAGAACATCTCTTGCTTGAGACACTGAAAAAACCACCCCCTAGACAATGCTATGCTAGAACGTGCATGAAAGGAAAGTTTGAGCCTTTTAACAATCATGATCACATAACTTGCTTTTTTAGAGTTGCATTAAGATAATTGGTCTGCTACAGAAATTGATCATAGACATTGCATGAAGAGGAAGCATCCACCTGAGACTAAACTACCCACCACCACTTACATACTTTACTGGCATTCCTCTGTCAGGTCATCTCTCAGCATACATTGCTCACTGCAATGTCCCCCTTCTTATCTAGTGCTGCAAGATCAGAACACAAGTTTTCAACAATCAAATCAGCATGCCTGTTTTTTCATTGTGCATACATGAGAAGGCCCATAAACATAAGGACAAAATACGTAGCAATGATAGTGCAATTGCTTCTTATTCAGCTTTTGTGTACAAGTGTAGCACAAGGATACCTCAAGCCTTCAGACATGAGCATCCACTTGGAAAGCTAGACTGAGCTTAGAGCACATCAGCTATTGTTTCATGACTACTTGAAGGAATGATCTTATTTCTTAAACTGAAATAATCTAACTTGCATCTGCTGTGGGGCACATACGTGCATGTAAGCTGTTACTCTGAAGTGACTGATACGCTGTTAGATACATGCCCGATACATGCAGCATCTTAGTTTATCCTTGCCAGCTTGTTGCCATGGCCCTGTTCTTTCTTAACCTCTATGAATTACCATACTGAAACTTACTAGCTATAATAGCAAGCTGTTCTTAACCTGCAAAGACTATATTCTATCACTTGAAGCGGGATGAGGAAGATAACATTAACAGACACATACCACGCAGAGCACTCAACACAGAGCTATTCTAACCATTTCAAGTCAGCTGCATAACATTTAGGTAGTAATCATATGTTTGAATTTGATTTACTCAAATCCATATGTTTAATAAAAGTTCACACTATTTGGGAAAATGCGTATGAGACTGAAGTAAAGCAAAACTGTGAATTAGATATGTTACAAAACAGGAATGTGACAACAGCAAAACCTGGTATAATAGTCTGATGCTATACTACCTAGCAAAAACAGTCATGGACTAGCATTTCATTGGACAAAGAGACAAAAAGACAAAAGAGAGTGAACTGAGATAAGAGCTATCAATGCAAAACCACTTCAAAGTTAGTCAGTCACCCGTTTAGTTTGCAAACAGAATCACTAATGAAAAAGTAGCCATATGTACTCTCTTTAAACTCAAACATGACATAACTCCTCAAAGGCCAGAAGCGAAGGGACACGTATATGACGGACAAGCATCAGTTTTTAGTTTCTCAAATTCCCAGTCTGACGCAGAATTGAATATAGATCCAGTGGTTTCTTTTGTTTTAGTTTCAGAGAAAATTAATTTAACAGACTTAATGGCAACAGAATATGCTTATTCACACTGAATCAGATCCTGGATCACCCTCATGCTCATCCTAGAATGGGTCTTAGGGGGTGAAGTGTAAAAATATTCTATAGGAAGGAAGAAAAAAACCCAAACCCAAAACCAAAAAAAGGCATTGAGCAGATATAGGATCATTTCAGCCAGGTAAACATTATCCTAGCGTATGTATTAAGTAAGGTATTAGACAAAAGGCCAACTACAGTCTAAGTTCCCCATCATATTGGCATTCCCATAGGCCACATATCTGAACAGGAGTGGAAAGGGAAAAAAGGAATAGTGCTGTAATAGCCAGCAGGGCTTGCTTTGTAGAGATTTTTTTCTGAAAATAATGTAAAATGTGTTTGTAGTTGTAACTGCACAAGAACTGTTGCCTTGACAAACTAGAGAATCAAATCTAAATCTCAAATTTGTTCAACATATCAGTGTTTCAAAGACAACACAGCATCTTCTTTACTTGCCAATATGGATGTCATACTTGCATGGTTTTGCATAACTGAGCAACTGAAGTGGTCATTTCCCTATTTTTTTTTCCTTTCACTTAAATAAAAAGAAACTGCAGCCTAAGGCTCTTTGTAAAGAGCACTTCTGAAAAAGTATATTCAAAGTAAATTAATTTTCTAGCTTTCCAAAGACTTCTGTGCGGGACATGACTTGCTCATGAGAATAAAACATGACTTGTCTACAAGCATATAAACAGCAGCCCTTTCAGGAATGCTACTTTCTAGGTTGCAATTAGAATTATGGGAAATAAATCAGCTGAACTCCCCATCGCTGACAAGTGGGTCAAGTTGAGGTGAGCCCAGTTCCCCTCAGCTCCGTTTACAGCACCCTTCAGCTGACGAAACAAACTTCCTGTTGAACATCTCCTTTGCAGCAAAGTCACTGTCAAACTGTCAGCCAAGCTAATGGGCAGAGAGACATGAGGATCTGATAAGGCAATTCTATTTTCCAAGAAATTAAACCAAGCAAGCAAGGGTTCTGGCCTATTTGACCTCTTATTTTCTTAGTAAATAGTTTCTAAATCACAAAATACAATAAACACCTCGGGATAGCTTTTTTTATGGTTTTCGTTGCTTACTTGTGAAAACATTAATACTAATTTAAGTGTGTAATACAGTCTGATAGCACACTTAAGATCAGACTGATCTCACTGACCCCAGCTAATGAAAAAAGCTGCACCATAATCAGTAATTCAGGGTTTCCCAGATCAAGTTCATGTATTTGAAACAAACATTGTTAAAAATGTATGAGTTAAAAAAAGCAGGTATAAACAGATGTGCAAATAGATGAATGTGAAGTACCTGGTAAACCAAGTGTTATACCTCTTAAAGTGAGCCTTCAACAAAAAGTAGCATCCTGTACCAATTTAGGGAGACCTAGGAGAAATAACTGTACACAGATAGCTCTGCTCTACAACAACAACAGAATGGACCTACAGTTTATAAAACACAAGGTTTGGAAGTTGTGTTCTAGGATATCTGGAGGGAAAAATTGAGAGCCTAAATTTTTGCCCATCAACAAAAATTATCTTCAGAAAATGCATTAAATTTTAGAAATCTTCCCAGAGGAAGTGATTTAAAAAAAAACCCAAACCAAAACAAAGCAGCTCAGGAAATTTAAATCATATTGGAAGACAGTATTCAATAATGATTTTCCCTTGAGTCACTTTTCATCTGCGACAGTTGTATGCTCAGCATCAAATAATGAAAGTTTGCAGAACCAAGACTATGACCTTAAGAGTTTGTGCCGAATCTTTCAGCTTTCAAATATAAACTATTCTTCATGTAGCTTTGTTTAAATTCTAGTTGTACCTTTTTAAAGGAGAAGATAAGACACACAAATTCACCCTTACATGTGTAAGGACGGAAAAGTCCCATTATGTCACACTGTACAAACACTATATAGCCAGAGTATAATGGGATTTTGAATTTAATGTTCTGTTGTTAAAGAGCTTGAATTTCATAATTCCATGCCTAAGAATTAATGGGGGTTTTGTTTGTTTGGGGGTTTTTGTTTGTTTTGGTTTTGTTGTTTGGTGGTTTTGGTTTTGTTTGTTTTTTTAATCTTGCATCTGAGCTGTTTCTCTAGAACAATGCTAATAATGCTTACACTTAATTCTTGTCATCTTTCTTTTGAGAAGACTATAGTGATCAAATGTTCTAGAGAAAAGCTTTGACATCTGGCAGGAGGACTGGATGATGGCATCAAAGATACCCTTTTTTCTTGCTGCTACTGGAAGCCTCTCCACATCCAACTTAGCTGTTGATTGTACCTATCACAGGTTCAAGCCTTTCAGAAGTTACGAAATTTCTCCAGCTACGCTCCCTCAAAAATATTCTGCATAAGGGAGCATAAAGGGCAAATGAGCAGTTCTGCATGACAAAGCTGAAATACATATTCAATAAGGGGTTTTTTTTGACTGAAAAGAAACAAAAACACTTCTGCACGTGCATTTAACAGAGAAAAGCATATTAAAATGCTACAGAAGGCAACCGTGACCTGCACTGCATCCTCATTAAGAATTTGCTTTCAGAATTTAAAAACTAAATACTGTATTGATAAGTCCCTTGAACTCCAGTGTTACAGCTTCGAATTTATGAGAGATTAAGACTTCAAGTCTCTAATTTTCTTCTACAGCAGCATCAAGGCCATTCTTTCTTAGTACTATTTTAATTCACTGTTTATAACAACACAAGATACAAGTCTGCTTCCTTTTGAGCACTTAAGGGGGATCACTGGAAGGAAGACAAAAACAAGCCATTTTGGTTACAGACGAGAAGTGGCACCAAGAACCACATGAGTCATCCCAAGTTTTGAGTTCATAATTTATCTAAAGAACTGCACTGGTAAACTCTACTTTTAGGTAAAAATAACACTCTGATACAGACAAGAGATGCAAAACAATATTATAGCTATTATATCTTTTTTAAATTGAGAACATAGTATTTAGTGAAATAAATGAGTTTGC
>NW_008825071.1:1190659-1195841 GCF_000699105.1 Pygoscelis adeliae | reverse complement strand
CATTATTTTATTACTATTTTTTACATTCCTACTAGCTCTCTCACCTCTTCATTTATCCAGAAATCAGTCTTCAAATACAAGAAGCCTACACTTTAATAGATGGGACAAGAGAAAATCACTCAGTTGTGTTCAGTCTTTCTAAAACCTCACAACATTTATGGTTTGCGTTAGCTTTCTGTAAATCCTACTAAGTCTTTGCTGGTCCAAAAAATAATCTTACAAGATAACACATACTTTTTATCCATAGCAGTAACCATTTGGAAACAGAACTCTGAATCTTTTAGAGTATTTGATAGTCTATATGCAAAGCAGATTTGGTTGTGAAAAACAAGTCACATTTCAAAATTTCTTCAGGAATATTTAGGATTTTGAACTATTTAAAGAAAAACTACAATTTCAACATTTTCAAGATATTTAAGACTTACAAAGACATAGCCTATTATCATTTTTCCTAACATTTAGGAAATGTTGGAAACATTCCTAACAAATGTAGGAATGTTCCAACAAATTCCTAACAAATGTTCCTAACATTTAGGAAATGTTAGGAAAACATCAGCTTAAAAAAAAGTTAAAGAATGCCAAATACTGATTCTTCTTAGTGTCTTTTCCTACGACTACCACTCTCTAGTATTTCCGCTAAATCCTTTAATACTTCTCTTCTGTTATTGAACCTATCTAGGTTTAGGCCAAGGTCTTCCAAAACTGATCAGTAATAGGTTAGTTCTGGGTGGGGTAATAAAGATGTTTAGGAGTTAAGATTCTTCACAGGAAGAATCTTCAGATGTCTCTAGAAGAGGTCTTCCCTACCAAAGCACGTATGTTCGCACTTGTGGAAAATGTTCTCTTAAAAATTACCAAATTAGGCAAGTAGCCAAAGGCTATCAACCACTTTTGAAAATACTGTCGTCTGAAGGGCAGGTCACTGGTTAATCTGCCTGGGGCAGGAATACAGGTGGACTACCAGGTGAGACAGCACTACGTTCCCTTTTCCCTGACACATGGAAGTGGCTATCAGACAGTTAGTAAGTGGCCTGCAAGCGGGCCAAGAGAAAATTGGTAGTTCTCCAAAGCAGTGTTCCTAAACCCAACAGAAACGCTAGCTTGGCTGAAGCTATAAGTAGATATAAGTTTTCTTACTCCATGGTACCCATAACACAGGATCAATGATCAGGAGTGATAATCCTGCAATATATAGTAGCTATGGACAACAGCATAGTAGTAAATGTCAAACCTATTAGGGATGGCCCAGCACTGTCACTTTCTTATCCAACACCGTCCCTAACTAGACAGGACTATGGTAGCCCACAATGAGCTTTTACCTAAGGGACATTTTATGCTTTAAGAGTGTGTATATATAAAATAATAAATATAAAGATATATATAAAAATGGCACAGACAACTAAGCTAATCTCATGAGTGTGTTGCATTTTCCCTATGGCAAGCAGAATATAAAGGCCGTCTGATTTCCCAAGTCAGAGTGTACTGAATATTCATATAAATATTACAGTTTGACTATGTGATAAGGCATCATAAAATCAAGTTTTTATGTTGCTACAGTTTGTAAGTCATCTTGATATTATCTCCAGTTCAACATTTCCTCTCTTTTATGGATTTGTGGTCTAAGCAGTTTCATCAAATGCCTCCAATTCCTGTAAGATACATTTGGTGCCATCTTTTGCAAATATGCCACAACAATCAGCTAGCCAGTCCCAGCTTGTGACCAACACAATACAGATTTTGGGCTCATTATACATTTTTAGAAGAGACTGCGAAGTACAACAATATTTTTTTTAATATTAAATTCAACCTTATATGCAGATATTGTATTTTCTTTTATACTGTATTTAGTAAGTGCAAAGCATCTTTACCTGACAGAGCATCTTGTGCTTCAAAAAATGTGCTGAGACCTCCTTTCACATAAGCTAGACTCCCCTCATTTTTCTTATTGGCTTGTTTCTTCAAATTCGCAACAGCCGTTTTGAGCTGATCAAAACTGAAAACAAACAAAAAAACCCTGTGACATTCAAAAAACTAATAAGGTCAGCTAATGAATAAACAGAACAAACTACTTGGAAAATAAAGCCTGCTACTTTTGCAACAACTATTCAGGACTGAGTAATTACTAATGAGTGTGCTTCTCGATAATGACAATTTACTCTCAGTCCAAAGAGTGTTTGTTTTTTAGTTTTAATCCTAAATGGAGGGCTCCTATCACTTGTGATGGAATAGAATTCTTTATAATACAAATTAGTCAAGAAATTTCTTCTAAACATGCAATATTACTGTTAGTTAGCTTTCTGTACTACATTAAATAGGTGGTAGTAAAATTCACTACACTTTGTACACTATATTAACTACTGGGATGTTAGAAGTCTCTTTAATAATGACATTTGTTTAGCTCTGCTGCTTAGTTCACAACCCTTTTTCACTTTCAGTTTCTGAATTCCTTCAATATTTTTATGTTGGTTTGGACATACAGTTCAGAATTTAACACAGTATTAGTGCAAAAATAAAGAAAAGCTGTACAGTTTTCTGCTTTATGAAAGTATGTTTTTTATACGTAGTCTACTGAATTGGTTTTGAAAGAGACTTCATAGGGGAATATTAATTGCCAACTCATCATTGTTGTTTGTATGGTAGGTTTCTTTTTATCTTAGTTTCCTAATATTTCTAGATTATTGCCAGTTTACATTTGATTTCACATTTTTATTTTTTTTATGCAGCTGCAATTATTTTAGAAGTCTTATGTCGTGACTAATTCTTCATTACTTGCATATCATTTTTTGTTGATGATGAATATGATCTCAGTAGTTATGCTACTGGATTATTACAAAAGCACTATCACAAACAAGCTCAGAAATACAAATATAACACATGATTTTCATCCTTAAAGACTTTTCTCCTACCTGCAGGCCAAACACATCAGAATCAGACAAAAAACTGCAGTATACCTCAGTGAGGAGAGAGAAACAATGAAGTAAGGAAATTAAGACATAAGGCTTTGCCCATTTTAAACAGTGGTAGAAAAAGACATCTTAAGAGAACAAACCAAACTTTAGCCCAGGCAGTGAGAAGGCTATCACCACCTGCTGGGAGATAAAACACACTGGCACACTTACAGGCATTTTCCATTTTATACTGATGATGTCACAACATTTTGCAGTATTTCCTGTTTCCATCTGCTGGACAGCAATCACATTACTCAACAGCTGGATTGGTATACTTGGGCATACAAGAAGTACCAGCAGCATTTTCAAACTAACAAAAATCTGTACAGTTCTCTTTTTAAACACTGTTTCATGTTATCTGATGATCTAATAGTATGTCTAAATAGTTTATTTATATTTGTCAGGATATTGCCAGGGGTAAAAAAAAAAAAAAGAGAAAATTAAAAAAGATGTTATTTTGATTGCTTAAAAAGAATTTCCTTCAAGGAAAAAACAGACATAAGCTAACCAAAACATCAGTGCACCACACGTCTAGCACTCCCAATAGCTGAGGTTACATAGAGGACAAGAACTAAACCATTGCTGTGTGTTTCCGGAAAAACAGCACAAATGATATGGGGCAGATAAACAGTCAAAACATGATTCGATTCACCCTACCCTTTGAGCCATTCTTCCTGTTGAGTTTTACACAGCTTTTGCACCTTCAATGCTAAGATTTAGATTTTTATAAACCAATATAAACTGAATTAATATGCAAAAAGCCAGCTTTCATTTAAAAACAAAAATTAATACTTTTTATTCCACTGGACTGAGGGGACCATGACTTGAAATTGTTGACATGCAAAGACACAAATCGACGGAAGATTTTTCCCCAAGAAAGATGAAGAACTTAAGCTGATACCAGACAAAGCGTTAAACACGTTTTTTCTTAATAGAAAGCTTCAAATTTACATGAGAATGGACTTTCAGGTACTGACCCATTGGCATAGGACAAGTTAAAAAGGTGCCATACAGGCTAATGTAATTATTTAAGTTATCAATTCATAGTACTAATGACCAGAAAAATCAGTGTTTTTACTGACACCTTGTCATGTTAGAGATATAACCATTATATTATGCTGTTGCTCATATTCCATGGTAATTCTGATAAAAACTCATTTAATCAGTTTAAGTAGTCATTTAATTCATTTTCTGGATCCACAGCATCCTTAAATGTACCCAAGCCATCTATGACAGACAGCTGTCAAATCAAATCTCAGCACTCTCCAGTGCTGGTGATTCTGCAGCTTTCCAAGTTACACTATCCCAGGGCTTAAGCAATCTAATATTGTTTTTAATCTGCATCTAACCTAAAACTCCCTTGTTGCAAACTGAGACAGCTTGTTCTTTTCTTGGTAAACCAAGAACAGTTGATGGCTATCCTTGAACTGCCCACTACGTATTTCAGAATGTGCATTCTGTATTAATTTTGTTTCTTTTCTAAAAGCACCTAATTCATTCAAGCTGTATACCTACAGGTATTTATATCCCTACTTCTGTGGCTCAGCTCTCGTATCTTTCTTAAAGCAGTGGCCAAAACTGGGCAGAACACTTCAACTGCAGCTTTAATAATGCCGAGCAGAATAATTATCCCCATGTCTTACCTAACATAGCGTGCTGGCTTTGGCTGGGATAGAGTTAATTTTCTTCATAGTAGCTAGGATGGGGCTATGTTTTGGATTTCTGCTGGAAACAGCATTGATAAGACGGGGATGTTTTAGTCACTGCTGAGCAGTGCTTACACAGAGCCAAGGCCTCTTCTGCTTCTCACGGGGTGCACAAGAAGCTGGGAGGGGGCACAGCCAGGACAGCTGACCCCAACTGACCAAAGGGATATTCCACGCCATATGACGTCATGCTCAGCCTACAAAGCTGGGGGAAGAAGAAGAAAGGGGGGGGACGTTCAGAGTGATGGCGTTTCTCTTCCCAAGTAACCGTTACGCGTGATGGAGCCCTGCTTTCCTGGGGATGGCTGAACACCTGCCTGCCCATGGGGAGTAGTGAATGAATTCCATGTTTTGCTTTGCTTGCATGTGCAGCTTTTGTTTTACCTATTAAACTGTCTTTATCTCAACCCCCGAGTTTTCTCCCTTTATTCTTCTGATTCTCTCCCCCATCCCACCGGGGGGGGCAGTGAGTGAGCAGCTGTGTGGTGCTTAGTTGCTGGCTGGGGTTAAACCACGACAGTCCTTTTG
>NW_008825071.1:1182094-1189826 GCF_000699105.1 Pygoscelis adeliae | reverse complement strand
GTGGCCCATGGAGAAGGCCACGCTGGAACAGGTGCACCTCAAAGCGACTGTGGCTGTGGATAAGCCTATGCCGCAGCAGGTATACCCCTGGAGAGACTGTGGCTCATAGATAAGGCTCCACTGGGAGCAGGTACACTCCTAAGGGACTGCAGTCTGTGGATAAGTCCAAGCTGGAGCAGGGGCAAGGGGAGGAGTTCATCACAATGTTAAACCCTGTGGTCTGGTCCAAAGGGACCAGGGGTGGAGACTGTAATGGAAATACCTTTAAATTGTTGTAACCCAGGATCTGAGTTGCATGTTATGGGAATTACTATAGCAAGAACCCCTTGTTACTAGCCAGGCTAGGAGCAAGGGGAGGAGTTCACTGCAATGTTAAACCCTATGGTCTGGCCCAAAGGGACCAGGGGTAGAGTATTATCCAAATACCAGCAGACAAAAGTTTCAGAACTCAGTTATACATGCAAAAATATATTTACGTAATACATTCATGTAAGTACATATTATGAACCAGATTTAAGAACGAAGATGTTAATGGTCAAAATTTTAAGATATTTACCTCAAAGATCTTACTCACTTGTCCAACTTCTTTTACTATAGCATTTTCCATGTGAGTTAACTAAAAGCTAACTGATACTATTAACAGTTTTACTCTTCAGTGCCCTTATCTTGAGCTTCTAGGCATGGCTTAAGTTAACACCTGGAGTTTCCACTCAAGGCCATGCTGCCTAACTTCTTGATTCATAAACAGCTTTAGCCTGAAACAAGACAACTTCCATCTGACACTGGGGGGGAAGGGCCCCTTAAATTAGGTCTGGTTAAAGATGAAGTTTTTCTCATAAACACATTGAGCAAACTGGTTGATTCAGGTTTCTAGCCAAGGAGAAACACCATGGGTAGTAGAGACTACAAGTCTATTACTGTAAATATCAACCACCGATGACACAACTATTGTATAATGAAATAACATCAAGTGACTTGCATTTGAAACAATTATTTATATGCTAGCAACAAACCTTGTTGTTGAATGATTCTCAATCAGGTACCAGGCAGCAGAAAAGTTTTCACTAGTGAAATCAGCACTCATCCCAGGAAACAGTGCCTCTAAATCTTTTTGAGGAAATCTGCCTCTGAAAAATGAATATTCATTTCTTCAGTGAGACATATTCTGGTGAAGAGCTTATAATTAAAAATGTTACATAAAAAAACTCCAAAACCAGAAAACAAACCATGTTCCAACAAGATGTAAATATAAACTTGTACCTCACCATGAAGTTAAATCTGGTATTACAGACTCACGTAGCATGACTGGGAAAGAAAAGATTGAAATCTAATTTAAGTAAAATTAATTTTACCATTTTGATTTCACCATTACACATACGACAGAAATGTTGCCTGTACAAAATGCTTCTAAAGAAAGAGAACTGCTGCCTTCAGAAAATGGTACTCGACAGACTCACCATGATACTAACATTCAAATGCAGGATCACTAATGCTGAATGTACTCAAAGTGAACTCTACCTTTTAAACAGGAAAATCAATACACCAAGCCAAGTAAATAAAAGAGAATATTCTCTGTAAGCCATGAACCAGTATCTATCGAACTTTAAAATGACAGGACATCACCAGGTTGACAGCTTGTAAGTGATCTCGCACCATCATCGTCTATCGGTTCATGTGGAGCAGAAGTCCCATGGAAACATGAAGGAACATACACAGAGCATACTTCCATTACATACAAACACTGAAAGAAATCCTGAGTTAAAATCATCCTGTTTCAAAACAGAACACACTGATCTGTCTGTTAATAGTACACGAAACAAAGGAAAAGTGGGCACATATTGAGTGAGAAACAGCATGCTTGCTTTGTTTTTATTCAGTCTTATCACGCATAAAGATAGCATGCAAGCCAATTCCTTGTGAAAGCAGTTTCTCTTCGACAGTATTTTTGAAACTACAAGTAGGTTCTAAAATGCTCATACAGAAAATGTACTCCATTTATTTTAAGTCAGTGTAATAAAAATATTTAAAGCACTTTTTGATGAAAACATGACAATCTTCATCCCTCAGTCCAGACACACGCTTAACACTTGGCCATATTCATTCCACCATGCATTCTCAGTACATCACTGGGTGCACTCACCACTCTATTCTTTACCACCAGCTGCACCCCATCTTCAGAAATTAATTGTGGCAACCAAGGTTACTTTTAGTCAGCCCTGAATCGGTCAGGCAGTTGGACTAGATGATCTTTGTAGTCCCTTCCAACTGAAATATTCTATTCTGTTCTAAAAATTTACTATATCATTTTTGGACCACAATGTCAAACTCAAAAGTCAGTAAAGTCCCTCTCTGACGCTCACAAGCTAGGTGAACTCTGTTATACAAAGTACACTGTACACAAATGCAAACCTGTCATACTTTGCATTTGAGATCAAACTTGGGTGGGGGTAGCAATCCAAAGAGTCAGCTATTAGAATTACATTTAATACGTATGAAAGGCCATTTGAATGGACACGAAAGCAATGATTTGTTAGTGTTTGTTTTTCTGTAATCTAAACATATTTCAAGATAGCTAAAGCTGTTTCTATTGCAAAAAGCAAACAGCAGATTAAGTGAAGTAAATCTAAAGGCAGGCGCATTAAAAAGTACAATTATATAAAAACAAGAGTTGTTTTCTGTAAGTTTCTATTCATATCCAAATGGCCATTAGCACAAGCAGGTACAAAGGACCTACATACATAATGACATGGCACAGAAGTCTTTCATCAGTAGCACCTGATTACAGCAGGGGCATGAAACAATACTTTTTTTTAAAAAAGAAAAAAAATCAAATGAGATGCAAGGAAAAGTGATGACAGATATAAAAAGTAGAGAGACAGGGAAAATAGTGTGAGAAGCAAATGTAGCAACTAAAAATGAAGGTTCCAACATTTCTTTGTGTTCAATGAAAAAGTGATAATGTTAATATAAAAAAATTTATGAACATAAGTAGTGAGATTCAGGATTACCAATGACCTTGAATTTCATGAATGCCAGTTAGTTAGCAGAAAATGCTGATGGATGTAAGAAAGTTTCAATTTATCCTTCCTTTAAAGACACTTTAAGATATCTTATTTTGCATTCAAAGTAGTCAAAAGTGTCCAGTAGGTACACGAATTTGCAGGACAGTACTTCACATGTGATATGTGGCATGGCTGTCCAAAAAAGCTTTTATATTAAATCCACGCATGGTGGCATCTTTGTGGTCAACTACATTTTTTAATGCTAAGAAACAAAACAATAAAAAACTTTCAGTTACCTCAAAAGAGACTCAGAACTTCAATGCAAGCACTATATAAGTGCATGCACACAACACAGAAGCAGAATTTTGCTTGTATTTTTCAGAACTTCAATGTATTTTCTCACAAGCCAGAAGAAACAGATATAACACAAAAAGCACACACACTCAACAAATACACCATTACCAAATGCTACTTATTATTGCAAGATTGTAAGACACATGCATGACAGTTTAAGCTTATGCATGAGCTATACAATTCCTAGGGAAAAAAAAACCAAACGTATTTTATATATATACAGAGAGATAAAGACCAATAATTTAGCTAGGGATGTAATGAATTCCTGCAAATGAGTTTTGCCCACAGACAGTGGGACAGAAATGAAGGGGCTTTTTTCAGTTTGATGTTTGACTGCATTGAAAAGTTATTAGGAGCTTTTTTCCAGCAGATGTATTTGTGCAGAACCATAAATTAGCAATGCGTTTATGGGTGCTTTTATCTGTGCAGACATATTTTAGACACAGTCACAACAGAGTAGAAATGTGAAATGTGAATGTGTGCAGTATGTTAACAATATGTTATACTCTATGGTGTAGTATCCGTATTTTTATCATAAATTTTACCAGTAGTTTTTCCACTAACAGATATGGGGAGCTCAGAATGACTTGCTACAGCTGTCTTCACAACAAGCTGCTCACTAAAAAGTTCGAACTGAAAGCAACTGTATTTCTAAAATGTCTGGCTAGATGCATCTAAAAAAAGACTGATTCCACATACACACAAGTTTGTTTCATTAACTTCCATTAGTACATTAAATAAGTCCTTAGAAGTTGTTCTCATGAAAACTTGCTTACCGTTTACTTATAAACAAGCACATATGTGACTTGAGAATGTATTTCTGTTTTATTCATCTCAACATTATGGGGTGAATATGAACTAGCAGTAAAAGCTGAGACCGTGCTGACACACAATGAATTTGTTGATCATTTATCTGTTGATTTGCTTGTTTTACAAGAATCACTTCAGGAAGCAACTCTGAATACTTAATCATTGATTAAAAAGCAATCACTGTAAAAGAAACTGGGAACCACAAATTGCATCCAGAAAACCTCAGAAAAAGAAGAGAGAAGTCTACCATCCTTGACAACTCTACGTATTTTGCTACCTTTACAATTTCAGCAAAGGTACACATATTGGATTTATATAGTAGTACTTTCTGCTAGGCAGATTATTTTATTTAAAACGGAACCAGATCTGGTACTAGACCTCTAGTTAACATTTTAAAGTAGTCTTATTCATCCATCAGCAACAATTTTGAATATAAAAGTAATTAAGATTTCACATACTGTTTATTTTCATGAGAACTATAATAAAAATAAATTTGGTTTCAAGCCGCTATATACTTTCACTTCCCTCAAACGTATTTTGAGTATACCTATACAGTCATGCAGTATTAGATGTAGTGGTCCTGGCTTCCACGTAAAGGGCGTGCACATCTACTTTGGACTCAAAACACATAGGGTACAATCAATTCACTTGCACAGCATGTGTCCATCAATACAAGTCCCTCCCTCCACTACCCCTAAGTTTAGGTTCTGTATAGCCTGATACTCAGTAAATCTAATTTAACATCACAGCATATATCAGCTCGTACAAATTCTACTACAGAACTCGTGCACATACACAGTATTTATATTCTCTGGAGGTTTAAGATTAGCTGTAATCTCCATGGGTAAATCACAGCCTCCAAGCAGTCACAATTGAGTAATAGCAACAGAATGCAATGGATGCGAATGAACAGAGCTTGACTATGAATGCAGCTTAGCAAGTTGTAATTTTTCTGTAAAGATTATTTTACTCCCAGAGTTTCAGAATGTCATAGTATGCTTTTCAGCATACATGACAATATTTGCAGATTAAAGGCAGGTCCCAAAACAGGATACAGCCACCAAAAGGTAACTTGAACCTCAATTACACAGGAGTTTATAGGTCAAAAGGAGCAACTTTAAATAAACACAGATTCTGAATAGCAACCAGCATAAACAAGCTCCAGCTAGAGCTGCTGTACACACACACACACCCCCCCATCTGGTACCAGTCAGACTCCTAGAAGCAGGCTTTGTACCAGCTATACTGTGTTAGTCATGCATGAAGACCAGCATAAGGGACACTGAAGTAGACTAAACACGACAAATCAGAAGGTGTTAACAAAGGTCTCTCCAACAACCAAAAGACAAGGATGCACTCTGGCAATTACTCCCTAGTAGCATTGGGTTTATCAGAAATGTGACAGCAAAATGACAACCGTATTCGAAAAATGGCAGAATCTGGTAAGAGAAATCTACTAAGGGATTATAGGCTGGTAGCTGCAACTGATGCATCAGCCTTACAAGCAGTAAATGTTACTGCATTTTTTAACATCCTAAAACTAGGTCTATATACTACATCTCTCTCCCGCACGTTCCGCAATTTTTCCACATGCACCTCTGTGATTAGTTTCCACAAGTCCATCACATTTAAGGATGAAATTGACTGCATTTCCATACAAGCCATTTAAAAATAAATAAATATCAAAGCCTCCACAAAGTCTTTTCCTATCTCATGGTAGCAAGCTGACGTTTACCATTAGGTGGCAGCGTAACATCATCTGTTCCCACCTCCCAGATGAACTGTTTTGGAAGCTGGCGTGGGAAGAGGGAAGCATCTGTATTGAGTGGGTGGATACAGAAGTATGTGGAATGTACTTAGCATGTCAGCATTTGCTTTCATGTACGAGATGGATCCACCATAATGACCTCCGCTACATGCAAAACAACAAACACTTTCCAAAAATTTTCTAACCGCCAATAGGTCTGACTGCTGTTACTGCTTTGCAGAGAATGGATTTTCTCAGTCTGACAGAGTAGGTAGAGGAGGCAGGGAACCTTTGATTAAACAAGGACTTGTCCTGCAGGAGGGGAAAAGTATGTGGTACATCTGAACAAGCAATCCATTCACAAATCTCATGCAGATCTAAATTTTCCAGCAACAGATTTCAACCAGTGCCTTTATGAAACAGGCATCACATATTCTCTCCCAGAACTGTTCAAAATCCTGAACAATCCTATGTTGGTAGGATGTAACCTACCAACCTGTTCCTGTAACAGCTCTAAACTGCAAAAACCAACTCAAGTACTGCAATATTGCTGTTAATGTTAGCATTTTCATACCAGCTTTCCACATTTCTCAGACTGAGGTGACTACTCCATATACTCTTTTTCTTCCTGCAAGCTATTTAAGCCTTCTCTAAGGGTTTCTGGCTACATCTGCGTAACACCACAGCCAGAAATATTCCTTAGGGAGGAAGGTGGCACAGATCTGCTTTGCACTTAAAGCCAGCATAAAGATGGTGATAGAAAACTAAAGCTTTTTATCAGTCTTTACTCCATTCTGAAAACTAAAAACCTAGAACTCAAGGATTAAATATTTTAAATACCTATTTTCTGGTGTGAATGAAATACTTCATAGCATACACACAATATGCACTAAGTGATAGCAATGTAAAAAAAACCCTCATCTAATTGGATCAGTTCAGTGTTTTAAAAGATGAACAAACAACTGTTAAGCAAGGCAGGCGAACAAATATGTGCACTCTTCTATGAATACATCTGTGACTTTAAGGATCACCACTGAAACATCATAACCAGCAAGTTCAAGTTTCATTACAATATAAATGATTTTATTATTTAGCAACTGAGACTCTTAGTTAGTTGTATGGCACAAGAACAGCAATTAATTCTTGGAAAATATGAAGAACTTATCAACCAGAAATTATGTATACTTACTACTTGTTAAACTTGCAGGCTGAAAGATGATGGCTTGCACACAGTGTATACATATAACATTTAAAATATCTTGACTATCTAAAAAACAACCAGGAGAATGGCTGTGTCCCCATAGTTCTTACTTTGCATCTTTGCAACATTTGAATATGAAAAGAGAATTCCAGTGCATATTTTGAGTATATGTATTACTCCTACAATATATCTACAGGCAGTATTCTAATTATTAATAGAATGTGTTAGAGCCACTATTATCTATTTCCTTTAATTCACAGTTCAAACCTTTTGTTCACTTAAATCCCAGTCACTCCCAATTAAACTCCAATCTTAAGTCTACTGAGTCAGAATAAATATTTTTTTGTCCCTCTGCGTGCCGAATAGTTTAATGAAATGCTGTACTAAACCACGTCTGTTCATTACTCATGGGATCTTTTTCCTAGTATTTCGATGTCCCATTTGCAACACCTTGAAAGTACCCACCTGAATGATTCAAAATCTATGATTAATTTTTAAACACATTTTAACTGGACAATGCACCATAAACAATGTTTAAAAAAATGCACAAAAGGAACTTTTAGAACTAAGCATATCCCATATTAAAAATAATAATAATAAAAATCACAACAGATAGGT
>NW_008825071.1:1181261-1182080 GCF_000699105.1 Pygoscelis adeliae | reverse complement strand
AGGTTGTCTTTTCTGTATCATTTGCTGAAGACTGACAAACACTTTCTAGGGGGAGGACTTCTTTCTTTCTTTCAGTCTGTAGCCTACCCACTTCCTGCCCTCTCTTCAGTGCGCTCCCATCTAGCTTATTCCTATTCTATTTTCTCACATCTATTTTTCACTGTTTTTCTCCCTGGTCCTCTCTTTAATGTTTCTTTTGTTTACCACTATTTGTATAACCAATACAAGGCACTCCTCTCCCTTCCTTATCAGCCATCAGGCTGCAAGGGTTGTAAATCCCACCAAGTCATACCAATGCCAAACGCTTCAGCTTCAAAATTAAAATACATCCCAATTTGCACACATTTAAAAATAGTTTAAAGAAGCCAAAGGTATTAATAAAGGAGAGACCCATTACGCTGCAGAGTCCCATCTCCTTGTATACACAGCTGTTGCTCATCATATTAGGCTTTATTTTAAAGCATCCCAAAATTCTAACAATTTTTATCACTTCTAGTGACAAATTATTCCCATGCCTAGTAACAGTTAATGCTAATATCTTGCTTATCCACCCCCTTTCTTAATTTATAATTGCCTTTTTTCGCTACCTTGTACAGCTTCTCATTACTTACCCATCCTATACATCAAGTATTTGCAAACACGTGAGTTCAGTTAAACTATATGGTATTAGAGATTATTTTATAAAGTAAACATCGCATTGCTCCAATTTTTCAAGCAAATTATGAAAGCTTTTCCATTAGGGAGGCGCTTTTTAAACACAGTGTTCCATCTATAGTCACAACTATTAACACCGTGCTGTGACCCATAGCACAAGGGCAG
>NW_008825071.1:1157999-1181232 GCF_000699105.1 Pygoscelis adeliae | reverse complement strand
AACCCTCAATCCCTCTACACAATTACTTGTTATATTGACTAGTGTTCCTTCTCTCAAACTGGTCATTTTCAACACCAGTCCTTGCCATAATCTTCATGCTTCACCTCTAATGAACTTGGAGGTGAACTTGGACATCAATGAACTAGGCTTGATATTACGCTTGCGCAAATATTTCCCTATTTTCCTGCCCTCACAAAAAGGTTATTTCCTATCTGTATTTACATATTTCTGACTTATTTCTTTTTCACACAAAATCTGAGATTTCATTAATATGATATTTTCTAATGCTTTCAGGTGAAACATTCGAAATATAATATTGTTGATTTCATATTTAACAAACATCCAAACAGATAACTAAATTTAAAAAAATCCTAAACTAATGCTGTTAAGGTTTCTGGAAGATAATTCTTAATCTATCACATTGACACTGTCTTAACTATAAGAACTATCAATTTCAGTTATGAAGTAAAATATTACATCAGAAGTTTTGTTAAGATAAGAACAAATTAAAAGTAACCGTGTCATAACCACTGTATTTACAGAAAGTAGTATTGTGAAATACATATGGATAGAGGACTCTGCAATAGAACTAGTTATCTTGACTTAAATCCCAGATAAAATAATGGAAAAGCTGTTGCAGGGTTCAACAAATACAGAATTAAAGCACAGAAAATTAGTTTTAATGTCAGCCAGTCACAACTGTTTCATACAATGTTTGAGAACATATTACGTGGGCTTTGAGATTAAGTGCTTCATTGAAAAAAGTAACCAGACAAAATTCATATATTGTCATTTTAAAGGAGACTTGCTACCATACGACTGGTTAAAAACTCAGTTTTACAGAACGCCAATAGAATACATCACATGGATTAAAGAACTAACTACAAACCAAAACCCCAATCAGTGAAGAAGCAAACCTGCAAACATCTGTAGGTAAAGTTTTATTAAAGCTCACATTACTCTTTCATCAGTATTTGCATCATCGCCAATAATAGCTTTATCACCAATAATTTTTTATAAATAGTTGGTAAAAATATTAAGAAGAAAGACTGTCATCTGGACTGAGAAGACAGACTTGTCAAGGAAGCAACAAATAGAGAAACACAGTCAAATGCAAAAAGATACAGCTAGAATAAAGGAATCCAGGCCATCCCTACAGAATAATGAGCACCACGCCAGCAGCAAAAGTAGCAACTCAAGAGACTCAGCTAACAAGCCACTCCCTGCCAGTTGCCAGTGCAGCACTGTGGTAAAAAGGATTATTACGGGGTTTTTTAATTTACAAACAGGGGAGGGAGAGTGGAGGAGAGACAGAAACATCTTCCGGTAAGACACTGGAATACTGTCCACAGTCCTAGAGTCCACATTTTGACAGGGTTGGAAAACTGGAGAAGACGAAAGACGGATCTATTAGAAGTTACATCGGAGGCTGCAGAAAAACACTTAAGAGACAAAATCTTGAGCTTATTACAAAAACTTTGGGTTAGCATTTTGAAAAGAAAGAAAAATACATATTCAAATTAGGAAAGAAATGCACAGCCAGAGGCTGGGAAGCTGATGACAGATCCACCGTAAATCCCATACAGATTTTGTGAAAGTGCAGTTTCCCCATCAAAACACGGTAACAATGGACACTGCAGATTTTCTCCAATGCACTCTTCTTCACCAACAGAGTATTCAGCAGATGAGACCCCCAGTAACAGTTTAATTTTAAATAGCCTTTGTTTTTGGTAGAGCTGGTATCTTGACCAAGAGAAATATTATTCCTGATGCTATTTCTAGGAGTTAGTCAGGTTTGGAGCCCTAAGAGTGTCCCATTTAAAGCCCTCTATAGTAAATGATAAATGGAATTAAAGTTTCTGTTTCAGAAAAAAATGTCAAAAATTCCACCATACTTACGAATGAAAGTACATAAGTCTGTGGGTTGGAAAACAGTATTAATATTTCAATAAAATACACTAGTTGATGTGGTATAATAATCACATTTTACAGTGCAATTTTAGCAACAGAGAGCAATCCAAACATCCTTAAAAACCCCATGAAACTCAAATGCAACAGTAAGTATTCCATAACTACAATGTATAAATCCAAAGCCTTAGGTTATTTACCAGTTCTCAAAAATCTAAACATCACTGGGGTTCAATATATCAGGCTTTTAGAATATCTACAGTTCTAATTGATGATCCAAAAAAGAGGATTATGAAGCAGGATAGAATGTGCACCAACAACTCTTTTGAGTACCAAATAGCATACCAACAGCTAATATATGTATGTATTTTTAAATCTTTCCCTGCCCTGTAAACCGTTAAACTTTTCTGGAATTCACAAAGGCACATATAGAGAAAACCACTAAAAAAGTGGATTAAAGGCATTTGGTACTCACTTGTCTATCTCAATACCAAGTGGATTAGCTGGACGTAGGGACAAGGGGGGAATCCCTTTGTTCCTATCAGTGCGCATGTCATAATAGTTCATTTCATCCACCCAGACAGCAGACTGATCCAAGATACCTAGAGAAAACAAAGCGCAGATCCTTAAAACAACAAGGGCGGTCCAGCACCATCAACTTCTAACATACTGAATTAATTTGAAAAATCCTGATAAATATAAAATGCATGCCTAGGTAATATATTGGAAGATACATGGCAAAACAACCTGGATGCAATTATGCTAAATTATTTTATTATAGCTGCTGAAAAGGTATTCATGGCTGGGCATCAAACATTACCTCTTACAGAGCGCAGTTTCGTGTACATTAAGAGCATTTTCCTGATCACAGAGTATTAGTATTTTTCATTCCTCCAAGTATTTTGGTATCTGTCCAAACCTTGCCATCTACTACTTTCAGAATGAACAACTGTCTGGAGGTCATCTTATTTGCATGTTTTAGGGAAAATCCCTTTTCTGTGCCACTCACTAACCAAAAACAAAGTTAACTTTGGCCACATGCCAAGATGGAGACTCAATGGACACAGGGCTGACTTGGTTACTAAAGCCTTAGCGCAGACAATGCGTAAAGGTGAGGTGAGGCACAATAGGTCTTGGCCCTCAGCCAAAAAATGCAGCCAACCATATTCTTGGCCATGTCCTTCTTTAACATACCCATCAGATGCTCAACATCAGAAATTACCCCATCCGCACACTTACCCATTTTTTTTAAATAACAATTCTCCTTTCCCATCACCAAAAGCTTCACCGTGTAGCATTTGCACTTGATTCACCTTTCTATTATTAAGATCTTAGTACAGCTTGGGAAAAATTATGCGTTATTTAACTGTCACTGAACCGCAGAGAACAAAAGCCTAAAATAGTTCTCGTGGGAACCACTATGTTAGAAAAGATAACTATCCAACTTCATCGACGGAGGTGTTCTGAAAGATGCATTTTCAATCCAGAGGGTATTTAGACTGGATTCTAGATTAAGCAGCAGTGCTAGACTGCTTGGCAACATCATTTTAATGGTTAAGCATCTCATGAGAAATACTTAAGACTTGCCGTCTAGCGGGACGGTTCGAATTACAAGTAAGAAATGGCACTGAGGACTCAACTTTCTTTAAAGCATTAACTGTCAGCTCAGGATTTAGGTGTAAAGCTCATGAGCTGGTTTATATTTTGTATTTATCTAGTACACTTAAGAGTAATTACTGGATCTATTATGAATTTTTTAAAAATTTTAGAAGTTTAGTACTACTCCTTACAGAAAAATAAAGGGCTACCTTTCATTAGTCATTGAGGGTTTTATCACGATATTGACAGAGGAGGATTAATTTCACATATACCATGAGGTTTTCTATGTATATATTTGCACATTTTATTGATATACTCTGCTTTTTCTAGACAACTGAAGGTTGTCCTGAGGTGGATCCGTTTGGAACATACATTTTATTTAAAAAGGCAGTCAGTCATATATTTGTTTAGCAAAGAAAACAGATGTGAATTTGAACAAGAAAAATACCTATTTTTTCAGGTTTAAGCAGTTTGAAGGAAACAGTTGAAGTTCCTTTGCCACCAGACTTTGTAGTAACAATAATGTCTCCCTTGTCATTTTTAGCCTGTCCAACTCGACACACAATTTTACTGGCAGACATCCATTCAGCAGTTAGCAGACAGTTGTGCCCACAGATTGTTAAACCTGGGGAAAAGAAAAAAAGAAATACCCTACTGTGAATAGAAGTATCTTTTGAAATTCTGTAATGCAAATACATTTATGATGCTTCATATATTTTACATTAATATATAACTCTTCTCTAGTCCCTTACAGCCAACTACAGTGAAAGTGTCATCAATATGTTTTTCAGACATTCCCTAGGTGACTTCAGGTCTTTTGTCCTAGTACCACTTCATGAGACACGCGCAGCGCTGCTTGAAGCTTATTTTAATCTCTTCCACCAGTTATGGGCTACTGCAACTTGTACTTCATGTTGTACAACAGATCTTCTGTCTGCAAGACACTAGAGAACTGCTGTTTAGTATTGTACTTACATGAAACTCCCGTCAAAACTGCACGCAAAAAGTCTTTGATAAGTTCACTCTGTGTGACTTTGCATAGCAAAAAAATAAAGAAACTCTGCAAAATATTCACAATGAACAATGTTTCTTCAACCTTCTTTGTTTAGCAGCACTTTTGCTGACACTGAAGGGTTTTTTGATCAAAAAAGTATTAATTGACAAACACTCTGTCCCAGTCTCTTCTGTACAAAATCCATGATGCAAGACTGTGATTCTGCTGAATAAACTGCCCTCCTTGTATGAAAGAACAGCCATGTAATGTTCATCTATCTCCTTCTCTAAACTTCCTCATAACAGAAGTACAAATGACAAACTATGAAATAAAAGTACAACATATATTTTAGCCATGAAGTGCTCTCATAGGAAAAGACTGTGGCGTATTAAAATATGTCAAGCTTTAGTGTTTAAGAACACCTCTTAACACTTAAGAGTCAAGGTACACCTTAATGTGAAGTCCAAGGCTTCCTAGGGCTTCACGTCAGATCAGTCTGACTGACTGATCAATCTGACCGATTCTGGTCAGATCAGGACTCTGGATGCTGGAATAGATGGATTGTTTTCTCAGATCTAGAACAGTTCCCATATTCCTAATCAGAGTTTTGTTGTCCTGAAGAATTGGCAAGATCCTAATTTCTGTAGTATCGATTTGGAGAACTTCATTTGGTTCTTCTTAAATAACACCCTTGCCTAGAAACATTTCCAAAAGGACAAGGCTGTACTAGTGTGTTGGCTGTACTGGAGTATAACTCCCCTGTTGGCTTGGCTTTTGTTTGTAATTTCTAGAAAGCTCTGACCAATTTAAAAAATACTTACAGATAGAAAAGGGTCAGCATATGTGGCTCAGTACCAAAGCTTCACACTTACTTTTTCCTCACAATTTAAGTCTCTGACATTACACAGCAGACAAATTTGGCAGTTTTCATGGCTGTCAGACATAAAAATGCCTTACTCCCTGCCAAAAACTATTTTGAAAATGAAAACCAAAAAATAAAAAACAGAAAGGCACTGAATCTTATTACAACTGAAGGCAATTTTACTTGAGCAAGGACAGTACATTCGTTTCTTAAAAGATGCCTGAATAAAAGGAGGGGGGCAAAATAGCATACACACACACAAAAAGCCTTAAAATAATAATAATAATAATAATAATAAAATTGGTTGTTATTTATTTGCAACATCTTAACCAGGCCAGTTTTTACTTTTCAGAGGGGAAGAAAAAACCACACATTTACGATGCATGGGCTCTAACCTTAGGTTATATTATTACATCTCTTTTGGTTTTATGCTAGCAACTTCTCTGAAGGAAAAAAGATTGTGGTAGGAACTAAGACTAACTGAAAGAATTTGTCTGAACCATTCATAAAGAGGTTTTCACCCTAGAATCTCAAAGGTCTGAATTCATGCTTAAATTAAGTAATACTTTAAAATCAGTATCTGAGCTATAGCAATTTAGTAGGGTAAAGATTTTTTAACAACTGTTTTAAAGATCCTTTTATCAGTTATTTTCTACTCATTGGAGGTTCCTAAAGCTCTCAAGAGAATAAGATCACATGATCCGACACTTCTGAAATGGAGGGAAACAGCCTTTGTCTGTATCTTAAAAATGCGAAGAAAGTAAGTCTCTACTACCATTTTATATACCACACTAAATATAGCAATGGCACAAGACAATTTCTAAAACAAATAAAGTCATGTTGGGAGAGACCTTCTGATAGTACAGATACAACATTTTTTTCTCCAAAAAGAGAAAACTTCCCTTTAAATAAAACTTCATTTTAAGCTGTTGCATTGTACAAAGATCTTTGAGAACATCATACTGGGGTTCTAGCTTTTATGTGCCTTTCAATAAATAGGCACATCTAATTCTCTCATTGAGACTTTCCAATTTTGGTTAAGCTTATATATTGACAATTTTACAATGCCTACAAAATACAGCTGCAAATGTCTTAAAAGACAAACTAAACCTTGAGAGCGTAAGTGTTGCAGGTATCTCCTGGATTTGGCTTTTTGTACCGTTAAGTTACAGAGTTAAAAATAAAAAGTTTATTTGGTTTCAAAGATACAAACAGATTACAAGAAGGGTCTCTTAAATGAAATGAAAAGGCATATTCTTTTATTATGTGATATTCTGTTTATAGAAAAAAAATAGTTTCTTGTTTTTCATTTTACTCTAATGCATTTCAAATGGTGGATTATAAAACTTTACAAAACCCTCACTCAAACTTGCTTAAATCTCATGCCTACAAAGGCTCACTTTTGCAACTATTTTCATTCAAGTCACAGGAACTATGTACATGCCTAATCTAACCATGAAAAGAAATCTCTACATGTCTGGGGCCTTAGTCACTTACTGGAGAAAGCTGAGAATTGAGCTGAGGAAAAAATAAGGCAATCCATTATTTATTTTTACCTCAAAGTATGAGATTATTAGCAGCTATGTGTTACAAGTGTTACTCTGAAAAAAGATATGAGAAAAAAATATTAGCAGTTAATCAGCTATAATACTGAGGCACAGTTCAGGAGATGCCTTTCTTTCAAGAACCTAGCACTGATCACTTCTAAGAGGATCATACCAATGAACTAATGAGGTTAATCGAAGTACATCAACCGCACAAATACACTGAAATATACTCACCTATAACACCATCAGTTATTTGATTATTTCTCAATAAAGATTCATTAGTGTACTGCAACCTTGTCTAGCAGCTCAGGAAAATACTACTTCCCCTTTCGAGAGACAGCAAACTGAAATGAAGGGGAAAACTGTAGTAGCTTATGCTTGGCCATGAAGTTCATTGTGGTGGCCAAGAATGGAATTTGGAGATCTTGGTTTACAGCCATGAAGTGAAATATTGTTTCTAGCAAAGCCAAACAAAATTCCAACAGACTTCAGAGGAGTCATGATTCCACAACAAATTAGATAAATTGCCTCTAACATGAATACTGAAGTACACATATGCTTAACTTACAAAAGAAATAAGGGAAATTCCAGTAGTTAATAGCTAACTTGGATTTCCAGAAGATTTTACAAAGTCCTTCTTGAAAGGCTTAAGAAAATTAAGCAGCTATATGATCCTCAAGTGGATAAATAGCTTGTTAAAAGACAGAAACAGGGTTACAGTAAATGGTGTATTTCCACTGAGGAAAGTTTCCACAGGGTATGTGCTGGAATCACTTACGTTCAATATATTCATAAATGACAAGATAAAGAGGTTACAAAGTTTGCTGATGATACAAATTTATTCAGAATGTAAAGACTGTATAAACTAGAAAAAAATGCAGAACAGACCTTATGAGACTGAGTGGATGCACTACAATGTAGATGCTATAAAGCAGCAGCTGAAATGCAATGAACAAAGATACGATGCACACAGGCAAAACCTTAAATTCACAGATGACAGGCTCAAACTGACTACTAACCCTCAAGCATTAAATCATGGGACTAGAATAGGCAGAAGAACAAGAAACATTAGCTCGGTACTTAGTAGGAGTTCTACGGAAAACGGAATCCTATGGAAAAAATACAAAACGAAAGTGAGAGTACAGTATTACGCCATAGTACATTCACATCCTGAACACTGCGTGTAACCAAGATGTTGTTCACCCATCATTGGTAGTGAAACCAAAAGAGATTCACTGAAGAGCAACAAGAAGGGTCAAAGATATATGCAGAAAATTTAAATACGCTAGGACTTTTCAGCCTGGAGAAGAGGCAACAGAGCAGTGATAATCAAGATCTGTGTGGTCAGGAGAATCACAGAAAACTGCTTGTTCCCTCTTTCAGCACAAAAGCTATGATGATTCAAATGAAGTTACCACGTTAAAATCAAAACAGCGAAGGAAATGGTTCTTCACATAACATGGAGCTCAATCATTGAACCCGCTTTGTCGTTTCTGTTGCAGATACACAAATTGACTTTTACAGTAATTCAAGGAATAGCAATGCTCAGTGACTTTCTCAACACATTGAAAACACTTCCGATAGGAAAGTCTCCATGCTGAAATTCCCAATGCCGGGGAAAGTAACAAAGGAGCATCTCGTTACATCTGCCCTCTTCTAGTTCCACTCCCATAGGCATTCATTCTTAGCCAGTGTTCAGCACAGGATGTTGACTCAGGCTAAGGGTTCATCTAGCAAAGTATGGTCATTCTGATTAGTTACACATCGGACAGCATCCCTGAATTTATGGATTCAAGCGTGTATTTGTGAAAAGGGCATTCCTCATACCATGCAATGTAGACTTTACCATGCAAAAAAATTATCTCTAATCATATCCTAAATGTGACATTCTACAGTCTCAAAAGAAGTTTTTTTTCCAACTTACCTATGAGGTCTGTAGGCCCAGTCCCCAGATTTTCTCCTCTAATTGTCACTTTTGTCCATGAGATGCCTTCATTGGGAGAGATGCCAGTTACAAGTGGGGGCTGCCGTGCTCGAGACATGATGTCTGTTCAGCTACTGAAAACCGAGTTGCTTTTATCTGTGCAGCAAGAAACAATCCTTTAAAAACAATAATTATATTATGTAAAAATTATTAAAAACCTTTTAAGCTGTTCTTCTAAAATGATAGAGAAAAACATGAATGTAAATATGGAACACCACTCTCAGTCTTTTTTTGCCACATAGTCATAAAACAATAAAGAATACCTACACCTTCTTTGCACTTTTTTTTTTAATTAAGTACAGGTCTAGTTGTGAACTATAAAGTATATTCAGAAAGTAGTAGACCCTCAAAATGCTTAATGAAACTATATACAGACACACTCCAAATCACTTATGTCAGAATTCAAATGAGCCTGTTCAGTCCTCTATTAGAAAGTTATTATTGTATTCCTTAGAAAGTTTAGAATTGCTAACCTAAGTAATAGACTATGATTGCATATTCGGATTACTTCCCCATCAAAAGTAGACTTACTGGCAAAGACAGTCTTTTTTTTTTAATTAAGTACAGGTCTAGTTGTGAACTATAAAGTATATTCAGAAAAGTAGTAGACCCTCAAAATGCTTAATGAAACTATATACAGACACACTCCAAATCACTTATGTCAGAATTCAAATGAGCCTGTTCAGTCCTCTATTAGAAAGTTATTATTGTATTCCTTAGAAAGTTTAGAATTGCTAACCTAAGTAATAGACTATGATTGCATATTCAGATTACTTCCCCATCAAAAGTAGACTTACTGGCAAAGACAGTCCCATGGGGAGAAGCCCCCAGCACTTATTTGTATAAAGCATCAACATTTACATAAACTGAGAAAATTAAAACATTACTTACAGGCACTACACTAGCAGAGAACATCAACAAAACAAATAATATCCCAACAGATCAACAAAAACGTACATAAAATTATTGAAGAAGCATTTCCAGAAGAGTATTCCTTTGCACCTGAAGTTAGGAGTCAACTCAAGCCAGTTTAATTAGCTCTCTAATAGAAACACCAATATGGTACACGTTATGCAGCCTACATTTAGTTTACTATGCAACTGATCAAATTCCTAAGGCTTATTAGCAGTTTCCTTTGTGCAGCTCTACAGCTGTAAGAAGCAGATGAGTATAACCTGAAGCACGTTAGCTCCCACCAACTTCTCCACATTTACAACATTTACTAAACATAGAGCCTGCCCATAGGTACACAGGTCCTACAGAAGTCATAAGACAGGCCAAAAAAGTTTCTTTTAACAACTTCCATGGTAATTTTGCATCACCTATTCCATTTCATGACTCCTGAATTCTTCTACTAAGACACAACAACTTCCTTAAAATTCCTAGTAAAAAAAATTCATTTGGCATTCTGGAACTTTGGAAGGTTATCTATGATCAGTTTCTTATAGGAATTCATCTGCATTGGAAAGGTAAGAACCAAAAATAACCTATAGGAAGAAATGATCTTATTTCTAAGGAAATCCAGGAATGATGAAACAGGTCAGTATTCAAAAACCTTAGGTACACATATAGAACACTTTAGCGTACACAATTTTAAAAGTTCAGGTTGGTAAAAAATATGTGGAATATAAGCCAAGCTTCATAAGGCTTCTCTTACTTATTTTTTTTTTGGATCAAGGTATATTTTCTATTTTTATTTGCAAATAGTCAAGTCCATGAAACCCAGAACCTCTGTAAATCATCCCTAACAATAAACTGCAGTAAAGTTGCAGTTTCCTAGCACCTGCAGTTAGGAAATACCAAAATTAAGTAAGCTATCTTTGTTTCAGCCGCTTCTGCATATAAAAAATACATTCATCGTACCATCACACACCATGCTTCTACACAATCTCCCCAAATTTTTCAGTGTTACCAGATAGACCTGCCATGAGGATCAAAAAAGCTCCCACTGACCGGTTTCTTTCTTCATGTTCTGAAGTTGGAACACACATTGAAAATGAAGATGGAAATCGGAAAGGCAGGATTAAGGAAGATGATCTCATGGTGAAAGTAATCAAAGACAGGATTCTGTTCCGGGGGCAGTGTATCTGTACCACAGATGCATAGCAGGTCACTTATAATAAAACTTTACAGTAATTTTTTTTCTTCTCAGTTTCTGGGTGTCCAACTTCAGAGCCCACAGCCACATCTGAGGTCAGGTCCCCCCTGAACATAGGGAATGCTGCACAGTGCTCCGAAATATTCAGGTTCTGAATAACCACCTCAAATCTATAAATACATTTGATCTTAAATGTCTGTTTCTCAGTTTCACGTATTTAAAATAGGAATGCTATCACACATCTCAAAAGCTATTTTGAAGACAAATTCATTAATATGGAAGAGGCATTTAGATACTCTGAACACCACAGAACTATTAATATCTTTAGAGAACTCTTGAGACTACCTTTGAAGAGTGTGCAGTTAATAAGAGATGCAGATTCCTGTTAACAAGCAAGAACACAGTAAGTTGCAGTATGTGAGCCATGTCCAGTACATGAAGGAAGTCTGGTAAGAGCCTACGATAACACGCATAACGTGTCTGGAACTAAGGTGGTTTGTTTTGGTTTTGTGTTTTTAACTGGCAAACCTCATAATGTTTCTTGACTGGTAGACTTCACAACATTAAAAATTACATTAAGTTTTTAATAAAACATTAATTTCCCAGGTTTTTGCAAACAACAAACTGATGAAAAAGGAATTAAATTAGATAGTATCATACGGATGCTCTTAATAAGTCTGTATGTAAGATACTGGAACCTTTTACATGAACCCATGAGGCTAGAGAAGTGAGTAGTCAACAGATGCAGTCTATAACCTTGTGGGTAGAACGGCACTGAAGGAGAGGAGGACTGTATCAGCAGATTACAAAGAAATCAGCTGACAGTCATCGCCAGCTACAAAGAGAAGGTTGTGCTCTGCAGGCAGAGTCCCCTCCCTCCTGCCCTACTCCTATTTCTTTCCCAGCACTGTTTTTCCCCTCACACAGGGACGAGACAGTCTCTGCCTCACTTCAAAACTGAGGCCAGGTCCTAGTCTTGCAGCTGAACTATGTCCTGCCCCTATCCTGCCGATTTTCCCTCTGACTTCTTATCTGTAAGTTCAAGGAGGGAGGGAGAGAGGTGTTAACATCTCAATTCTCCTTTCAAATCCTGACAGCTTGGTAATTTCTCTTCCTTACCTCCTCTCCCTTACCCTGAGCCTTCTTGTCCAGATAGCCCACCTGCACTATTAGTGATCCACTTCCTCGCCACAGGTGAAAATGATAGACCCAGTCTTCTGTCAAGATCCCTAGTCCTGGAGTCACAAGGCTTGCCCAGCTCTCCTCTCATCTGCACTGCATTCAAAGCTACAGTACCACAGCATCGCCTGACAAAACAATGGGCAGCACAATAGAAATAAGCTTCCCAGTTCCCATTGCTAAACCTAATACCACCTGGAGCAATCAGAATCCAAAATTGCAGGGAAAGTCTTGTTTATTCCTATACAATTGCAAGATGCATATGCACAGAAGTTCAGACCTTTCAGAATTTGAAGTTTCCTCTGGAGTCCTGTGCAAAGAGGATGTTCGAGAAGAATCAAGTGCCTAAGTTTACCTAGAGCGAGGAGGACAAACTGCATCTATTCCTCATGATCTTATCTACGCAGTCTTTGCAGCTTTTCTCACAGAGCCCCAGCAGAGCTTGAAGATACACAACAGCTGTAAAGAAACAGTGGGGTTACGTCCCCACATACACACCTAGTCACCTTCTGCAGGAAGCAGCATGTGTCTCGATACCAGTAAGAGAACATAAAACACCTTTTCTACTTTTGAGCAATTTTTTGGTAAAGATTTACGTAGAATGATAATCAGTAACACAAATGTAAAAAAGCCATCTTCAGAAGCCTAGTCGTAATATGGAGAGAAAGAAATCTTGAGGAAAACAAGTAAAATAGAAGCTACACTGTTATTATTTGGTTGATCCCCCCCCCCAATGTTATGGTTCCCTTGCATTGCAGCCATTGTTTCTTTCAAAATACCTAGGCACACAGGTAATTGGTTTGAAACAATACCAAAACTCAGAAGTAATATTACAACATATTTTTCTGGATTTTAGAAATTGGCACTAGATCTCCCTTCATGATGAGCTGAATAAATGTAATAAAAATGCTGAGCCTCCTGAGGTCTAATATTTCTTCTAAAGTATTTCCATACTTACTGCAGAATTGCTTTAAAATACCTCACTGGAATGAGAAGACCACAGTAAATCTCAACACATTACAAAAGCACTACAGCACTGAGATGCTTTATTATTATTATTATTTTTAAACAGCAATTGGTTTCATTTATTTCAAAGAGTAAGTGAAGGAACTCTATAGAATCTGTCCTTACTACAAATATCAAACAAATGCTTGGGAGCCTTCAATTCATTTATAACGTTTCCTCTCCTCCTTCTTATGACAAACATGTCAATAGTTAAAATGACTGAACTGTTTATTGGGAAGCCTAGCCAATATACTACTGTGGCCCAAAAGCAAGTTTCCAATTTTTTTAAAAATCTTTAAGGCAAAGCTGAAAAAATAATTACTTTTTTCATTTCATGAAAAGACACAGTAATATAATTAAGAGCTTTTATTGCAATTCTATACATTGCCCTAAAAAGAAGTTCTATTCCTTACAAATATGTATTATGTATAAAATATTATTATTAATAATAATATTTAAAAAGCAGCCTTCTTACTGAAAGACTGGTTCTCATACAGACTAGGGGAGATTGCATAAAGACAGTTTTCGATACAAGACATTTCCTCTGAGGAGCGAGGCTCACTGAAGAAGTGTTAACAAGAATATTTTTTTGCAATGGACAATCTTCTTCTACACTAACAGAGGTCTCTTTTCCTCTTTACTCGCCCCCCACCCTTTTTTTTAAACTTCATTTCCTCACAATATCTCCCCAACAGTTTAACATGGATGACATCTGTTTGACTGCTCTCATGATCTTGCCCATATTATTCTGTCATAATTCTTGTTATGAAAGTGCAAGGAGTTAGAAAGCCTCTGCAAAGACCACCTACTACAAAGCCATCTTGAAAAATGCCTTTCATAAACATCATCTTTGTCCATACATGAGCTTCTCAAATAAACTGTCCTCTCACGAAGGTTTGGTTAAAAAAAAAAAATCCACAAAATTCTGAGCATTACAAACTTGCTAAAGAGGGGACATCTTTACTCTTTATCCTAAGAAAAGCCACTTTAAAAACAAATAATGAAGAAATGAAATACAGCCCAACGTAAGGGAAAATACAAGTCTAGTTGCTTTTTTGGCTTTCATAAACCTTCAGTCAGTTTAAAACGAGAATTCTTAAATAGATTTCCCCATTCAACTTTCAATGGCGAGCAGAGAAGAAACACAAAGTAAAATGCCAATAGCTACCATATCTGTTCTGTAAAGCAGAGTACTGCTTACCGCTCTGGAAGAAGTACCAGAATACGAAATAAGCGAACAACAGAAGTTCAGGATTTAAGGATATTAAATTGGCTGGTAAATTCAAATCCCAAAGGAAAACTACAAACATCATGAAGGCATGGAACTTCGGAAGACAAGTAACAATCAGGTGCCACCTTACAAATTTCACCAGTGGAAAAAACAGCAATGTTTTAAAAAGGAGTTTCTGACTTCTAAAACAAGATAGCAAGTTGGTTCCAGTCACTTAAAATTCAGTTACCTTAAAGTTTTCAGTGGTACTTTGTCACAGACACTGAACTTAAAAGACTCTCTTGGAGGAAGACAGGCTCAAGGTCAACGCAAGTGCCATGGTCATCTAGCAAAGGGAATCTAAGCTGTCAAGAAGGGAGGAAAGAAAAAGCCTATTTGTCATTGCTGAGAAAGTTGAAGCTACAAGCAAGCATGCAAGTGTTCAGGTATCAAATGTTTATTTGTTCTCACTCATATATATGTGACAGAATACAATTCTAAAAATTTTGAGGCAGGAGCAGCAGGACTGACCAAAGCATCATCCATGTTCAAATCACAGTATGCCTCAGATGTGGTTGTTTACTTTTTAAAAAACAAACCAACCTGAAACCAGTAGGTGAGGTACTCTTATCACACTAACATCACAGCATTAAATGCTTTCCAAATGAACAGATTTATGAAATGCCATTTTTTAAACAAGCAATAAATACTCAGATTCCAGAACCTAGGTGATGGCCTTTTCACCTTAAACTACACAAACTTGTGATTCTACTAAATAAATCTAGTAATTTGTTTTCACTAGAAAACCCAAAGAGTCCCCCGAGCACAACACACTACGACAGAGTCAGAGAAGGGACAGAGCAAATGACCCCAAGAAGGACGACAAAGTAAAAAGCTTCCTACATGTTGGTACTGAAAACCATTACAAAATGATGAAAAACACTATTGCAACCTTTTCTGTGCTTTATCTTCCCAACAATATAAATTCAGACAGACAATCTACATAAACCAGTATTTAAAAGCATCCAAAAAGCAGCACTGTGAAAATAACTGACATTTATTAACCCCTCTGGAGATCTTCAGTGCCCTAGAATTTCCACAGCCTTCAACACTGCATTAATAATACAAAGTCCATTCCTGCAAGCCTGCCAGAAAAGACTGGGAAGTGAATAAGCTAAACAATGCTGAAATTCCAAGTGATATTAAGAATCTATGCATGTTTATTTAAATAATAAAAGAAGACTTGTCAATTTAAACAAGAAGCGCTCTCGAATCTTACATTTAGGGGGGGAAAAACCTCTTCAAAACACCACTAAGCTACTTATAATGAAAAGATGAACAAACACGTAAAAGGGGGTAATTTCACCGTCACACAGAAAAAAACAAAGCCTCATTTGTCTTGCCCTGTCATATCCGGCATGTTGATTCAAGCCAATATTAACACTGACAAACATGTTAACCTACAGGACAACGTTACGTGCCAAAATCAGTTTCAATTTGGGAAGATGTGCAAGTTTTGCGATGGAGAGAGCAAGTGACAAAGAAGAAAAAGATTTGGCGTATTAAATGACATAATACGATACCCTTCTCTTTTAAAAAGGGCTCCTGAATATTCCAATCATTTACGAAGGGTTTACTAGAGATTTTAGTTTTAGGGTAGCCAAGGAATAAGAGCAGCAGTTTTGCTTTCACAATAGCCACACTCGCATATTTCATCAGTATCTCAGAGGTCCTGCTTTCTTCAACCCAGCAAGGTACATCTTCATGGCTATATATCTTGACGGAGTGAAAGCAAAATAATCACAGCACTCAGCAATGCCATTAACATTTCTGAGTCACAAGGGATTAAAAAGGCTGGACCCGAGGCAGATGCCGCGAGAGCCCTCGGCAGAGGAGTTCAGCGCCCGTTGCAGCCTGGGCTGCAGCTGCGAGGGATTGACACCGCTAACTGCGGAACCCAGCTCAGGAGAAACTCCGGGCACAGTTCCGGCATCCGAAATAAATTAAAGTAAACAGTGTTGCTCTCTCTCATCCACCCTGTTAGCAGCCTCTCGGTTGAGCTGGAGACCACACACCCAGACCACACAGCACCAGCTGAACTCACTCGCACGCAACATCTAGAAGCTGTCACTCTGCTGAGGTACGAGGAGGAAAAAGGGGGGACGGAGTGCGAGAGAGAGTGTGTGTGTGTGTGTGTGTGTTTAGAAAAGCTGCTTGCTCTCTCCTATCGTTACAGCTGGTTATGTTTTGTGTGGTTGGGAAGGAGGGAAAGAAGGGAGGGATAAAAAAAGACCTATAAACCTCACTAAGAAAACATACTGGTCTTGGCCTTTTGTAGTAATGATTTGCACTCCTCCTGTACTAGTTTAGTAGCTGATGAAGGGCTAACAAAGCATCCATTTAACATCAATTAACCTTCTATCTATCACACGTCAAAAAAAAAATCTAGACAAGTATAAATCCATTTCCTTGTACATATTAAATGACAGCATCTTATCAGTTATGATCTACAGCGTATCTATATACTGATGTATTTTTACATCAGGAATTTTGATACATTATTTGTTTGGGGAGGGGAGAGATTCCCCACAAAGGATAATTAACTGCAAGAATGCCATTATGACATCAAAATGCTGAATTTTTCCACAAACATTCCGTTCTAAAATGAAGCTTTGTTCATTAGTATCTTACACCATAAACAACCTGAAGGAAATTAATGAGCCTACATATAACACTGAGTTTGTGACCCATCAGCAAGAAATAAAAATAGCAAACCTCTAAAAATAGATTAAAAAGAACATTAATCTGTAATACAGATGAACAGAGACTTTTAAAATGGGAAGGGGGGGGAGGGGGGAATTCTTTGTTTCTTTTAGTTCAGAAAATCATTTCATCTGCCAATTATATCACCTGTTCAAACAGAACAAGCTGAATAAAATACTTGAAGAATTTTAAAACCTATTTTGGTCAGTCTACTTAAAAAAAAAGTTTCCCTTCCCTCTGCTCTGCTACCACGAACACACATATCTCCTCCACTAAACTCATCAGCATATGAATCTAATTTAATCCACATACACAGCCTGAACAGCCCAGAACCACAGTCACATTTTCACCTCAGCTCAAAATCTATTTACCTAAGTGACAATGACAATCTCCAAGTGCCACTATTAAACAAAACCATCGATACTATAATAATCCAAATGTCAATATTAGCTCTATAAACTTGGATTAGGACATTTTTGCTGGGGAAAACCTTAAGAAAAAATTCCTAAAAATATTTCACCTTATCAAATGCATTTTCAAAAAAGTTAGCTTTAAAGTTCCATAGCTTCACACTGAAAATAAATTATTCCCCCAGTTTATTCATTAGGTCTACATGCTGGTTTATACAAGTTCTTGAATGAACACTTTTGGTAGTATATTCAATGGTACAGCACCTATTCATCATCAAGACTCAAGTCAAACCAATTTAAGTTTTCTGAACGTCTGTTCTGGTCATACTGAATTGGCTAGAAAAGGGTGATAGACTAAAAGAAAATGTAACTCAAGAAAGTCTGAACACAGATGTTTCTCCCAAAAATTTCCGCTATTTTCATTATAAATTGCATTACAACTCCCCAGAAATTAAGTCATCCGCTTGGTTAAAAGCTTCTGTATTTATTACGTTCCACATCACTATAATCTAGCAACGTTGTAAAGAAAAGCCTTAAACATCTATATATAAACATATATATAGAAAAAAGTCAACTCAGCTTTACACAAAACCATATCACAGATGGCCATAAATCTCCCATTAATTTCCAAATTCTCACAAAGCGCATGCTTTCCTACATCTGCTTCTACCTCCAACATCCAGTAAAAGTTTGCTTCAGCTAGAAGTCATTCCCTACTGTCCTCCAGTTAAACCATTCATCCCTCTTTTGTTCTAAAGTTATTCATAATTTTCTGTGCATTATTTTAGTTATTAGGAAAATGGTAAAGAATCTTAATACCATCATCATCCCTCTACCTTATGTTATTCACAGGCAGAAATTTGAAAACAATACTTCAAGCATCAAAAACTTTCAAATATGTTTATGCAAATGCATTCAGAAAGATCCAGAAGTTCAGAAAAATAAACTAAATAAATCCCAACGGGATGGGATTTTTTTTTCTCGGGAAAAGAAACAAGACACCACAGATTTTTTCTAAGCCCTGTAACTATACACAATATTCTTTATAAAAACACCACATAACCACTGTAATTACACAGTTCACATGGTTGAAGTTTTAACTTGGGTGCTTGTAGGTAGGACCGCAACACTAAATTTAATATTTGCCATGTGACTTTTTTTGGCAGTTCCTTTTGTTTCAAAAATATGTAAAAGATGAGATGTGCACTTGTGTTACTGAGATTCCTGTATTTTTCATGTTCTCTCCCAAACACCTCTTTCTGGCCCCTGCTTGGGGAAGTACGCAAGCCATACTCTGTAGCATCTTTCTGTTCACGTGGTCAAACACACGCTCAAGTATTTCACTGTCTGAGAGCCCCCGTGCACAGGTATTTTTCTGACATATTTCAGCTTGCCTCTGCCTTACATATACTCTCAGTCTTCACTTCCACTCATCCACCTAAAATCCCATCTCCTGTATGGAGCTATCATGCTTTCAAAGTAGCAAAGTTGTCTTGTGAGAAACAGAAGCTCCCCTGCCTTCTATGCTGATGCAAAGGAAACATGAGAAAAACCTATCAGCCATATACATAGCTCCTTAACTTTTTGCCAAAAATCTAGTTTCAGTTTTTCAGCAAGAAGCAAGGTACACATGTTAAAACTACAGTGAGATTCGAAGTGTCACAAGACTCACAGAATTCTTCAATAGAAAATTTAAAGTAATTGATTTTTTAATTGAGACATTTTAGGATTACCTCAAACAATCAGTTTAGTTTGTCCTCAATACTAAAGCAGGCATTTAAAAAGGAACTTTTGCTCAGCAGAGCCCTAAATCTTTAGCTACTACAGGCTTTTTGATGAACTTCCAAATACAGGGTACATTGCTTTCGGGTTATCCACGCAGTGAAAGAAAAAATACAAGTCTAAATATACCTAAAAATCACTGATTTATATTGCAACCTGATCCACAGACACTTTTATACAGCCAAAGTCCCCACTGGCTTCTGCACAATATAGCCTAAGGTCTGCCTCTGAGAATTAAACTGAAAATCTGGGAATCTGTGGTTCCCTTAAGGTCAAGAGAAAAATCAGACCCATTAAGGGCTTGGTGTCTCAGAAATTTTGTTTTCCTTAAAAACAAAACAAACAAAATTAGAAAGGAAACACAGGCTTTCACACCCATTACTGAGTGCAATCACAGTATTTTCTTCTGAAAATGCTGAATGTACTATACTGTCTGCAGATTAATTAACAACTTCCATTGTCAAAAAAGGCTACACAGACCAATTTCCTCTTGAAGAAAAAGCACTAAATACTTCCAAAATACAAAAAGTACAATTACAAACAATTTCTCCATAGGAGGGAGGGGAGGTGTTTGACTTAAGTGTTGTTTGAAACACTAAATACTTAGCTTACCTTTCCCTATGCAAAGCGCATAACATACCAATCACACAATTAGTCCTTATTTTCAGGCATTTCTCTCATTACTCAGTTTCTAGAAAAACTGAAACTGCTTCAGGTTCCTTCCCGCCCCCCCCAAGAGATCACAAAAATGAGTTCTTCCCTCCTGCCCCTTCCCTCCTCCTCTAACTTTTGACATTGGAAGAAGAATCCAACTGCTTTTGAACTGAAATACTGACAGGATTCTAGAAAATAATTTTCAGGTTAAGGTACAAAAATTTTATTTCAGATTGATACTTTGCAAACTGTAAACACAGACCTTTGCTTTCATGTTCACCACAAAAGATGAAAGATCCATCTGACGTGACTGCGCTATGCATGTGCTGTCTGATCATCCCTCATCCTACAAGCACCTTTACAAACAAGATCTCCCCCATTACCAAGCACCGTATTTCTCCCCTGGGAAAAGTAATTTGAAAGGCAATGATGCACAGCACAGATTTACAGAATGTAGGTGGTCCAAGCCAGAAGGTCAAAGTTAAGCTGAAGAGCTAACGTCTGACTTCTCCTAAAAGATATTAATTTAGCTGTTTTCGGATTTTGAGCCTTCAGCGTAATTTTAAGTACAGCAGCAGATTCCACTCTTACTGAAAAACTCACATAGAAAATAAACTCACTGTAACATGCACAGTGTTCCGAGTATTATTTTCTAGTCCTTCACTGTAAAATGAAGTACTACTTACTGACTTCTCCTACAGAAAAATTTTCTGTGCCTATTTGCATAACTAAGTAGTGATGTACAGCCATTCAAAATACATGCCAGTAGCGTCTGTCTGTGCTTCACAGGCTGTTTTGTCCTGGAGTACAAAGCCGTAACTGTAGATTATTTCATGGATACTTTCGGTAGCTGACAGAATCCATGGTTTTTAAGAACACCTTTTATATTCAGCCTTCTGTCACCATCCTACTGAGATATTACTTTTTTCTTTTCTTTTTTATTTTTTTAAGTGAAATAGAAAAGCAGAAAAGCACAGAATAAACAGAATTAAAATAACTCAAAACTGATGTTTAGTTTCAAGTACAGTGCTTAAGACTTACTGGATTTACAGCTAAACATATCAGTACGTTGAAAGAAATTTATTAAGTACGGTTTAACATAACATATCTAAAAGTTTTCATCACTAGAAGAAGTCAGCAGCCTCTGCCTTTCTAGTCAACCCACTTATTTTACTTCAGTCCAGCTTCACTGTGAGGGGTAGCATAATAAAGAACGGACTGTTATCAGCGGATGCAGTTTCTTTCTAATAGGACCTCAGGAAAACAATTAGGGGAGTATGTATTTTAACATCTTTACTGTCTGTTTTTGCCTCAAATGCTCTCAACAGCTAGCAAAAAAACCCTGCTCATATTCACAAGAAATCCTACAACTCAAAAAAAAAATCTCTGAACACTACAGATTCAAAAATACTTAGTGAACAGTACCTTTTGTACTGAAGATGAAATAGTTTCTCCACACAAAAATATCCACTGCGCAAAGGGCAAGGTGTTAAATATTTTACTTTAAAAGCCTAATTTCTTATTAAAGTTCATAACTTATAACTTTAAAGGGTTTTTTAGAATTCATTTGAAATGTCCATTAACTTAAGACTGCTATTCAGCAGTAATATCTGATAAAGCTATTACAGCATTAAAAAACCCCAACTATTTAGCCTGTAAAAATATTGTAATTTATTGAACAAAGTCCATGAAAACACAAGACAACTTTACATTTTGTTTAAAAAAAAAAAAAACAGCACAAGTTTGATTGGTAACATGCTTTTAATTAAATAGTTTCACCTCTGACACCTACTAAAAAAAAAGTTGTATTTTCCATACAGAAAAACCCCTTACCATTACAATGCAAATTAATGGTATTTTCAACTGAGATAAGTCATACCGCTATAATGAAAATCATTGCATCCTGGTTTAAGCGATGTTTAAGACAACAGGAATCCCATCTAAGTAAAAACATTGTTGTCTGAGGGTGGGCATAAATCGCAAAAACCGTAAGCTAAGCTATCCATGGGAAAGAAATCAGCAGCAGGACATGCCTTTTGCTGCTTGTTGCTGGGTCAGTGCAAGCTGTGATAGACACTACAGAAATAGGGAACCAAGTATTATAGAGCTTTTCTTCTTCAGGTGAGCAAAAGGTAAAGCAAGAAAACAAACCTGTTTTCCTAAGCCACAAGTTTGTTTATTTGCAGTTTACATTAAAAAAAACCCAAACAAACATAAGTCCTTTAACTGTTTTGACAACTTTATCAAAAGCAAAAACAAAGCAAAGTTTACAATAATGAAAGGCACACAAATCACTAAAGGAGAAAAGAGACTGTTTAATTATTTTAAGTGTGATCAGAAAGCCTGGGAAGTTGAAGTGAGACTACAATTTTAAACTAAACTTTAAAGAATGAATACTTATAGTTTAGATTTAATCTGATGCTCTGTCAGAGCTAAAACGGCTTAATACTTCACTGGCTTTCAATTCAAAGCTTTCGAGCGTATGGCTAGAAGCTGTGAATCCACGAGTGGGCAAAGTGCAGGAAATAGAAAAAGCCGGGGGGGGACGACACACACGGGGAGAGAGAAGGAAAAGTTGACCCCGTAGAAGAAATGCTATTTTGAAAACCAGTAAAACTGGACAGAATGGGAAATTCCCTTTTGGAAATAGCATCATCCCTGTCTTTGGACTTCTACTCCCCTTGATAAGAGATCCTTTTCAGGTTCCTAATTGAGATATTGAAGAGGCAAGGAGGAAAGACGTTTGGTGACCCAGCTCACGGGCCCTTCCGGACTGCAACGTAGTCCAAGTGAGGGGGAAATTTAGAACTGGGTAGAAAGTAAGAAAAAAAAAATTTAGTCACAAATGAAGCGTAACACTTCCAGTTAGACATCAGTGAAAGCAATATCTCTCAACCAGTATACGTTATTTTGATTTGTTCCACGTTCCTTATTCTGGTACTTTCTTATTGTACTTGCCTAAGTACACACTCATTTTGGGAAGTTATTTCTGACACTTTACGGTACCGCTGAATACAAAGTTTAAAACCAATCAGACCTGCAGGTAACCAGCTCTTCAGAGGTCAGACCTCGCCTCCCCCCTGCTTATTTCCTCTACTCCCCACCCAGCACACACACACGCAAGCGCGTCATTGAGCTGAACGAGTTAAGACAGTTCTAGACCAGCCTCGTTCCACCGTATAACCAAGCGGGCCCGGGAGCTCTCGGCAGACCGCTGTCAGCGATGAGAAACAAAGGC
>NW_008825071.1:1145737-1157195 GCF_000699105.1 Pygoscelis adeliae | reverse complement strand
CCAGCCGCGGCCCGAGAAAATCGAGGGAGCGCGGGGAGATCGAGGGAGAGGGGAGGGAGCCGCTCCCGGGCGCCGCCGTGCCCCCGAGCCCCGCCCCCTTACAGGCACCGCCCTGCGCGCGCGCTCTCTCCTTCTCCCTCTCCCGCTCCCTCTGCCTCTCCTTCTCCCTCTCCTTCTCCCTCTGCCTCTCCCTCTGCCTCTCCCTCTGCCTCTCCCTGCCGCCGTCTCCCCTTGAGCGGGTGGCGGTGAAGGTGTCGAGAGCAGCGGGAGCTGGTCCCCTCCTGGAAGAGGAGCAAGGGAGAAATAAAATCGTCGTAACAATGGTGACGACAACAAGGACAACGACAGCAGCAGCAATAATAATAAATGATAATAGAACCATCCCCACGCGCTGTATCAAGGTCCCTGCAGGGCAGAAGCTCATCCAGCGGCAGCGGCGGGGTGGGGGCCCCCGTGGGGTGGTGTGAGGGGAGGGCCTGGGGTGCTTGCCGTGGTGGGTGGAAGAAGGAAGGGTGACGGAGAAAGGCCCAGGCGCGGGCGGTGCTGTCAGCGCCGAGTAATGCAAACCGGCCCTCCTTCTCCAACGAAAAAGTAAAAATGTTCCTCACCAAACCTGCTGTCTGCCTGGGGGGCCTCTGAACACAGGCTCTTCTTCCTTTTGGAAAGGGTCAGGAGACCTCGCTTCTTCCCTTTGTGCTGTGGTTGTTCGAAATTCAGTTGCGAAAGCCAAGTTCGGACAAAATCCTAACGGGAAGGAGAGGAAAAGCAATGAGAGAAAAAACACGGAAGGAAGAATCCGTTGCTCAGTTTCGCCAAACCAGACCTAAAACAGGACATTAGTGGGAAAACAAATTACCTTTCATAAAACCTCAAAGAACTTAAGCACCGTAAAAAGCATTATGGCCAAGAAACATAATTTTCCTCACTTTTTTCCAGAGGTTAAAGCCGTCCAAGTTAAATTAGTAGGCTGTAATATCTTGTCACGTGAATAAACAGCCCTTTTCTGACTCTTCCCTCTTGGGTCTGTAAAACGCTGCACAGCATCTCTCTGGGGAAAAATGAGAGTGTCCGGTACCTATCTTTAATTATCTCCAAAGTTGTTACTAGTGACTCTGCAGTTTTCTGCTAATACCCAACACAGAAAGAGAGCTCTTCAGTCCTCCGAGAAAAGTAAAGTTGGCATCACGTTAAAAAAAAAAAAGTGAACTATTTGCCACCCATTTCAAAATTATGTTTTTCCTCCATGACAGCTTGTTTGCATTTTCTCATTAAAAGCCTGTCATCGGATGTGCCAAATAAATCCACTGCTTTGAAAGGTTTGGTTGATACAGAAGGCCCCACCTAGCACACTACATACCTGGGTCCCAGCCCTGCCCGATGCCCTCTGGGAGTGGATAGCTGTGCCCAAAAAGCCCGTTGACTTTAGTGGGGGGTCCATAAAGGGAGCTGTCTACCCAGAAGATTTTGTAATAAACAACCATGAATTTAGATTTAGTTCAAGTGACACACTTCAGTGCCAGACTGAAGTTTTGTTGCGGCGTTGGCTGCATCTTCACTTCTGTTGTAAATGCAAATACCCTGAAGAGGTGAATCATTGAGAAGAGGGAGCCTGAACTTGAGAAGAGGCAACCCAACATTGTCAGCTGCTGTTTCTAAGCAGCTGCTCAACAGTGGTTTTATCCAGATCTTGGTCCTGGGGAACCTGTCGGAACAGCACAACGGGGCTAAACTCTGCAACAGAGACAGAGGCCTTATAAATGGTGTATGTAGGTTCATCGCAGGCATCCACATAGGCAAATCCTCCTATTGCCAAAAGCAGCACCCAGGACTGCTATGATCTGCAGGGGCGCTGGATAATATTGTCGATGAAGAAGTTCCTGTGTGCTGCACTTTGTTGAATCTACTGTGGGTGGTTTTCCCAGCTGATGTGTGGTGACCATGTGGTAACCATCACCTGCCCCTTCAGTGACTCCAGAGCAAAGCTGACGGTGACTGACTGTAGATTTGACCCACTGGAGAAAAGAAACACTGCCCCACACATCTCTTTAGAACAAAAGGAGGTAAACTAGTGCTGTTAATATATATCTCTCTATCTCATATATATAGCTTATAATGTGTATATATAATATATAGTATATATTTGCTGTCATATATAATGCTACTAATATAAATATATTACTCCATGAAACTCCAGATGCTGTTGAAGAGATTAATCTATGCTGTTAAAACTGAGGAAAGAAATGACAAGTTGTAATATAATGACCTGGTAAATAGTAAGTATTATACCTCATAGAGGTCACAAGAGTAATTGCTCATTCGTGCCTTTTTCTAATCCATTTATGCAGATTTGACAGTGATCTGTAAACATTACGTCTCTCTACAAAGTTGGGTAAACAGCTTTGAAAGCCAAGAGAGATTATTATGATCATCTTGTCTAACCTGAATATTGAAGGCTGTAGAATTTCCTCCAGCCATTCCCACACCAAGATCTTTCTGTAGTTGTTTCTTAGAAAGACATCCTCATTCTATTTTAAAGAGTTGAAGAAATGGCAAATCCATCACTGCACTTCTGAAGACTTCTCAGTGGTTACCATAACATGTACCATGCTACCCTAACATGTGAAAAATAACTTATAGAAATATAAATGTTGCTTGAAAAGGTAAATTCATCCAGCAGCAGCATCTGTCCATTGCAAGCCTGCTTCTTGTTAACAGAAGTATCTTCCTTTTGAAGATGTTTGTAAAATAAAGCAGATTTACTCCCTCACCTTCTCTTGATAAACTGTATGGATTAACTTTGATTCTGCACTGTATAATTGCCTTTCCAGGACTGTTCCCTTTTCTGAATGCGTTCAAGCTTACAGCTATCGCTTTACTTTTTTGACATGTGAACATCCAAACCAGACCTCTCCCTACTTCTGTTTGAATTTGTGAGGTGAATATTACAGCCAGGGAAATCTAAGGAACAGAAAAAAGCTAAGAAGCATAAGGTTGAAAATGACCTTAAGAAATCACCCTTTCTGGTCCTTTCCCTTGCCCCAAGGCAGGATCAACTACTCCTTTGCTATAACGTAACTGTTTTTTCAAACTTGTTCTTAAAGACTTCCCAGTATGGTGCTTTTGCCATCTCCTCAGGCAATCTTTCCAGTGTTTCCCTACCCTTATCACTAAAGGTCTTTTTTCTAATGTATACTCTGAATGTATCCACTACTGTGATTTCAGTCCATTGGTGAAAGGTCTGTCTTTGCTGGGCCCAGACAGCGGACTGTTTGCTTCCTCCCTATAGCAGTCTTTTACATATTTGTGCTGGTTGTGGCTGGGGTAGAGTTAATTTTCTTCACAATAGCTAGTATGGGGCTATGTTCTGGATTTGTGCTGGAAACAGCATTGATAACACAGGGATGTTTTAGTCACTGCTGAGCAGGGCTTACACAGAGCCAAGGCCTCTTCTGCTTCTCACCCCACCGCACCAGCCAGTGGGCTGGGGGTGCACAAGAAGCTGGGAGGGGACACGGCCGGGACAGCTGACCCCAGCTGACCACAGGGATATTCCACGCCATATGACGTCACGCTCAGCCTATAAAGCTGGGGGAAGAAGAAGGAAGGGGGGGATGTTCAGAGTGATGGTGTTTGTCTTCCCAAGTAACCGTTACGCGTGATGGAGCCCTGCTTTCCTGGAGATGGGTGAACACCTGCCTGCTGATGCGGAGTAGTGAATGAATTCCTTGTTTTGCTTTGCTTGTGTGCACGGCTTTTGCTTTACCTATTAAACTGTCTTTATCTCAACCCGTGAGTTTTATCACTTTTACTCTTACAATTCTCTCCCCTATCCCACTGTGGGGGAGTGAGTGAGTGGCTGCATGGTGCTTAGCTGCTGGCTGGGGTTAAACCACGACAATATTTAAAGTCTCTGTCCCTTGTATGTTCTTTTCCTCATTAATCTAAACAGTCCCAGTAGTATCCTGATATTTAATGTTTTCTGGACTTGTCATCAAGCTTGATCTCTGCTGTACTCTTCTCCAGTCGCTCAATGTCATTCTGGAAGTGCAGTGCCCCAAGCCAAGCATGCTCCAGGTGAAAAACATTTAAAAAAAAGGGAAAACTAAAATTGAAGTCATACCATGGGTTAGCAGAGCAAAATAATTGCTTTGTCTATTTTGCAGGCTGTCTTCCTGTTCCTACCCTCCTTGTATGGCATTTGCCTTTTTACAACAGCATAACAGCAGTGACTCATGTTTAGCCTGTGATTCACTCTACTTTTTTCCTATGCAACTGTAATCCTGTTTGCTTTTTCCCTTCCTGTATCTAGGGAACTGATGATGCTATGTCTAATAGACTACACTTGCACCTATTGAATACTATCTTTTGTGTTTTTCTTAAAAAAAAAATCTCCAGTTTGACAAAATACCTCTGAATTCTAATTCTGTTCTCTAACACACTTTTAGCTGCTCTCTTCTTCATGTCCTCTCCAACTGTAACAAGCTTAGTCTCTACTCTGTTCTTCAGAAGTTTTATAAGTAGGGTCAGATACAGGGTAAACCCTCAAGGAACCTCTTTCAATACATCTTTCCAGATTGATAGTGGCCCCATTTTGCTAACTCTTCCTCGGCCCTGCTTTTTCTGACCCCATGGAGTTTTCAATCTGGACCATATTGTCTTTGCTTATTCTGGAGAAACGTTGCCAAAAACTTCACTAAAATGAAGATACATGACTTTTTAATACTTTTCTCCTTTGTATAACACCTATTACCTTATTGTAAAAGGAAATCAGATTGGTTTAACAGGATTTGTTCTTGACAAATCCATGTTCATTGTTACTTGCTTCTAATGCTTACAGATGGTTTGCTCGATAATTTCCACAAACTGAAGCTACCTGATCTATAACTCACCAGCTCCTCCTTTTTTCTATGTGTACTTAACTTTAAGCCTCATTGAAATTAAGAGGGCTGCTTCCATGACCATCAGAGGTGTCTTCTGAACCAGAGATCAGTAACCCGCCAAAGCCGTGGCAGTAGAACCAGGAGCAGTGCCAAGAAGCCCAACCTGACCTTGCCCGCTCTAACAAATTTATAATCCCTGCACAACCTTTCTTCACCCCATTGGTTCCACTTCCCTTTATTTTCTTGATCCATTGATGGAACATTCGTGCAGATGTTGGCTTCTAGCAGCTGCCATAGATTTTATGAAAAATTCATACAGATATTTAAATTTCCAAGCAGATTTCCTGTGTTGTATTACGCTCCCAAGACCAGCCACTTTCTGCTTCCTCCTAAATTGAAAATCACCTGGATCTGTGTTGTCAAACCAACATCCAGGAAGTGATCTACTTAAATCTTACGCTTCTATTTCTTTTTTAAATAAACAGGTAGAGAAATAGGTTCTTTGACCTTGACAGCATTTTGACCATTATCCAGGAGTTTAAGCCAGAAACTTTCATTATGAAGTGAAATATATTTATCTTAACTGAAAGGCGAGAGAGAAGGAAACAACTTACTGATCAGTGTTTTCCCCCAGATGATTTCTGGTATGCTTCAAGAGAAACAACATATAAATTAATGCACACAATATTTTGAGTTTTCTTCCAGAACACATACAGTCACTTTTTCCACATCAAACAAAAAATAGAGTCTTTTGCACTTTAAACCATTTCCAACAGTACACAAAATTCTCTCGCTGTTTTACTCTCTTGGCTAACACCACCCTAATTCTTCCCTTTCAAGGCCTATCCAAGGAATCTATGCACTACTGACCCAGAGGCATTGTTTCTCTAAACAGCACCAATGAAACAAATTATTAAATTACTTTCTGCAGCTAAAAATACCGAATGCTGTATACCACAGCTCTGTCAAGGGTGTCACTACTAAGTTGCATCAGTTTAAATACTTCTTGGAACCAGCCTTCATCTACTGCGTGTATTTTAAAGCAATAGATGGGGGGAGGGGAGGGGAAGTTGAAACCTAAACCAGCTTAAAATTTTGCCACATTTCTTTCTCAAAGGAAAAAAAAAACCCCAAACTTCAAAGACCATTTGACAGTTTTTGTCCCTCAAATTCCAGGTGAAATTCCGTCCCTCTTTTCCACAAGATCAAACTCTAGCACAACTGCTTTCTTTTCCATGCTTTTGGGAATAGCCGGGGAAAAGCTGTTCATTAGATATTTTTTCACAGACTTCTGAAATCATGTTGAGTGAGGGCAGAGATCAGATCTCAGTTCTGAATTGAACTGTACCTGTGGGACAGTTCATCGCTGCTTGTGCACCCCAGCTCCCCTCCGCTGGAAGCAAGCATACCTCTGCTCCGGTAGCAGCCAGCACTTCCCAATGCATCCTAGTGAAAATCGGCTGGAGTAACAAAGAACTATTATTTAATTATCAGTCGGGCTCATTTTGATGGAACCAAGTTGTTTCCCTCGCTTGCCCCATTCAGTGGCTCTGCTGACACGTGTCTGTAGAAAGAAGACATGACAAGCAGCCCAAGGTCAGCTGGGGGTTTTGCCACTACCAGTGTTTGCTTGCCAGAGTGCTTGTAATTTCATGTGTATGTGCAATTTCTTGCAGGAACATGGCTTTATTTTACATGCATTTCAGGGACAGATCCATTTTGCCATTACAACTGTTCAATATGTAGTACAATAGGGACTGTTTTTTGACAATTGATATATAACAATAAATAATCAGGCTTGATAACACAATAAGTGCATCACATACACACATACTTGCAAAACCACATTTATTTTAAAGGAAACGGTACAGGGGGTTTTGCATTTAATATTACAAATAAAGATTCCATCTATTTCTAAACCCCTTCTTGACTGTATTTTTTTTCCTTCCTAAGTTTCCCAGTCTCTCTCTCTCTTCTTCTTTCCTGTCTTCTTCCTCCCACCCTCCTGATCTCTAATTCTCCTATGGTGAAAAAGGAAGGGAAAGTTACAAAATAGGGCTGGGGAAAAGGGAACAAGCATGGCAAAAAGCAGTTAGTTAAACTATGCAATCTGGGCCAAGTAAAATTGTTCTTTCAAAAATTAATTTTTAGATAATTTACGTTCAATTTACTATCACAACTGTATGGTATTAGCAAGAGGTTGCATTTTACATCAGTTAGATATAATTATGAAGTTCCTTTTAGAGACAAAAATTATTTTAATATATCAGAAAAGCAGTTAACATTAAAATGTGGATTTTGATCTATGCCCTAAATGTACAATCAAAGGTACCAGATCAGGCAGCTTAATCGGAAACCCATTAAATACATGACAAGATTTTATGTTAATGAACGACAGTTCTAGTCTTTAATGTTTCTTACTGACATTTATTCTTAGATGCAGAAGTACATTTACATGAGAGAGGTGTTTGGCCTTGACTTCAGATCTACAGCAATTTCCACCGAAATTTCTGAAAAGAATGTTGGTCAGTGCTTTAAAACATAGCGGCCTAAATTTAGGCTGTTAAATCTGTATTTAGCCCTGCAATGTGCTGAGCACTCTGGCTGTGATCCAAGAAAGCACTTATGCGTTCCCATTAACTTTAAAACACATTCAGGTCTATTATTCACTTTACCGAAAAAACTGAACTCAAATACTTAAAATTAAGCATGCCCATTAAGTAGCCTGTTGGACTCAGCCTTCTACAACGCCGAGTCCCGTTCTGCCCGCAGCTAAGACCCTGACTCACTTTATTCGTGTGACTTGCCCTGTTGCAGTAGTGGGACTGGTCATAGCAGTAAAATTACTCAAGCACGTTACAGACTTCAGGGCTGTTTTTTCAAAAGGGCCAAGTGCCCATCAGACACTTTCAGAACCTACTTTGAGACACACATTTTAAAATATACATTATGGTCAATATCCGAATACAGTTATAACAAATATTCTGTCCTGTTTCTACTTGTTTATTATTATTGTTGTTGTTGTTGTTATTTATTGTGTTTTGCACATCCAAATCCAACTTGTGGGCAATATTTGCCCACTTCTGAAGGCCTGATAAAAGTCCCACAGTTAAGAGTCAGTTTTCCATATCTGGGAGGGACAGGACAATAAATAGGAGACACTGTAGCAAAGAGCAGTCAGGTGAGCCATTAGGAAGAACTGTAACACTAGGGACAATTAAATACTGGTATAGGTTGTTTAGGAAATGGACTGAACCTCCTTCACTGGAAGCCTTTAAGAACTGACTAGATAAAGCACCTACAGGAACGATGCTATTCCTGGTGCTATAGCCAGTCCTTCCTTAAGAGGCACGATGTACTAGGCAAGTTCATAAGGTGCCTTATAGCCCAGTGCAACTATTAGTATCGGTATCAGGCTTGTATCTGGCTCTTGCTATGTACTGGCTAGCCTTCTATGCTGATACCCTTGCATTTGCCCACTTAGGACCTGTGCCATGATTCAGCTATGAGCAAGCAGCAGGATTAGACAAGTTTTTGGCTTGTGCAAGTATTTCTAGCAAAAGAAAAAAAGATGTCATGCGAAAACTGGCTAGAATAATTTCCATTTCCCTTTTCCATTTCCCAAAGCTATCAGCTGCAGTTGAAGATGACATCGGTCATGATCTAACAGAAATCCTGGTGTTTTCTTTACAGGAGTATTTGCAGAAAAAATAGAAAATCAAAATTAGAGGAGTTAGTACGTTGATGGTCATTTGCGAATGTGATAGTTGCCAGTTATTGTTCAGGACTGTAAGAGATCCAACCTGCAGCTAAAGTATCTGCTCTCTCCTCCGGAGCATGACCACCAAAACCCAACACTCCTTGGTGCTGTCTTCACCAGCAGTAAAGGAAAAAGCCTGGAGGAAGGGTCTTCTAAAGCAGATTATGCTCTGGCGATTATAGAACAAGAATTTCCTCTATGGGCAGCAAACACACTTCTAAAAGCGCCCCTTGTGCCCGCCACACAGTCTCTCCCATTCTGTGCTGTGCCTCAGTTGTGCCAAGCTGACGGTGTGGCTGCGTCCTTGACAAGGGGCAGAAACCCTCAGCGGGGAGAGACAGGGCTGGGGGAGCACCATCTTCTTCCATTTTAACCCATTTTTCCAAATTGATTACTGCTCACATTTACTACGCAAAATTAACCAGACATAAATATAAAGGGAAGCGTTCATTTAATCACTTGTGTTACACTTCAGGGAATTTGTAACATCCAGCTGAACCAGAATTCACTGTTAATGGTAATGAGGCACAAGACGCACATGCGAGAGATACTTCGATCGATTGCTACACTACCCTTAGCTTGGGGCACTTTTTAACTGCCAAAATCAACCTTCTCTCTGGGAAATGTGTAGATTTGGAACAGGCTGGAGAGGTCCACTCCAAATCTGAACTTCCTCAGTGGGGAGATCTAGACTTTTCGAAGAAGGAAATGGAAATAAGGGAATGCTAGGGCTGACATTTTGATTTGAGACTGTCTCTGTTAAAAAAAAAAACAAACCAATAAAACCCTACAACAAATCAAACAACAAAAAAAAAAACCCTGCTTGTTTTATTTTACTCATCTACAAGAAAATGTTTGGTGCTTGACTAAAAAGTCTCCAAATTTCAGAGTTGTAGGTAAAACCCCAAAATGGCATCCTGAAAACTCAGAAACAGAGGCAGATACTTTCTTTTTTAAAATTTCTTTTCCTTTCAGCCTCCAGTTTTGTCTCCATTCTGAAACATCTGTATATCAAATAGTTGGGTAATCCTTAAAGTGTGTGCCTGTAGGTAAAAACAGACTCCATCTTCAGTTCACTCTTCCTCCAAATAATTTCTGAGAAACAAATCAGCATCTTAATTGCATATTTATTGTTAAACATTTCCTTATGCCTGCATTCCGGAGAACAAAACATGGTTCCCAAAAGACTTCAATAGTTGCACTTAGTGTATTAGGAAAAAACCAAACAGGATGTTTGTTGATGTTGACTTGGTTGCACCAACCTTTAATTTTCACACACACAAAAAGATGGCAATAAAACAAAATAATTAGGCAAGAAGAGAAAAAAAAATATGTAGGTTTGAAATTTTGGGGAGGCGTTGGGGAAAATATTTGATCAAAACTTGAAATCTAACGCAGACACTCATACCCAAGCACATGCACCTCCAAGCACAGAGGTAACAGTGACACACTAACCCTGGATGCTGTGGAATTACATTCCTGCAGAAATCCAGGGAGGCAAAGTACGGTGCTAGTGCCAATGGCACATCCAGACATAGTTGGAATTTTCCTAGAGAGTGCAGGGCAGGGGGTGCTTCTCTCTTTCCTCCACACACGTTATGTAGCTATTGAACTCTGCAATACTTGCAAAGAATACACGTTATATATCTTTCCATTTCCACGGCATCTGTACATTTAAAGATACATGCCTCATTGTGTCTGCATGTGATCATCTTGTACATGTATTTAAATTGCTGCTTTTGCCTCTGATCTTGAGAGACAAAAGCAACACTGAATTCTTTTTCCATTATATATTTTTACAGAAGAACTACTGTAAAAATTAATCAAAGGTATGCTGGTTTTTATTGTTATTCTTTTAATTTTGGGGGGTACTTTTCCTCATGTTGCAGCGGTTTTGAAATTGAAACGTTGCACTGCTGAGAAAGTGCCATGAAAATATAACCCACTACATTCCAGGAAAATAAATAAGCAAGGCCACCCAAATTTTCAATTAGTGCTAGTGCAGTATGCAGGAAATGGCTGGAGAACCGTCAAAGGCAGCCTTAGGCTGGGTCGTGGATACGGAACAGTGACAGGAAGGTTTGAAGCAGGAATACAGGCTCAGTGTGAAGATGGCTCTTCTCCAAGGAAAACTGCATGCTAATAGGTTAATACTGATTTCCTGAAACATACAGCCTGGGTATTACATGCTGGAATTTACATTCTGACAAAGGCAATTGCTGAGCCTCAAGACTTTGCTTTTTCGGTGATGAAATAACACTAGAAAGTTCAAGCTGCATTATATATTTCATGTTTTAAGCTTATTAAACATTCAAAGTACAAACTGTGCACATATTTTTAAGCCACCTGAAATAGCAACGGCCTCGCTAGTTTGGGAAACTAGTATGAGAAACATTACATTTCAACAGGTCAGGCTTGTCTGGAGTAATACTGTCAACAGATACTGACCAAGGTGGAGTGATGCCACTTTCAGAGTAAATCTGTCCAGAATCCATAAATATTGCCCAATCAAGCAGATGCACACAGCATCAGGAATGAAACACTTCTTTTTAGCACAACCTTTACAGACAAAGCGGTATTTGAAAGATATCTGAGGACTGAGTTGGACAAAGCACTTCAGAAAATAAAAAACTAAAAAGCACGAAAGAAGACTCTTTCTGCGTCTCTTTCTGCAAGTCAGAGGAAGGGCTCTGGTTGACGACAGAAGGTGCCGTGCCAGACCTTCAAGTACCTAAAACATGAAGAACAAAATGTAAAAGGAAGGAAACTTAAAGAGAAAGACCAATCCAGCTAAAGAATCCAGCCAACCTTTCCCTAG
>NW_008825071.1:1143134-1145721 GCF_000699105.1 Pygoscelis adeliae | reverse complement strand
AAGGTCCTCTTATTTTACTCTATCCACCTGGCGTTGCGACTGTCAGCTGAGGGTGGCACTGCAGCATCACAGGAGACGCTCATCCCACCAGCCAGACCCATGTACTGCCTCGGCCGTCTTTACAGAGTGTGGCTGGCAGGGGGGCACACAGAACAAGTGCAGCCACAAGTGGAAGTGGTGAAGAGATGATGGGTCTTCCACCAGCCTCTGTGGGGCCAAGATTTCTCTGTGTATCCATCTTAGTATCAGCGGGCAGCGTTAATGATGTTTTTACCACACTACTAGTGTGGGCATGATCCCATGCCACAGCAAGCGGTCAGTGGTGCCCAGCTGTGCTGCCCTGACCCCATCCATTTAAATCACAGCTGTGCCTGTACCTGGTTGATCATATTTATTTACGAGGTGCACACCGTTTTCATTGTCTTTCACCGTTCGGAGACCTGGAAGCCATCCTGTGAGTCTTTTTAACAGTCCTAATTGCACTAAAGTCACTGGGAATTCTGCTTAGACAGAGCCTGGAAAAACTAGGCCACAAAAAGAGACCCTAGTTATTTGCATTAGGAGGCAGAAACAATCTCCTTGCAGTTCCAGCCCCTCCCTAGGAAAAGTTCTGTGGGATTGAATATACTGAAAACTACTTGGGGTCCATCGAGTGATGCACTTTCCACCTCTTCTTGGGGAAGCTGTTTTAAATAAGCTGTGTAAAAATTTTAATCAGCACAGAATATTTTAAGTTCCAAGTACCGTACCTACCCTGGAATCTTTTTTAGTTTAACGTCAATAATTGTGTCACTTGCCTCTGAAAGAGCAATTAACAGAGCAAGGAAGGAAGTGGAGGGAATTTGGGGAGTTTTAATTTGGTTTTGGACATAATGGTACATTTTTTGGACATACGTGATAATTATTTAATCAAATGGAATTTGCCCGGTGGTATTTCACATGACACCACTGCCAATCACTGCAAAGCAAACAAATCTTTCAGGTGGTGAAGGGAGAGTTTACTCATCTGCCTTCTGGAGAGCTGCATGCTGTGAACGCCGAATGGCACATCTAATATTGCTGAAGTGATCCGTGGGCAGTTAAGTGGAATAGGCGTTAATTCAGGGCAGCATTTATGTGTTTTGGGGAGGCTGGACAACTTTCACAGAACTTGGACACATGTGTAAGGCTGAGTATATGCTCAGTCATTGTCCTGAATCAAGATGCTCTGCTGAATTGAGGCCACGGCTTTTATGAAAAGGTACTTCTTCCCTATAGGAAGAGAGAGCTTCATTTCCTTTCCACGTGAACACTCGATCCATGATAAATGTTTATAAAGTTCCCCCTCACCAAGTTTCTTAACTGCTGAAGAATAAATATTTAAAGAATCACAAATACTATAATCAAAACCACGTAAGATGCTACGAGAGTGTTCCCCATTGTACGAAAAAACAAAGGAGCTGCAGCTTGCAGAAAACTTCATTTTCCTAGTTTGAAAACTGATCTACTGTACGATACAGCATGTATTGTCTTTGTGCAGTATTTTTAAAACAATACCTTAAATGCCATTGGCTTAATTCTTACCATATTACTATAACAAAACTATGGAAGTTCTGCAGAGGACCAATGGAGAGGAGGTTTGGGGGGTCGCATCTGCAGGGTACTGAGCTCTTTAGCTTCTATTTGGTGATGTCCTGGGGATTAGACCCATGTTTAAGATTAAGGACATGCCTAAGTGCCTTGCTGGATGGGAGCCAGAGTGTTCATCACCTTGTAGGACTGAGCCCTTTGCTGGCACTCAAGACAGAAACTGTGAATATTGAACAAATTCCTTAGGTGGAGTAAAAGTTATTATTAAAAAAAAAGGGCACATGTTGCATTCCTAGTTGTAGTATGCAAATAACACCTGTAACACTTACCCTCAGAAGCAGGGGGCCAGCTGATGGGAACTACCTGCAGATTTTAGAAATGTAATTATAGATGTGGAGTTGAACAACAAGACTTTTAGTTAAGTCATTTGGGTAAAAATCCAGGTTCCATGAAACAAAATGGGAGCATTGCCATTTTTGTCATGGGGCCAGGATTTTGCTCATCCCTTATTACATGACATAGGCTAATATGGAGCCGCCTTCTAACTCCAAATTTGACTCTAATATTAAATTAAATGGCAATTTCCTATGGCCAGTGACCAAATTATCCAGTAATATCTGCTTAATACAATCAAAATAAAAAAGGTGGAAGCCATGTTATTTTAATGCAAGTGATTTGTTTCCTGAATTTTAATCAAGGACAGAAGGATCAAATTAGTCAGCCAAAAAATTACAGTAATTCAGAGGTATTTTGAGCACAACCACACACCTTTGCACAGGTAAAACGCTTTCTCAATTCTAAGTCTTCTTCCATTCTTTGCTTCCCTACAGCTATTGCTTATGTCAAACACCATGGAAAAAAAAGCTTTTCTACTTTCGAAGGCAGGAAAATCTATAGGAAGTTTAACCACGATGCCTCTGGACTCCTGCGGATCAAAGGTAGTTCCCTGTTTTCCTCTCCAGATAATCATGCAATTGGTCTGGGAAAAAAACCTGGGCCATGATCATAGTAAAGGGTG
>NW_008825071.1:1140035-1143091 GCF_000699105.1 Pygoscelis adeliae | reverse complement strand
ACCTGGCTGCCCAAACACTCCCGCAGCAGTCACACAGCAAATGTGCAACCGGCATCTGAGCATCGCGGCCGCAGCGTTCGGGCTTCGGCCCCCACGCGCACGCCGGCACTGAAATTCTAGCCCTCCGCCAGACTGCCTGCAAGCCAACGCCAACTTCCGCAGAAGCAGAACATGATTACAAGCAATTTTCACCTTGCATGTTCTGTATGTTTGTAATTAGCTGTGAAATTAATGCAGAACATTCCTATACAAATTCTCTTTTCACCAGGAAAAAGCATATCCACATATTTGAGCCTGGGGAGAAAGAGAAACTCGTTGACGTCAATGTTTTCCTTTTTTGTTTCCCCTTCAGCCTCCAGGTATAAATGCTACATTGAGAAAATGTAGCATTAAGAGTGAAGTCTGACTCTCCATTTATGTTATCATTAATTTTCACAGTAGCTACCAAGAAAAAAATAATTTAACAATATTTTTCTACAGTAAATAGTTATGGAGTAATTTCAAATCCAATGCAGGAGATGAAGAACTAGTAGAAGGAGGAGGTGAAGAACTAGTAAACGCATGCAGGTTTTGCTGGTGAAACCGTTAACGAAAGCACAGCCCCTTAGCAGAATTGTCTACCTCATTGCTCTGTGATAATATCAATATGCATTTCTCCTCTCTCAAGAAACGTCACCACAGTAAAATGCCTCGATAAGAAAATGAGCTCAGCTTATATACGTGTGGTGACAGACAGAGGAGGAATTAGGCATGCAGCCTTCTGCAAACGATCAACAACTTCTTATGCAGAAAACTACTGGGTTTTTTGTTTATGTCCCTCTACTAGTTTACTGGTTTTCAAAAACCACCAGAGGGAGCCCATAACCTCTCAAAAATATGAGTAAAGGCATGTTGGGGTGGGCAATGAAAAAATGGAGTAAGGATTAAGCTGTCTTCGGGTTTCAAAGAAATATGCTAATTGCTGATTCACCAAGATCCACATAGATGCAAAAGTTCTGGACAGTGACACTTGATACACATGGAACTAGATTAGAAAAGCCTTTTAAATTTCTTCCTGACAATTATTAATACAACTAACTCATAATAGTTCTAGTATGCCAAAAGATACACATTAGAGGTGAGGATGAAATTATGTAGGCAGCCAAATACCATACAATACATAATCATTTAGGTACATACTTTCCAGCTCTGCTGTTGCATCTGTGTAACACCATCAGGTGCATGAGAACATGAGTGATGTTATTTACAAGATGGCCTCAGCGGCTGCTTCACAGGATGGCCAGAGCCTACTCCCTTTTGAGTGCTGATGGCTAAGGTTATCACTGGGGAAAAGCTGATTCTTTGGATGAAAGAGTGAGGAGCATGGAATCATGAAGCACTGAGGTGATCCTACAAGTGTCTGCACCTTAAATGTTAGTGATTGCAGTGACTGTCATGGAGAAGTACTTCAAAATGTGGACTAACATACTGTATGACTTGCTACCAATTTGGCTTTCAGTCAGTTGGTCACTGAGTGATATAACTAAGCGTTACCTAGACCACAATATAAAATAAGTAAGAAATTGTGCAGCTGGTCCAAATGGACTTAGCAGACCCAATGATTAGGCACTTTTACTGGAAAAGGCTAAAAATGTCAAGTATGAGTCATGATTCCTTACCATAATTACCTGATATAAAGGTTCTTCCAGAAGTTCAGTAGGGTCTGGCTAAAACAAAAGTAGATTCTAGGAAAAGCCCAAGAAATTTGGTGTGATGATACAGCACACCTCATATAATTTGTTTGCCCTTGCCTAGGTCAATATCTTCAGGATGCAAGTTCTAGTTTTCTAGATATGGGAAAAAATGAAAAGCTTAAAGTACAGAAAAGCCTAAGAGGAAGGTGGACAAAAGGTAAGATCTGATAACAAGACCTAACACATGACAACACTGTTTCTTTAAACAAGCAAGAAAAATTAATGAAGATTAGATGAGCTCCATTTGCTGTAGCCAAGAACTGAATCTTAACCCTTATTAACTCTCGGGAGAGGGTCTATAACACACTACTCTTTTTCTGGCCATACGTATCGGGTTTGCGTGGCAAGGTTTTGGTAGCAGGGGGGCTACAGGGGTGGCTTCTGTCAGAAGCTGCTAGAAGCTTCCCCCATGTCCGATAGAGCCACTGCCAGCCGGCTCCAAGAGGGACCCGTCGCTGGCCAAGGCCAAGCCAATTAGTGACGGTGGTAGCACCTCTGGGATAATGTATTTAACAAGGGAGAAAAAAACAACCACCCCCGCACAATTGCAGCGGGAGAGAGGAGTGAGAATATGTGAGAGAAACAACTCTGCAGACACCCAGGTCAGTGAAGAAGGAGGGGGAGGAGGTGCTCCAGGCACCAGAGCAGACGTTCCCCTGCAGCCTGTAGTGAAGACCGTGGTGAGGCAGGCTGTCCCCCTGCAGCCCATGGAGGTCCATGGTGGAGCAGATATCCACCTGCAGCCCATGGAGGACCCCACGCCGGAGCAGGTGGATGCCCAAAGGAGGCTGTGACCCTGTGGGAAGCCCATGCTGGAGCAGGCTTCTGGCAGGACCTGTGGACCCGTGGAGAGCGGAGCCCATGCTGGAGGAGGTTTGCTGCCAGGAGTTGTGACCCCGCGGGGGACCCACGTTGGAGCCGTCTGTTCCTGAAGGACTGCACCCCGTGGAAGGGACCCACGCTGGAGCAGTTCGTGAAGAACTGTGGCCTGTGGGAAGGACTCACGTTGGAGAAGTTCGTGGAGGACTGTCTCCCATGGGAGAGACCCCACGCTGGAGCAGGAGAGGAGTGTGAGGAGTCCTGCCTCTTGAGGAGGAAGGAGCGACAGAGACAATGTGTGATGAACTGACCGCAACCCCCATTGCCCGTCCCCCTGCGCCACTCGGCAGGGAGGAGGTAGAGAAATCGGGAGTGAAGTTCAGCCTGGAAAGAAGGGAGGGGTGGGGGGAAGGTGTTTTTAAGATTTGTTTTTATTTCTCATTACCCTACTCTGATTTGACTGGTAATAAATTAAATTAATTTTCCCCAAGTCGAGTCTGTTTT
>NW_008825071.1:1119783-1140015 GCF_000699105.1 Pygoscelis adeliae | reverse complement strand
TTTGGGGGGCCCCTGGTGTCCAGCCAGGGCCACCCCGCCACAGCATAGAAAAAAAGACATCTTGCATACATCTTTCCCGAGATGAATAGTCACATGTTTTAACTGCAACATTTTTCAAACCAAGCTTCAACTAATAACTGGCTAAAGCGGTCTGCAAGAAGCTGTGTGTCTTTGTGACACCTTGGTCCTAGAGGTGCACACAGAACGTAATTACCTACAGCTTTTGCGGATGTAATTGTAGAGTGTTATTTTCAGCTTTTACAGCAAACTCTTACCATTTGTTTTAATTCCACTCCTGTGACCTCAGCGATGGAAGAAATAGTTCTTTCCCAGTTCTAGCTCTGTCATCCTCTGGGGAAGAAGATGCTTTAAACAACGCCTGAAGTGCTTAACTAATATGCAATTCTGTTTACACACACATTGCAAATAGACTAGTCAATGCCACAAAGCAAAAGCCAGTAAAACTTGGATTGGTAATATTCCTGCAGTGCACATCTTGACTACAGTGGTGAGTGAGTCCTGTAACACTACTGATCTCAACAAAAAAGGGTCTAATTCAACATTCAAAATGAGCACTCTCATCTGATCTACCTTACTTGGTCCATAGGACAACTCATTAAAGATAAATAAATAGTAAATAATTAGAAGGAACAAAAGGTAACATCGTGTTATCTCTGGCCTCACTTCCTTTCTAGGAGACACAGTACAGAATTGCAGCCAGTTTATTATTCGAGTACTCCACACACAAGGGATCAAGTAGAGATCAGTTAATTAAAAAAAAATTATATTATTTAGAACATCATAATTAAGGGGGGAAATTATTTGAAAGCCAGGAAATTCCTCGGTTAGTTTTCACAAAGTCCTGACCGTTAGAGCTTCCTCATTAAGAGAGAAAACTCCTTCTACTAGAGGCTACATAGATTATAAGGTGCAGAAGAGGATGCAGGAAAAGAGCTCATGCCTCAGTCAGGTAAAAAAGCACATCCCATCGGTGGAGAAAAGTCCACCCTGACAAAGCAGCTCTGCAATGGGCCGGTGCAAAAGTCCCAAACATGACTCTCATGTCACGTCTCTCATGAACCCCCATAAAACCCAACCCAGGTCTGCTCTTACTGCTTTAAAGTGACAAAAAATGGCTATTTGCAAAATGTAAAATAAGGGCAAAAATCTCTTGTTCTTCACCCAAATCACAGCCGCCCTTCCTCCCCCTGGGACTGTCCCAGGAAGGGCTGCAGCCGTAGCTGGAGCGCTGTGGCGGGTGACGGTGTGCCCACGCAGCTGGGGAAGGCAGGGCTGCTGTGCCAGGGGTGCTGCGCTCTCGGCGCGGTGGCCAGCACCCCGCAGGGCCCGCTGGGGCTCTGCTGTCTGGGAGGGCAGCTGGAGTCACCTCCAAACCCACATGCATGGCACAGCCAGACACGCCGGTAAGCCCGGGAGCTGGCTGTGGGAGGATGCATCAAAAATCCCACGCCAAGGAGGCGCGTGTAGGACCGTAGCTGTTCCTGAAGCTTGGCTCCCCCAGCCTTAGGCTCCTTCCTCACCCCCATTCCCACGACTCGGCACAGTTGGGGATCGCTTCTGCTGCCTCAGCCGGCTGTCGCTCCCTGCCCATCTCTCTTTGAGCCCATGAGTCACTTCCTCTCCTCAGATCCCACCTTTCAAAACTTCCTTTTTCCTCTTCAGGGGTACGTCTGAAAGCCTTTTCTGAAAGCGAGCATTGGGCTTACTTATCCACAGACAAAAGTGCCTCTGGGAAGCAGCACGTTCTCGTGTCTGATGATGTCCAGCCAAGAGCACGCAGCCGCATTTGTGTGGTCCCCGTCATGCCGGTGTCCGCAGCTCCACACTAAGCCTCCTCCTGTCCTCTGCTTTGACATGCTGCAGCTGTGGGGTGGTGCCAGAGGGCTTCTCACCCCATCCCCTGCCCACAGGTATGGGGTGGGCAGAGGGAAGAGGAGAGGAAGGAGAGGCCCAGCTCGCCCCAGCTCTGCTCGCTGGCCCCAGCGTCTGCCTCTTGTTCAGAGAGCAGCAGCCCTGGGGTTCAGCCGCAGCTGGAGGGAAAGCAAGAAAGTAAAACCAAAACAGCTTTGACTTAAAAGATCGGGGTCCTTTCATTTATCCTCTTTTTCGAGCTGTCGGGGATTTAGGTTTTAAGGTTTTCCTCTGCAACCATGAGGGGTAGAAATGTATTTCTTTGAGAGCAGCAGTGGACCCTCCTGAAATCAGTGACAGAAGCTGCTCTAGCAAGCCACCAGTGCCATCCCCTGAGAAGCTCCAGGCTCTTCGTGACACTCCCTCGCATGAGAGGGAGAGTTCATGTATTCCTGCCTGTCACAGGCAACCAGCACCAGGAAAGATAGAGGGGGAGGAGAGTGGGGATGTGAGGGGAGAAGTGTGGGGGGGAACCTGTCGGGGTTGGAGTAGTGGTTCAGGCCCAACTTGTTGCCGGGAGATTTCTGTGTTATCAGCAAAATAATCACAGTGGCTAACAACTTATTCTGCAGGTACGGAGGCCAAATCGGCCAGTGCTCAGCAATTTAGAAGGAAGCTATTAGTTAACTCTCCTATTTGTCACTGTATTTTCAAGATTATGCTGTTGAATCAGCAGGCTTTGACTTCTCCAGCCTTTGAACTGCTTGGAAGTCTGTATTTTCTCCTCCAGGACCTCTGAGACCTTATGACCTAACGCTTTGCCTACATGTAAGGCTGTTATCACTTCTTTACCAAGCGGCACTGTTAGGGCAGGAAGCATAAAGCTATTGGGGCCAGATTCTCAGCTGGTGTAAGACAACATCTGGAACGGGGGGGCTATGCAGGTTCACGCTAGCTGAGAATTTAGCCTCTCAAAGTTATAACAAGAATGTGCTTGTGGAAAAGATCGTTTGTTTGATTGTTTTACACTAGGGACTTGCAGTTTTTCATGCTAATTTCATACTATGCTAATTAAGCCACCAGGCAGACAACTGCAGTATTTAAATTAAGCATGTAAATTGATGTGGTGTGGAAAGATACCGCTTCATTAGTATCTTTTATTCTCAAACATTACAATGTTTTTCATGGCCAAATATACCCACACAGCTGAGAAGGAGCATGGAGAAAATAAACTCTGTGTACAGGTTCCTGTGTGTCACCGCCCTGCAGATACAGAGCTGCATCCCTTCTGATCAGTGGGTTTCAGTCCTGGCCAGTCTGCCATGCCTTCGGATGCACCGACTCCGATACCATGACAGGAGCCCTACTGACGCCATGCTCACTTTCTTAGCGATCTAGGAATACAGATCAAACATCATTGGTTAAAGAACATCATCTGTATCCTCTCCAAAGCATGCCTGTTGCTAACAGTACGGAGGGAATGCAAATCTGGTTTAAAATTTGTTTTACCCTGCTCTCCACAGCGGGTATGAGAAGCGGGCTGTGCCCCACAGTTCCTCGTTCCTTAAAGCCCACCCACTCTGGCGTGGTGCTTAGGCAGTTACGGCTTGTTTTCCAATGGTACAACTATAGACAACAGCTCTCAAATGTATGACACTGAGTAGGCATTCAGAGCATGTGCTCCTCTGCTACTGCTAAAGGGAGCACCCTGGCAATCAGCTGTGGTCCCTGCTCTGAATTATCCCCAGAGGAAAAAGAGTGCAGCAGCCAGACTAGACAGAGAGGATGAATTAGTGACACAATATTCCCACCAAAATCTTGTATGCCATATCACCTAAAATCTGGTTTTGCCAAAACACAGAGCCCTTCTGCCCACGGACCACATTTCCCTGGACCTTGATGTAGGACAAGCCGGTCATTTTTTTCCCGTCTGAGAATAAGAGAAAATCCCCAAATTGCTGAAATTCAGGAGATTACCTGATGGCAATAATACGTTCTCGCCTTGCTGAAAACTTAGCACCGTGCATTTGGGTCGCTATATGCAATTTTCTAAAGCAGCAAATTAATCTGTTGGGCATTAGAGGACTGTATAGGCTTTCCTAGGCAGGTATAAAAAAGTAGCACTAACCAGTGCTTGCTACTAACATGGGGTGGGCAACACTAATATAGATAGGAGCAAATTTTTCCAGGGGAAGAAGTGCCAATTTTACATAGAAAGATTAATAAGCGACCATAAAGTCAAAATAGGAACACCCTACACACACACTTTAAAAATGTTTTTATGTTCACAAGGTTTTTATACAAAAGACAAAAAACACAAACCGCATCTTACTGCTAAATCTAAAGTAGCCTTTATTTTTCAGAGGGAATTTTTTCCAACAATGTGTCGCTGTAAATTTCTTATCAAGTAGTAACAAAGAAAGAGATTTCTCTTTTCAGATCAAGAGAGCAGCTTTGGTAATGCCTGTATTCATTCAGCTTTTCATTCCAAACATCATCCATCATGCTGTACGTCCCTTACACAAGACTGTAGAAAACATACCACAAATTCTGCTTGGAACAGCAATGCATCTTGAACAAAGCTGACTAAACTCAAAATTAAGTTTTCAGCAACTGCATGTTAAAAAGAAAATCAATGAAAGAAAAACAACAAGCTCTACTGAACAAACATCCTGCAGTTAAAAAAAATATGTTTTGATTGATGAAGGAAAAAGTCATGACATTTTAGGTGGCCTAAAAGAAATTTCAAGGATTGTATTAAAAAGAAAGCTGGCATTGTATTAAAATGTAGCAATCCCAAGGGACAACTGGAATACACTGGGAAACCAGGACGTAGACTGGCTTTACCCTTTTCTCAAAGCAGTTCATTAAATCTTGCTTTCTTCAACTCATGTCCCCAAGTAGGGGAGTTTACCTTCAGGATCATCAACTTTCTCGGTTACGAAGCAGCTCTAATCCACTTCCTTGATCCTCCTGCAATCAATTAATGACGTGCTAATCCTGTCCTGGCCAGGCACAATGTGGAAAACTAAATGTATTACATTATCTAACAGAAAAGTATTCAGGAATCTAGGTTTGAATCCAAGACACTTTTACCTCTACAGAAAGGTCAGGATGAAACACTCAGTAAGATTTACTGAGCTACGATATCTACAAAAACAGCAAGGTAAGCTCTAAGGAGAAGCAGTATCTTTCATCAGATCAACTGATACAGCTGGAAAAAGCAGACAACCTTTCAGGCACAGACACCCACTGCAGCTATGGGCAACATCTGAAGTTTAGTTTAGACTAGCCCTGCAGTGACAACAAGTCTTTTGGCATTGGACATTTACATAATTAACCCTTTCTAAGGTTTGGTGTTTTTTTTTTTATACTCTTCATGACAGCAAAACCACAGATATTTCCATAGGATCTCATAGGCTAGAGCTAATAATGCAAATGCATTTGTCAAAATTAGCTATATTTTTAGTATTGGAAACCTCTGTCCAGTCTCACAGATTCATAAACCGAGTACATTGATTCCAGAGAATTGACGGTTCTTTTCTGACAGCTTAATTTCTATCCTTACAGACAATATGAATCATACACGTTCGTGAGAAAGTGTAGGTCAATGAAATTACTATGCAAAATGCAACTTCCTCTTGAGTGAACTTGCTGAGTGAGTGTCTTCACTTAAAATACTTTGTATGCTACTCTGAATGGTATCCTTGCAAAACAATACCACTTCAGTAGAAGCAACTAACTGCTCTTCTTTCTTGTATGTGTCTAGGCCTGTTTAACTTCTTCCAGTCAGTTACACAGGCAACAAGATGGCACAGGTGTCCCCACGGGCATATCACTTTTATGTATGTCATCTTTGTGGAGCCAAAACTGCTCTGAGAACAAAATTGCCTGAATTTTGTCCTGAATTCCCATTCCTCCTGTGCATTATCAGTGGGATTCTTGAGTGTTTAACTCAATCCCAGTTGGGTTTGAGCTGTGCAAGTTCCTCCTCCATGTATAGCAGCTGCCATTGCTGTACTATATCCTATTTTATTTCTCTTTCAGATGTAGAAATGGCAGAACAATGTAAAATAATGGTAACAAAAACTCCCAACAAAAGAAAAAGCCACCATAAAAACCCCAAGCGGCTCCTTGCATTTGTATTTTCTTGTTCGCAGACAGCCTCGCCAGCACAAAGGAAATGAGGTGTACTCACGCTGAAAAGAAACAGGCCCCTTCTGCGTGGCCGGGGCCCCTGGGCTTCTGCCGGCGAGGCTGCTGGTACTCATGGCTTGGGCTCTGGAGGAAAACAGTTGGGATCTCTTGCCTTACCTCCCTCCTGGGCAAGAGCAGCTTCCTTCTCTCTGGGTGGTCTTTCCAGTGATGGAGGTCTTGTCCTTCCGCTCCTGGTGTGACCCAGGAGTGAACTGAGCTCATTATATGTACTTGCCTGTCCTTTGAAAAAAAGAAAAAGGGTGGAAATCGGTAGAGTCAGGTTATGATACTACACTTCTATTAAAAAACAAAAAGATGGTGTACTTGTTTGTAGAAATCAACAGCATTTCACCCATGTGATGCATCTTTCTTGAGAGACCAGAGCAATTGTCAGATCAAGCATTTCAAGACGTGTCATTTCCAGAAGAGAGAAGTTAGACACACTCTTGATCGTGTGCTTCTGTTTATTCTGCGTAAGGGATCTAGGACACCTGTGTTAGTTTTAAAGCTACTACATGTACAGCACTTGACTGCTATATTTTGGCAAGTCCCAGCTGTTATTTCACATGTGTGAACCAAGAAAATACCCAAGGTAAACACAGACTTAGAAGAAGTACCAAAAACATTTACAATAAAGTGCAAGTATGGCCCAGTATGTTAACCTGCTAATATATACAGTGTGCTGGCCCTGATCTATTTTCCTTTGGAGAGGCAAGGGAAGAGAGATGTAACAAAGCCTATATGAAGCACCACAACCGGTAACCAGTCATTTCTCCTAAAGGAACAGCACCAATATGAATCGCTCTTCTAGCATTTTTCTTTACTTACAGTTGTTTCCAGCCAAGTTTACCCAAATGTGGGCAATGCAGAACAGAAACATTTTTTTTCTGTTCATCTTGTGCATCTGACAGCATTTAATCTAAAATTAGTTTAAATCCAGATTACTTACATGTGTGCACACGTTCACACTCTCCCTCTGCACACACAATGTTAAAAGGACATTACTGATGATCATTTATTTTTCTCCACTCTTGCTGCATTTCATAATATCCTTTCTCTCTTGAAATACTGCCAGAGAAGATTGTCTTTAATATACTTCAGTGGTGTCAAAAAAACCTCAGGAAATGAGGACTGAGGGTGAACCTAAGGTCCACTCTATGCCACCAGTACTCTGATTATACATACTGCTTTGTAGAGGAGGTAAAGATCTGCACTCCCTATGTCCTGCCTTCAAAAACCAATATTCTCTCCACTTTCCGTCTCCTCTAATTAAAGCCAATTACTTTGCCCGGCTTGGTTTCTCCTCCAGAAGCGATGTTCTATTATTACCTATTCTTGCTCACAATCAGGTTTGAGTTATGCCTCAGAAACTCTTAGATTTCACTAGAAATGAGTTTTACTAGAAAAACAGGGTTTCTTTATCTCCATGATTTCCTGTATATGGGTCACATCCTTTTAAGTGCAATCATCAGTTCTGTAAATACTACCCTTAGAGGTAAGCTTTCCAGCTGCCGCCTGACATATCCTGATGTAACCACCCCGTAGGCTGTGAGCCATATCTTCTATGGGGCAAAGAAATTAAAAAAGCGAGCTATTGATTCAAATTCAAGGGGCCAAATAAGTTATTTCCAGGCAGCAACCTGAGCACAGAGTAATGTTTCCTGAGGTATATCAGCATGGAGCCTAGCAGGTATGAGAAGCTGTAGGAGAAAAGGGTCACTTCTTGATTAGTGATGAGACCAAAACTTTGTAATGGATGGGAGGACTTCATGTGACCAGCGTCAGCTCAAGCTCTGAAGAAACATTTCCTAATATTTCAGTTCTCACTTGCCAAATTCAGCCCTGATGTGAATGAGCCCTCTTCTGCTGAAGCTATGCAACGGGTGAGTTAGCTTGCTGCATAGGAACCACACACCATTTTGTGATTAACTAATTTCTTGCTCAAAAGCTTTCAGTACTTAAAGACGAATATTGTATTTGTCCCGTGTTTGACATGGAAATGTTCAGTTGAAGTATCATGTCCCTCTAATTAAAAGCGCTTCAAACTCAATAATGTTTTGCTTACATCAGTCACTGATCATTCACTACTCCCATTCATCATAATCCTGGATTGCTCTCGTTCACTCAGCAGTAATTCTAGCTGGCTTTCATCATTACCATGGAAAATGTATACCAAGAATTAAATCTCTCAGCAGAAGGAATCAACCTCATTTGGAGGCTTATAAAAGCACTGAGGAAAAAAAGCATGTATATATTTATGCGAGAAATAGCAATGAACAAGCATGTAAATCTCTAATAATAGTACAGCTCATTTTGTCAATGGTGAAACGTTAATTTGATGGATGTAGCCATTTTATCTTTCTGGTGCCAGACAATGCAATACATTTTAGAGTGATAGTTCTAATTCTTGGGACTGTCCTGGATAACTTGAAAAGAAGAAAGGGGGGAAAAAAAGACAAGGAAAAGGCACATGCAGTTATCTACAGAAGTTCATAGAAAGCCACTGATACAGTGCAATCTAGAAAACATTCCTTTACTGTAGTGATAGAGCCATGAGATAGTTAAATATCATCTTTAGAAACAGTAAAGTACTTCCCATTACTTTAAGGCAAAGAGAGTAGGTGCCCAAGGCAGAGAAAATTTTGCCTCCCTCATTTCTTACCCTGGCAGATCTTGTGCGTACTGAACTCTGGCAAACTCTCTGTCCGTCCAGTTGTACCAGCTTTGATGACTTGTTCAAAGTCCTGCAGAAAAATCTGGGTCAGGGCTGGGAATGAAGCAAGCTCTTCTGTCTTCTTGTCCCGTGCTGTAACCATGAGACCACCCTCCTACATAAGCACCTGAAGACATCACAATATCAGGTGAAAGGCACTTCTATAGCTTTCCATATATTTTAGCCAAAATAGCTTTGCAATACTAGAGGATAAGCAGGGAGCATAATGGTTTGAGGGTTGATGGCTCTGTCAAAGAAGTATTTAGATCAGGTTGATACTGGCTTAATATGGTCTTTACTAGCTCCCATTACGATGATTTATAAGTCCTCCCAAGCCTTGAAAGAAAGAAATGAGGCTTAGCATTAGCTTTCTAAAGACTACAGTTGTGTTTCTATAAAGAAAGAGCATAACCGGCAGATAGCTGTCTATGTGTAGATAATGTTAGTAATGAAGAATTGCAAGTGGTGCTCATTTTGTGTATGCATATACAATATGTAGTAAAAGGAACAAGAGAAAAGAGGAGATGAGAAGCTGCAGAAACAGATTGCTTCGGCTGCAGGACTTAAAAACCATTCTGCAATAGGGAGCATGCACAATAAAATAGCAAAATAGGATTTGATGAAGCTATTGCCCAAGCCACCATGCTAGAGGCTGCTGAACAAACACAATCCCTCATGATGTAGAATGTTTGTAACTTGGAAATTTTTATAACTCACCAGTATTGCAAAAGACACTACAGCATAAGAAGATCATACTTAGAGTCACAGTATGATTTAGTTGGGACGGGACCTTTGGAGGCAGGGCTATTGTTAGGTCAGAGTTAGTGTTCATGACTGAAGTTCATAAACCAAGACAGACAGAATTTTTTTAATTCTACCCTTAGGTTAGCTGTCAGTGCTTCAGCTACAGTATAAACCTAGCCTGACCTAGACATCTCATTTATTCTTGTAGGCTTGGTTTACACCTACTGCATCCAAACCAGAGACCGTTTCAGATATCAGTTTCTCTTCTGACCTGATCTTCAAAAAAAAAAAAAATCTCTTTTCTTCCAGCTCTCATGGAGACCTCTTATCTCAAAGAAAAATCCTAAACCTCCACTAACTTCTTATTACTTCCATCATGGACCAAAAGCATGGAATTGCTTTTGCCTTCCCAGCAAATGCTATGGTGCTGGAGACAGCAACCCCTATTCTAAAGATCTTATGTGTGGACTTTTAGCAGGACATTGTCTGAGAACTAGCTCTGGTAGCAGGAAGAGTTGTTTCCATCCACATTTACAGATGTCATGTCTGGTGTATATTTATTCTGTGTACTGCATTTCATTTCAGATGCAAACTTGCCTCTGTCCCAGTGCCTGCAAAACAACTGAAAATGGATAAACAGCTTGGCCTTCTCTGGACTTCCAGTAGTCCTTGACTTCAAGGACTGTGTATCATTTGCTCCTTCTAATGCTACAATGTTAATGCAGTTCATAATATATTCATGCATGTCTTGGTCCTCCTAGCTCGCAGATGTAATGGCTGAGAGTGTTAAGAAGAGGAATTGACTTTAATTTTTCGCTTTGCATGACATGACAAAAAAGATGCTTCCAAGAACAAGTAGGTACTAAGAGAAAGCTGTTTTGGAGCTACAAAGCCTTATAAGGATCTTTTCAAGGAGTCAGACCCACGCAGAACTATCGCTGCTATGAGAGATTAGTACTATGAGTTAGGAAAAGAAAGTGACTGCAGCATCTTGAAAGAAACAATCTATCTTTATGGCCTTTTAAACCAATTAGGGATCAGACCACCAGCATTTCTACATCCTGCTTTTGCTCACAGTACTCATGGATTATAAAAATGTTGACACTTCACTTCAACTTTATAAGAAAATTAAAAGAAAAAATGGACGTCTTATTTTTTAGATGCGTTATGTTTTATAAGTAATGTTGTAGCTATGATGGTCTAAGGGTATAACCAAGGCCAGGTATGTAGAGAGAGGTATTATCTTTTATTAGACTAACTAAAATAGTGGAAAAAATAGGCAGGATTTAGAGCATGCAATCACTCTTCAGGTAAAAAGAATAAAACGTCCTTAATTGCATCAAGCTAAACTGTGGAAAGAGATGAATGACAAGGTTACAGTTGCTGACCCCCTTGCACAGGCTTACTGGGAGAAAGAGGCACGAAACCTGTCATCTGCACCGTTCAAAAGGAGTCCCCGTTTACGATTCCTGATTGAGAAGAAGTTTGGGGATTGCTATCCCCAGAGACTGAAGGGGACAGGATTTTTTTTCTCTCTCTTTTCTCAGTGTCACGTGCAACAGGCTGCTTTTGACAGGAGTGTTGCTCCAGCAGCGGGAAGTTAGGAGGCAGACAGACATCTTGCTGGTCCATACGCTTTTGTATGGCACACTGTATCTTTCTAAGGCATCTGTTGGCAAAGGATGGCAAACAGGGACTTTTCGCTGCAACCCCACCGCTTACCTCTTTGACTGGTGGGTAGTCCTGTTTCAGCCAATGGGACCAAACTCAAAGTGTAACATTTAGGATGGATTTAAGTCTTTGAAGAATTGAGACCTGAAAGAACAAAATCGCTGTCTTTAGAAAGCCTGCAGATGGCAATGCTCAAGCAAGCGTATTTGAATTCCTCGTGAAAAGAAAAATATATCTGAATAAAAAATATCCAAGCAAAAAAAGCTCCTAACAGTTGGCGGCTTCTACTTTCTAGTATATTTTTCCTTGGATTCAGCTGCACTTAGGAACTGTACATAAATCAAAGCTTTGGGTCCTAAAGCTTAACTTTGTATCCTTGCTCTGTAAAAGTAAATACGTAAATAGGAACACTAATGAAACGTTGTTAGAATTTAGATGAGGGGGTGGAGATTTAATAAATGCTACTAAGGTACAGTCTTTTAAAAATAAATGTACACCGTTTGGAGATGATTCTTTTCCCATTCTAATGTAATTAACAGCGATGTGTTCACAAATATTTCACAAGGAATTCTTGCGCATGAATCCAGCCAGGCAGCAGAAAGAGTGCTCTCAACTGGCCAGCAACAATGAGTGAAAGAGAAGACGAACAGCAAAAGCTGTGCATTAGAAATCAATGCACAAATATAAAGTTCTGCAAAATGACATTCCAACTGTGATCAGCCTGGAAATACATGGACAAAAAGGGGCTAAAACTACAGATAAATTAACTGTTTCAAATTTTCTCTCTTGGATTAATATAGTGCTAATTTGCTGGGATGCCTAACCACAAAAGATGGCATCTTACAGATGATGAAAATATTATGTTATGGCAATAACTTAACATTTTTTACTATTTGTGTCTTGTTAGACTGGCACATAGGGAGACTATTGCAGAATATCCAGCTTCAGGATGGGAGATGAGAACAGACACTCCCCTCTGGTTCTGGGACCCACCCCATAAAGAACAAACATCCACATCGATATAACAATATATGCTCGTGCTTATCTGTATGATGGATGAGAAAGACTGAACAGCCCTTGGGAAAGGTTCCTTTGAGAACTCTGGCAGGATATTTGTCAGATTTGTTTCACATACTGGCAAATGTCTTAATTCTCCCTCAGCTCATTGGATAGCTGCTCAGCAATGAGTCGGCTGGTTAAAAAGTTCTTGAGAACTTTTTACACACCATATCATCTCCACAAGGAAATGAACATCTACGTTTGCTCCAGAGTGGTGAAGAAGGCTCAGAAACAACAAACAACGAATTTCCTCAAGGATTACATTTAGCGAATTAAGTTCTTTTTTTCTTGGTTTTTTTTTTTTTTAAAACTTTTTAGGTAGATAATATTAGCAAGATTTTTGTGTTTATCTTTCTGTAAAATACACACACACACATATCTATAGTGTGCAGTATGTGTGCATCCATACATATGAATATAATTATAACTTATACAACTATAAATACTATTATAATATAATAATTATTATAATGATTAAGAATTTAATAATAATCATAATATTTCTAAAAATCCATCAAGAAATTATGGAATTGTGTAAGTTGTATCTACATACGTGTTTATTATATGTCATTGAAATTAGAGGAGTATTTTTAGTGAGGCACCCTAAGGAAATGAAGCTTCTGGGATGAGCTATCTGTCTGGTTGGACCTCCTTCTTCCCTGTATCCCAATAACTCCCAGGCTAGTTTCAATCCAATTCAATATTTCACAGACAATGGTGTTCCTATTAGTTTTATGAAACGCAGAGGGTAGAAACCTAAGGCAGCAACGCGATGTGGTCTGCTTCACAGCTTGAGTTGGCATCCAGTCAGCATGGTTGTACTTCAGACCTGCCACTTCACACCTCTCTCCTGCCCTGCTGGAGGCATCAGATGAGAGTCTCTGGGAACTTGGTAGTTCAATTCCCCGCTGAATAATCCATGAAGCTTTGCAGTAGCTCAGAAGCTACTTTTATCATTAAGACCATTCAATCCTAAGTGGCTGCCAAAACCTCCCTGGTAAGCCTTCAGTGTAACAAATTTCAGTTTACAAACCACATTTTAAATTCTACTATCAACCCAGGAAAAACATTGTGCAATGTCAGCACTGATGGACACTTACCCACAGAGAAAAGGATGACATTTTTCCAAGCCATTTATGTTCCCATATCCAGTTTAGAGCAGCAGAAACACAATGTAGAGTGTGTTTTATGTAAATGTATATCCAGCATTTAATTTTCCCCTAAGAGCAGAAAAAACACACAAACAGCTAACACGTCAGATCTGTTGCGATTGCTGGTACCTTGAGACCAATTTTGCTGTTCCTGTAGTGGACGCCCTTTCCAGAAGCCAGCGGGAAACTCACACTGAGCCTGCCAGGGCCTCTGGTACCCGCTGCAAAAGCATGTCTTCCCTCCCCCTCACTTCTCTGCAGCAGGGGCCCGCTGCCTCGGGTGAAACCGTACAACCCTGAAAGGGGACGTGGAGCAACACAGCGCGTAATGGAGACAAGATCTGGTCCTCACCAGCTGCTATCTTTTCTATGGCACCCTTTTCCCTGGCTCATTTATGTTAGCTTTACGTGAGGTACTATAATGCCAGTGTGATTAAATCACTATGGGATAAACTGCAACTCTTTGGCACCCTGAATGTAAGGACCAGATTTAAACTCTACGCTCCCACATGCTTGAAACTAATGTGGGCCTTTGCATTGCCTGCAATGCAAGTTTTGTCTTCTCTTTGAGTTGCAAGAAACCCTTGCAGTGAAAATACAACTGCAAGCTAGGTCATGGTGTTGTTCTGAAGGCAAAGGAGAACCTGAAGACACAAATACCTTTTACAGGCTAAGAATGATTCCATTGAGCTATAAAATTATCTTAGTATTAGTGCTGATTTGTCTTACTGTGAGCTGTTTGTGTGTAAATGGACACGATACCTTGGCATAATATTTACTGAGCCCAGGCACATTTTTATCATATACTTAGCTGCTGAAGCGGTATATCTGCTAGATGCCACGGAGTCATTGACAGGTTAATGCTGGTGGTGACGAAAAAAGGGCTCACGATGTGCTCTCCTAATTGCCTCCCTCCCAAAACCTTCTCAAGTGTGGAGAATTCACAGGAGAAAGCTTATATCCAGTGAGGCACGGGGCATATGTCCATCCCCAGGGCAAAAGTGTGCACTTTCATCCTGTATCACGTGAGGCTGAGAGGGAATGGTGCCAGACCCTCGAGTCATTCTGCAGTACAACGGACAGATTACTCTAAGACAAAAATTCAAACCACGATAAATGGGAGCAGATTTTAGCTATGATAGTCCATGTAGCCTTCAATGCATGAATTAATTCTTCGATGGAAGTCTGAGCTATTTTCATTGTTGACAGATACATTTCTGTTCATATGGATGGTTTCATAAAAATATAAATATATAATATATATTGTACATAAAATATATAAATTATACATATAATATATAAATATATAATATACAAAAGGATATAAATAAAAAAGTGTAATTTAACTGGATTGTCTTTATTCTCTGATTCAGATTCCCCTAAATGAAACATTTCATTTTGACAGGTCAAAATATTGCATTCTGATTAAAAAACACTGCAATGTTCAGTTCCAGCTGAAAAAAGTAGCTCAGGTCCAAGATATTTAAAATATCTGAGTTTTATTCCATGTACTTATACTTTAGAGAGACATAAAGCAAATACCCCAAGTCAGAAAATCCCCAAAATGGAGCCAAAAGAAATGTATCTGTCCACTTTTTAGTGAATTAATGCGTTGTCCAAAGAGCATGTGCTTTGTATGTGCATAGGTCTTTCTTGTGGTGGTTCCAGCTGTGCAGCGTAGGACCACCTGGAATAACAATGGAGCCACTAGAATTACTTTTTATGCATATACAGCAGCCAGGATCGGGTCCCATCTACATACAAGAACACTTTTGCTTTTGAAGATATTCTCAGCCAAGAACACCTTTATGAATAGCACAAGTTGCAATTTAAATACTTGAGTTGTGTCTCAACGTCTGTTTGGCGCAAGCATACTGCAATTGACTGGTTCTCTTGATTAAATCTACTGCGTGACAGGGAAACCCTGTAAAAGAAAGTCTGTCTTTAACATTCCAGCTAGATGGTAGAATTTTATACGTATTCCTTACTCTAGCCTCCAGTAGAAATCACATTCTTTGAGTTATGGATAGGACCCAAGGCCGAAGGGAGCCAAATTTCTGTCTTCCATTACCCAATGGGAAATGGGAAAAAATAAAGGTACGCTGAGTGGTGCAGTTAGCCAACATCGCATCTGAACCCTTCCCAGTAATTCAACAGAAAAATTGAGGGGAGGGAACGGATACGGAAAACAGTGTGATACAAAGCGTTTTGCAAGGGTTTTACAAGAGCATCGTCCACTAAATAAGGAAAAGAAACTTGATTGGTAGCTGGCAGCGATATTAAATGCATCCATTTAAATACCTATATACTTCTAAAAGATTCCCAACCCTCCTCCCCCTTTTTTTTCCTTACACTCCTTATAGTGACAAAGCCACCTTTTTATAAGAAAAGCCCTTAAAACGTCTCTTTCATGCCTTCCAGAGTCAGAGGGTTTTTTTCTGCTTTTTAATGTGATTAATAACTCTAACAGGTATTCTCCAAGCCAAACAGCTGGGTTATTGCTCAAGAAACAGCTGTTTCATTGCTAAATATATCCTTATTTCACCAGCCATCAGCTTGCTGAAGCCTTGCTGGTTACTTGCCTTTAAAGATTTGCTGATAGTGAGAAAGTCCTGGTACTTAATCATAGCTGGTGCTACAAAAGCCGGAGCTACTTTGAAAAAATAATACACAGAGAAAAACATTGGCAGAAAGCTTTTTTCTTTGAGGGTGGGGAGATTTTTTTTTTTTGTTTCAATGCCACACATTAGGTTGTAACCAGATGTTCACATTATAGATCCTGCCTGGATTAAAAAAAAAAAAAAAAAAACAACAAAAAACCCCCTTTTTATTCAAAAATGTCAATATCGTTTAACAGCAAATGTAATATAATTACAGTATTCAATAAACATTTAACAAGACACAGACATTTTCTGCAGGAAAATATTACCAGCGTGAGCCTTTTAGCAGTTTAGCAGTTAAATTAGTAATTTCTTTTATAACATCTGGTGAGCAGTCTCTAATTTCTAAAGTTTTGGAACAAAAAGACATCGGGCAGATTTTGAGTTATGAATAATTTGCCAGTTGTTTACCTTTATGCCAATCTAATTCTCCCCTGCATAGATGCAATCGAATACATTACAAATGTGTTTTCCATAAAAATCCCTAAAATGCGGGAGGGGGAAAATAGAGAACGAGTTCAAGCAACTCTGGCCCTTCACAGGCATTTCCATGCCTGTCACCATCCCCGCCACCTCTCTTGACACCTGATGGAGGCCCAGGACCCCACTCTGAACTCTCAAAATTCAAGAGTGCCTCCGTGCAGTGACTCAAATCAAAGCAGGCAGGAATCTTTCCATAAACCGTGTGGATTTGGGATCAAGCCCAATGAGAAGTCCTCATGGCAAGAGGAGTCTCTCTGGAAGCGGGAGAGCGGAGGGGACCATCTGGGTGGAGAAGGACAGCCCCGGCTACCTGCTAACATGCCTCTGGCCAGCCTGGGGACGCGACCCTTGGGGTGGGGAGGCTTCTGCCACGAGGAAAGGTTGCCAAAACACTAACCCCTTTCCTGTGCTGAGAGCTTGCCCTACGTATGGTTCCTCCCTAATATCCCAGTACTTCTTGCTCTGTGTTTTTCCTAACTGTGCTGAAGATCTCAGATCTGTTCGCAGTGACTGCCCTCCCCATCGCAGTTCAACCGCTTGCCGGCACTGCAGGCAGGGCTGCAGCGGTTGTAGTGAAATCCTCCACTGCGGGAGTTAGGTCAGTCCACTACACCCACTCTATCCACTCCTGTCTACTGTAGGAGTTGGGTCCACCCTGCATTTTGTGACTGGAATTAGCATTACAGCCACTGTAATCCTATGTGTTGGGTGAAGACCGCCAGCAAATAATTGGCGTACAACCGGTGCTCCGCAAACCAGATGTTGGAAACGGTGTGATAAATCTTTCTATAACTTGTTGATTTACGGAACACAGTTAATTTATTGCCCCTTATCTTGAATGGGTGATAATATTAAAGTTAATAAAAATTACTGTTCGTCATCATGTCATCCATCACTATACAAAAGATACAAGATTTTTGTATCTTTTAGATGAAAGGTTTAATTATTAGCCTATTTCTAAATGCCATAATGTTTATTCTTTAATCCCCAAAATTAAACCTGCAAGACTTTTTAACATATTCCTAAAAGTGTATGTTCCATACATGCTCATAAAACTTCTGCAAAATTTTTCTGAACTGTCCAAAAAAAAGGGCTTTCAAAATATCCCTCCAGGTTTTTAAAGTATCAGTGTTGAAAGCGCTTTTTAATACCCAGTAAGGAATACTTGTTTAAAAATCATCATGGGCTCACTGCACAGAAGAAGATCTGTTCTTGCGGGCGCTTTAGTTGTACGCTATGGCAAAGCATGGCCGGATCTCATCTGCCATGTGTTCTCCATTCAATGACATTAGCTGAGACTGGTGCAAGCACAGGCCAGAACGTTATCTGATGTAAAGCACAATAGTGAGTTTTTAACCCATCAGATCCTTCCCTTTCTCTGACTGCTTTTTTTTTTTCCCACCAAAAAAAGGTTCAGAGGAGACACAAATAAAGCACACAGATATTTGTGGGGGCTTTGTGCCTTGCTAGATCAGCTAGTGCACTTCCAGTTCCCCTGCAGCTCATGCAAACATAAACAGTCCTAAAAGAGGAAAGAGAGAGAAAAGAAGAAACAGAAGCTTAAGCTTTGTTTTGCTCTCAATACCTCACTTCCGCATGTGGGAAGTGAGTAAGCTGGGTAATTTCTTCTATAGCCTACAACTCCAGTACCGGTTACGTAGCAGAATGAAATAATGTATTGGCAAACACCAAGCAGCATCAGAAATTAGAGGCAGCACAAACCATCTTCTATTCAGAGAACTCAAGCAATTTGGATCAGTAGCAAAGGGCACCCAGAATCCAAGACCTGCTAAGGCACAGCGGGACTGAAGGGCATTTCATGCCTTGCGACACTAAAGGATCAGTTGTTTGCCAATGATAAAAGCGCACGGTCTGTCCAAATTCTATGCTGCCTTCATTGCAGATGTTTCTTGCTCTAATGACTGTGGACAGCCCTTTTGCACACGGCAGCTAGTAGGACTCAGCCTTCTCTTGCCTATAGGAGTGTACCTCATTGTTACTTGCTAGACCAAGAAAAAGGAATGTAAATGGAAGGAGATAGAGTTTAGGATAAGTAATTCAGTAAGATGGGAGACATTTTAATGGAGGAGGTGGGTTTTTTTGTTTGGGGGGAGGGGGAGGTGAGCCTTGGGGGTTTTTTGCCATTTCTCTGCTGCTTCTTAAAGCAGAGCATATCTGGGATGTGACGCTCTGTGATAAGTGCTTCATCCAGCTGCAATATAAACACAGCTTTTCGCTGCACATTCTAAAGCTGTAACATTAAGGAGAATAATGGACGATGCCTTTTGATATCTTTGTGTAAACAAAGAATTTTATTACAGTGAATTACCATGTTAATTTATGAAAAGTAAACAAAACCAAGTGCAAAACTGATTCAATGTATAACCTAACTTTCCTGGTGCCTAATGAGGTGACAGTGATGGAATCAAAACAAGTATCTTTATGTTTCATAAATGCAGGGAAAAATACTTCTGTGTTTAATCAATGCCTGAGTCACTGACAATGCTGGCACACCAACACCACAGGTTTTAAAGTAAATAGAAGTCACTTTGTCTAGTGGCCGAGGATACAGGCAAACTCGCTGTGGACCACCATGGGTTGTAGGATAACAAGGATGCAGGGAAACAGCAGATAAGGCTCAGCCGTGTTTGCACCAGTCTACATTTAGGTAATATACCTTCCCCTGTCATTATCCTGATTCCCCCATTCATCTATAAACTATTGCAGAAACAAAACTGTGCAAAGCACTTCATACTGAGTGCCTCCCTCGGGCCAAAAATTGCCTTTGGCTTCCAAGGGTTTTTTTCTGGAAGAAGATATTGAAACCTGGGCCCATGGATGATGAAGTGCTCTCAATACCCCTTACACGTCATCTCTCTCACGTTGGCAAATTTCTTCCCATGCTGGTATGAACTAGGTGCAAGTCTCCTGATATGTGGGTCCTCCAGAAAACTATGTGATCACAGGAAATATTCTAACCCAGGGTGAATCTTTAATGGGAATGTAGTCCAGACCTCTCTGGGATAATTTGGATTGATCTATTGCTCTTTACATTTACTCTCTTATTCAAGAGGTGTATGCATACTGGTGTTTACACAGAGTTGGGGTTTGAGTGTCTGCAATAGGACAGGTATCGTGTGCTGGTGTATCCCCTCCTAAGAGGGCCGGAGGAGGAGACTCCACCACAGCTGCCCGCTGGAGAGCGATTCTGCGCACAGGTAGGAGCTGGCAATCTCGGTTCTCCAAAACCAGCTCCAGTCCAAGTCACACTGATGAACAGTCATGCAATGCAATAGGAAAAGCAATGCCATACCAACGGGTAAACTAAAGTTGGCTAAATTTATTGTGGGTCTAAGAGACATAACATGAAACTGGTTTAGTTTTTGTGTCTGTCAACTGGACCTTTACGTTCTTAAAAGCTGTCTAGAGAGCAGCCATTTTTGTCCCCTACCTCTTCTGAGCTCTTCCTGAGAAAAAGGACAGAAGGCACAGCCTCCTTTAGAAACTCTCTCTTTTTCCCTCTCATTTCACAATAGAAACATTTGCAGTGAAAGTAACTTCTTTTGTATGGAAACGTAACAGAGAAACTTGGGGATCTCTGGCAGAGTTGGCTATGGCGATTCCAATAGTCCTCTACACAGCCAAAGATAAATAACATACCAAAACCTGTCAGTTGTCTGCT
>NW_008825071.1:1115751-1119738 GCF_000699105.1 Pygoscelis adeliae | reverse complement strand
TATCCATATGTTTCTTAAGCTGCTTAGGAATCCAGAGTGTTGACTAGACGCTAACAGTCAGGCCCTTGGACTCAGCACCCTTCTGATGCTGCCAAGACATAAGCACTCTAACATCCTGGACAGCCTAACCCTGCCTCCTTTTTAATAAGCTCCCATTTAGGAAACCATTTATAGGTAAAATAAAGGAAAATTATTGAGCTCACTTTGCTTTTTCCTTCTTCAGGAATATAAAGTAAATTAAGTCCAATTTGCATGGACTTTTGAACACGCACAGGTTTGGATATAAGCTATGGAGCAGACATAGAATGTTGTAGCCTTTATAGTCAATATTTTATTAAATTTTCCCTTGTAAATTTTGCTGTGTCTTTATTGCATTCATTCAATAATAGGAGAGCTTTCCTGTAGCTAATTCTATGCCTTGAAATTTCCCTTCTTGTTAACCTGTGACTGCAGTCTAATGGATAGAGTGTCTGCCATACAATATAATACAATAAGGGTAGATTCAGGTACCAAGGTGACTGTATTTTTTATTAAAATACCTTTTTATATGCTCAGTTTCAAACTGATGACTGCATTTGCAACACCTAATTGCCACCAGTATCCACAAATACTTTGCATTTAATGAAAATATCAAACCAAGTCCCTTATTTCAGTTGAAGCAGCAGGTTGTATTACGCAGTGTAAAATCCCATTTTATCACATTTCATAGAAATACAGATCTAACTTTGCACTCTCCATTCTTGTTTGAACTTTATACTCTTTATATTGCAGGGCTTTATTAATTTTTTTTTCATTGTAAGTCTCAAAATATTTCTGTTGCATCAGGGAACTAGGCAGCCCCATTGTGGCTAACGTAACACCCGTAAATTACCATGGCTACCAACCAAACACTTTCTAGCTTTATAAGGTAAGTATCTATTTCATGTTTTAAGATAGTGGTGGATTCGGTTCCAGTGGTTGTATCTTTTATTACAAATTCTATTAACTTTATTCATCAACACCATCAGGGATCGCTAGAAGCACACAACTTCTCACACTTTTTAAGGCCAGGAGGGAATCACCTCAGTCAGTCAAGGCTGACCTTCTTCATACTGTACCACATAGATCCTCACCTAATAATGTCTGAATTGGATTTCTTTTAAAGATCCAAAACACTTTTCCTCCTTACAAGAGCGAACGAGGAAAAACAGTTGCGCTATTTGAAGACTTAGTTAAAACGAGGAGCAGAGAGAACAGTGTCATCTTTGGTTCTGTCCTTCACTTTCCTCAGAGCACAGCTTCATCAGACATGATCTCTGGTAAAACCTAACAAGGACCTGAAGGTCATCTTACTTACATGCAGCCACATCCTCTACTGCTCAACTATACCGCTAATGCAGCTCGAGACTTGCTTAAGGTAAAGAGCCCTGTCTGCATCAGGTGTGAAATGGCACGGTGTTTACAGCCTACAGCCTAGTGAAAGGCACAACTCATGGATTTTAGCTTACCTTATAAAGGAAAATCAAATCATAGCAATACAATTCATAGCAATACAAATCAAAGATTATAATTCTTCAAACTCAAAGTACAGGCAGATGCCATAAAACCAGAATTTTTAGTGCCCAAAGATATCCTTTATATCTGTGCAATGCGAGTGTGATGTCCCATAAGCGATGTCCGAGATAAGAGACTACCCACTTTGCAGGGACTGAGCTGGAACCCACCAGCTGGGAGACGTGGCAGAGGTGAACCCAAAGGGTCTCAGTTTCATCCTTATTCAGTACAAATTATACCACGAGAAGACAATGAAGCTCCATAACTTACAAGAACTGAAAATCTGCCTCCATCCCTTAAACAAACAATAAATAAAGAAAGATAAGGTACAGTTACTAATAAACAAACTTTTCTAATTTAGCTATTTAAGTAGTTTTGGGTCAAATTCTGGAACACATCTAGATTACATCTAGATAACGCTACTGATTAAGTTCATTACTGCAGAGACACTTGGTGTTGAGAGAACTGGTGAGAAGCCATGAAGGATGACTGAAAGGGCAGAAGAACTGCATCAAAAACTACCCTAACCACTGCTTGGTGCTTTGGTTTCTTTTCTTGGATAGTTTTACCTCTCTGTGGGTACATATACACAGTCCTGCTTCCCCCCCTCTTAAAGGCTGGTAGCCTCACCCTGGAGCCAACTACACCTCTGTAACTGGCAGTGGTATTTGCAGGGTATATTTAAAGCATCCTAGAGCACCTTGGCCAGGGAATGGGAGAGCACGCAAGAGGTGGGCAGCACTCCATACAGGAACACGTGCCAAACACTTTAAGCTTTCCAGTGGCATCAGCAAGGGGATGGAAACCTGACTTGGGCTTACACGGGCTGGGAAAGTGTGGTTCTGGATCAGAGTCGGCAGCTTGAGCCCATCGCTGCTTTGCTATAATCGCTTCTCTGTCAGACAGGCAACTGTGGCAGCATGAAAACTCAGCACAGAAATCGGGAAACTTTGGTGCTGCAGGTCTAACACAATTAGAAGTTTCATATGAAAAATGCAGAGATTTGCAAATGGTCCGCTAGGAGAAGGTTGTAACATAGCCAGATACGTTCACTTCACCCTCCTGATTTAGTGGGAATTGGTCAGAAAGGTCTCATGAAAAGTATACAACACTTTCAGACTAAAAAAAAAAAAAAAAAAGAGCTTGGAATACATTGAAAGGAGAAATAAGAATGTGGGAATACAACTGAACTCTTTGATCAGGAATCCCGTAGGAATGTTACTTATCTTTATATTTGTGACAAGACTGTGGGATTTCCTTTTCAGCAAGTCCCTTCAAAAGTAGAGGGAGACTGCGACATAACAAATTGGCACTGCTAATTCAGATGAGGAAGGCTTCCTACACGTACTGTATGTATCTTGGCAATCCTGAATGGAAATCAAAAAAACAACGGGGAGATGCTTTTCGCAGGACATGTGACACGCTGCTGTTGTGCTCACCAATGCAAATCCACCATTACTCCACTGGCTTCAGTTTAGTTCTACAGATTTTCTCTATTAAAAACAAAACTAAACAAAAGACGTAATTCTCCTTCCATGTATACACACATCATGTAAGTTATATGGCAGATCCACCAAAGCCAGTGTATGCAAGACTAAAGCCAAACGTTACACGCTTAAGATGTGTTCAGGTCCTGGGTACCAAAGCAGGACTGGATCTGCAAGCACTTGTATAATATCAGCACTATATAACACACAGGGTAATTCCATTAATTCCTGATTTACTCGGGGGGGGGGGGGGGGAGGAGACAGAAACAGATACTTTCTTTAGGATTGCTCAGAATACATCTATAGAAGAAATCTTAGTATAAAGGTGTATTTAGCATCTCACTTCTTTCTACTTTTCCTCTCTTCCTTTTTATTTTGTCTTCCTTGCTCTAACTGTTGCTCTGCCTCCTCCTTTTCTGGGTCCCAAGCGTCTGTCTGATTCAAAGAACTTGCAGTGATTTGGACTTCTTAAAAATCAGTTTCTTTCTTTTGAAACATTTCCACTGGCAGAGTTTCCTTTGTGTTCCTATAAAAACCAAAACCAATGCCTGTTGAAAACCTGAAAAGCTTTTGTTTTGGAGAGTCAGAAAGGTTAGGTGTGCTGAAAAGCAACGAATATTTGTTTTTGCTACGTTTTCAAAGAAAACCCAAAAGAAGGCGATGATAGAGTTTGTGTAATAGGAATTCTTAAGAGCAGACACGTAATTACATTGCTACCTTCCCTGCGACACAGTTTAGAGATGCTGATTTCTTATTTTAAGTATTTTTTTCTTGGCGTACCTCGAAACCGTTTCTAAAAACTTTTCCAAAAGAAGCCCCACAAAGCCGAACTCCTTCCACCAGGACAACAAAGAGCCGCGCACGGGGTCCGAGCCGCCCCCCGCGAAGCGCGGCAGCCGGGGAGCTGGAACGGCTTGAGGCGAGGGAGGGGGCGCGACAAGGCGGCGTCCGAACCGCCGGGACGGGG
>NW_008825071.1:1107399-1115470 GCF_000699105.1 Pygoscelis adeliae | reverse complement strand
CCCCGTATTCCCGTCTGCATTTCTGCAGCAGGTAACGGGCGGAGCGTACCCACAAGGATTTCGGTCTGTGCTCGACGGGATTGCAGCCTGATGCAGCAGGCGCTGCAAGTTTCACTTTTTAACTTCAAACTCCCACGCGAGCTGCGTTTCGGGCCGTTTCTTCGGGCCGAGCGGGGACTGAAGCAACCCCACCGGCCAGCGAATTTATTGTGTGGGGAACGTGCCTCCATGTCCACGAATTTAGCCAGAAATTATGGATACGGCGGGTCCAAAAATGTATCCAGAAACTAGGGATATAGTGGTACCAGGCAACAAATGTGAGCTTCTTTTAATTCAGTTCACGTACAGCTCACTTTGTTTTGGATCAAACGCTTCGCTGAACTAAAACTAAAAAAGAAACACAGCTAGCCAAACAGCCCGAGATCAAAACCCTACAATAACAACCCAGGACACTCACACAATAGAAAAGAAAAGCTTCTGCAGCAGCAAGGAAACAGACTTCAGCCTCAAGCTTCTAGGGGGGTTAAAACAATAGTGAGTTAAACGTGCAACTTTGCATAATATGAAAATATCTTGGTCTTATATTCCCTGAGAAGCTGCAGAATCAGACTACGGAAATTGTGTATTGTAACTGAACCTGCGTTACAAACCCTGGGTTTCTTTGCGTGTGGAGACAAGATTTTTCCAACGCTAATTCAAGGAGAGGATCTGAAATTGCGAAGAATGCTTATGCACACTAGAACCCAGGAAAGTCCCTGAGACCGAGAAAAATAAACCTGCATGTATTTAAACACTTTCCTGAACGAGGGCCAGCGTTTGTGGTAATGATTAGAGCATTTTAATAATCAGGATATTTTAATTAATATTCAGCTGGTTTTCTTTTTCATGTAGAGAAAATACATGCTTATAAACATCCCCCCACATATATTTTTTATGCCTTACATAAATATTTTTTTTAAGGAGGGATTTCTTTCCTAACAACCTTTTATCGGAAGAACAAATACAATAATACAGTTAATATTTGTGATAGTCTAGCAAATTGAAAAAATAAATCAAATGCAAGCAAAAAGAAGATTTTTCTAATTTTCTGACCAGCTCTAGACTTGCTTGCACTTGGAAAAAAACAATTTACTTGCATGTTTTACCATAATTTAGAACACATATATTCTCTCCTGCTGTGATACAAGCTGTTCTTATTATTCAATACAACAGCACTTTAAATATAATAAGATATTTGCAATGAACTTTTCCACGTTCAACCTTTTTTCCTGCTCTCAGCTATAACAGCTACTTACTGCGAATATAACATTGTTCGCTCTACACCTTGTTTGTACAGGATGAAGCAATATCATACCTTTCTAAAACACAGTTATTGCTCTATTCTGTCTCAACTAGAAAACCAGCCATATAATTGTTGTAGAACTATTTACTTCAATGTTGGAGACGACAAAAGATGACCTCCAGATTACGAAGTTCTGTCTTTCTTTGTGAGTGCTCATAAAATGGCTGTAATTCAGAAACATTTCTGCCTCTTCCCCAGGAGTGATGGTTGTGATCTAAGCTTGAGTCAGCTATATCCAGAATTTCTCAACATGCAGAAGATTAGAATTATGGCTGTGAATTTTCTCTATCAACGTAGCAATTACCAATGTAAAGACAGGGTTAGTCGGATCAGGCACTGACCTGCCGAAAGTGGGCGTAAATTCAAAGCTAACGACACTAAGTAGATTAAAGAGTGGGGCGACATCACTTGTAAAAGTTACATCCAGCTCACTGTAATATTTGCAAATTGAAACTTCCTCAACAGCCATTCCCCATTTGACGTGTCTGTATACGTACCTGTGTGGACGTTTATGTACTACATAGCTACAGAAGTAAAGACAGTGAATACCTTCTTCCAAATTTCCAGAAGAACATGACCTTTAGACTTCTTGACCCACACAGAAAATGTGGGTATCTCGCGTTCTAGCAGGCAAGACTTTGAAACACTGCTCCATTTCTCCAAGATCCTTGGAGCACTGCTATAAATCTTTGATTCTAGGAGTGATGGTGAAGAACCAGGTTCTAGGTTATATTTTCCTAGAAGAGGCTAAGCCAGTTCAGTGGAGTTGTGCCGATTAATACTAGCACGTGGGTTGGCTCAAATATGTTCCCAATCAGACTGGTATTTTTTATACAGCCGTAGCCTTTTTCCATCAAAGGCAAGGGACATGACCGGAATACTTTTAGAAGGATGTGTTTCATGGGAAGTTTCAAAACTTTATTGGGAATCATTGTTTGCATAAGAAATTGCTCAAAATTGAGGAACTTTTCAAATAAAATTAAGCAGACCTTTTATTTTGGAGGACTGGAGCCAGAGTAGAAACTTGTGTCAGAGCAAGATTTCAACAAGGCTGCCGTGCACAGGGTTTGTAACAGGGTTCAGAGGCGGCTGAACAGTTGAAGAAGAAAGTTTGTTTTTCTTCTTTTAACTGCTTGGTCACAGCAGTGCTGCGAGCGTAGAGCACGTCCTATCTGCTGCCTGCCATGTGCCGCTATTTCCAAACACGGTACAAGACACGTCAGTCGTTACTGGCAAAAATTATGAGATTTTTCTTCTACTGGAGAACTCAGTTGGCTCTTCTCCACATTGCTCTGCTTCCAACTCCCTTGCACCTTCCCTCTCAGACCTCAGCTCCCTTAACCCTTTCTTCCACACCCGGCACTGCTCCTGTTCGTTGTAATATTCCCCTCCCGTTACAGCTCGTTGCAAACAGGAGGTGGTGAGGAAAGAGAAGCTGCAAATGCACCTCTGAAGCTTTCAAAGCGAAAAATCCAGTCAAGGTCTGAAGTGGAAAATCTCAGCCAATTCTACTCTCTTTTTTTGCTCGAGGCAACAGCACAGGCAACCCAAAGCCTTCAGGAGGCCAGAGAAGTGCACAGTTAGCTGATAGCAATGCATGCACACACAAACATAAATATACATACGTGTGTGTGTATTTTAAAAAAAGCTGCTGGCTTACTTCCCTCCCTTCCTTTACTGCTGCCAGTGCTCCTAGCTGCATTCCTCAGACAAGCCCTGTTTCAGACTGACCTCTGCTTCCCAGCATCCCAACGAAGAGACCCTCCCTCTGTGGCTGCCCAGGGCTGGAGTAAGGAGCTGTGCCTTTGTCCAGGCAATCTGGACTTTGGGAAGGGGAGGTGGCACTAGCGTTTGAAGAGCCCATCAGTAGGGCTGAGGTGTGAGTCCCCACCGAAGAGGACACTACAGCATGTACGTGGTGACTGCTGGCCTGTTTTTTGCATTACAACTGCTGCCCAAGGATCCCAGCGAGAGATCTGTACTTCTACAGAGAACTAGAAAATGACCAAGAGCTAAGCTATGAGGATCAAAGGGAAACAGCATCCATGGGAGCGTGGTTGCTCAGACAGACCAAGAATAGCAAAGCTGTGCTGCTACTGGAGCATGAAGCAACTCCAAGGGACTTAACAGCTGTCAGTGTAACAGGCTGGGAGGTTTCTGCCAGGCAGCCAGATGTTGTTGTTGGGGAAACGTATCCAGTACAGCTTGGCATCTGGGACCCATGATTACCACTGAAATGGAGGAAAGCACTGGGATATGGTGGAAAAAAGGCTTTTGGGGCTGTACCCCACCCTTCTTTTCAATTAATTGAGAAACATTCTTGGAAAGCTGGGGTGCTAGAAAGGGCAAGTCTTAAAACATGACTGAAGAATAACTTAAGCATGTTATTTATATATTTACAAAAACATGTGTCTCTTATTAAGGCTTTTTATTCTTATTTCTTATGAGACCATTGTTTGAGAGCTGGGAAATATATACTGAAATTAAACCACTCACTAATATTTATATTGTATTTATAGTATGATGTATATGTGTGTGTGGGAGTTTTCCTGTAAGTGGTAAGTCTGTGCCTGAACCTGCTCCCAGTTAAATCCAGGCAAAACTCCCATTAACATTAATAGGAGGAGAACCTGACTTGGTGAGGGTCAGTAAGACTTCCCCTGAGCTCAGCAGGCCCTGAGTCAAGTCCAAATGATGACTGGGCTCACAGAAGCTCATTCAAATCCACTTTGCCTGAAGATGGTGACAAATCACTTGCTATCCTAAGTCAGCTTCAAGGAAACTTGTATCCCCTCATGCTTTTTTGTGCCTGGCTGAAATCAGAGATACTGTGTTGGTCTGTTAGGAGTGGAGTTTGCGAGATTTCTTTTTTCCAGTTTCTGTTTTATACATTAAAGACAGAAGCTTTCGGAAATGCCAGCTCTTTTTTGCTGTTTTCTGGGAAGGATCTGATTTTTTAAAGCATTCTGCATTTGCTGTTCCTATTGAATCTTCCTGCAAGGAGGAGTGCTCAGCAGCTCTAAAAGGCTCTCAGGCTCAAACTGAACAAAGTAGGAGGCACCTACATGCTCCTCTTATTAAAAAAAAAAATAAAAGTACATAGAAAACAACCACCTGATTCAACAAAGTTCATAATCACACCTGAAGTCTTAATAATCCTCCCCTGTTCACCCAAACGCTTCAGCACATGCTGAAGTGCTTTGGTGGGAACTGGATGTGTCTAATGCTAAGTACATCTCACAGTGCTTTGGTGGTGGATGCTCAAGCTGAGATCCCAGAAGGTGGAGCCTGCCTCTCCAAGGTGGGCATGGTACCACATCTAGGTTCCCAGCCTCAGTCCCTGAATGATGTTGCAAAGACCACTGAACTAGCAAAAGGACTTACTGTTTTTTCACCCTGAATTTATAAGGAACCATACGAACCCAGACAAACTTAAACCATACCAAAATGTCCTCTTCTCCTCCGATTTTAACGTTAACTGTCGCTATCTGCAACAGTGCTAAATAGATGAAAAACATTATTAACAGCAACAGGAATGAATTCTGCTGTGCTGGCATTTCTGATGCTTTCATACAGGTGGGACATTATGGCACAGCGTGCAACAGTTGTTATCAACAGCGACAAGCACAGATTTGCTGGGGAGAAAGGAAGGGGCAGGAGGAAAGAGCCTCTGCCCTGTTCAGGTGGAGCCAGCCAGAGCAAAGTTCACACCATATGATGCAGTTGCCTGCCCAGCCCCTGTTACAACGGGAAACCAGAGCCTTCAAGTGCCACTGCGGGGAGTTCTGCAGCACAAGAATGGGGCAGCAGGTTGTCTGCCCTGCAACAGTTTAGTTTTGTAGTAACTTCAACAAAATAGGGTTCTATGTAAACGTAAATAAATAAATAAATAAAGACTATATGAGGATAGAAGAAAGTCGGGTTTTTATTTTAATTTTACCCAAGACAGTTTGTGTTAATTCAAACAGCCTGGGTCTTTATTATTTGAGAGCTGAAATGAAACTGGACATAAGCCCTGAGCATCATTTCAGAGGGTTAGTATCTTAAACAGAAAACAGGAAAATAGCACTAAAGTATTGACTAAGATATTTGCCATGAATATCTAGACAGTCAGCAGCTTATAGAAGACAGACAGGTAGAAATTCTTGCTGGTAGAAACAGAGAACACTTAGACCTGCCGCCCTTGAAAATTTGTGTTATAGCCCCTGAACTGCTAGGTTTTTATGAAGCACCATGGGTTCTAAGAGGTATTCTAGGATAAAACATTGGTGTTTCATGGAGATACCTTTAATGCTAAGGTTAGACTAGAGACTACCACAGATGATGCATATTTCATCTGTACAGCCCTGGATATAGTGGAGATCTTGAATGCATCCTCCTTTGTAACTGCAACTAGAGCGGTGTACACTCTAATCATAATTATAAATAACAATCATTGAAAAACCCAAGAATAAGTATCATTCATTCTTTCAACATTTTTCTCAGTCTCACATCTTACTTGAGCTAGAAGCATGTTTTATGTGGCCATTCTTCCAGATCTTATGATTACATTTCCAGACTCTCCAAAATTACTCTTCTGACTCATATGAGTTTCGAGGAAAGCTTGAGTGGCAAGAAGAAGGAATTTAAAATTGTGTCTGTCATGGTTTCAGCAGGGATAGAGTTAATTTCCTTCCTAGTAGCTGGTACAGTGCTGTGTTTTGGATTTAGGGTGAGAACAATGTTGATAACACACCGATGTTTTAGTTGTTGCTAAGCAGTGCTTACACTAGTCAAGGACTTTTCAGCTCCCCATGCTCTACCGACTGAGAAGGCTGGAGGTGCACAAGGAGCTGGGAGGGGGCACAGCCAGGACAAACTGGCCAAAGGGACATTCCATACCATGTGACGTCATGCTCAGTACATAAACTGGGGGAAGCTGGCCGGGGGGGCGGTGACGGCTGCTCGGGGACTGGCTGGGCATCAGTCAGCAGGTGGTCAGCAACTGCGCTGTGCATCACTTGCTTTGTCTATTATTATTACATTATTATTACTGTTGTTATTATTTTATTTCAATTATTAAAGTGTTTTTATCTCAACCCACAAGTTTTTCTCACTTGTGCTCTTCCAATTCTCTCCCCCATCCCACCAGGGGGGGTGGGGGGCACAGGGGGAGTGAGCGAGCGGCTGTGTGGTGCTCAGTTGCCAACTGACGTTAAACCACAACAATGCCCTTCAGAGACATTCAAATATTTTAGAATTATAAAAAAGGGGCAGTGAGTTTTTCCAAGTTGTGCCTCTAGACCTTTTTACGTTTCGTGCCCTCAGATGGTTTTTACAGAAAGTTTATCAAGGTTTCAAATTACTAGAATCTGAATTGAGAGCAACTTTACAGTATGGTGTGTAATAGGCTCTATAAAGTAGGTTAGCCTTCTTTTTTAACCCAAAAATGTTTTGGCCTCCATAATCCGTGCTTGGAAAACATTTTGGGCAAGATGCAGTTGGCTCACTCCATAGCCACGTATCGTACAAGCAGACATCACACTTACAAGCCAGCCATGTATAACCAGAACTCATAATAGCCTTCAGCTTTCAAAACACTAACCTTGACCCAGGGAGTGAAAGGAGCCGCCCTGCTTGCGTGGAGGGAACCTAACATAAACAGTCAGGAATAGCTTTGATACTTTCCAGTTTATGGACACTGACAGCACAGATGAAAAAGTGCATTGAACCTTTATTCACGATGGACCCCTGATTTTGTGATCCTTATTGATGAGGATAGAAGGTAGTACATGTACTTTTGCTTTGCTTTTTGGGAAAGGAGGATCAACACTGAAGTCTGTTTCTGTTAAATGGGGGAATAGCAATCCTGCTATTCAGGAGTGACGCTCACACTATAACCTCATGATATTTGAATTCCAACACAGGCTTAGTTTTTGACCCGCACTCATTCAGAGGAAACTCTGAGTATACATATTATCAGTTGAGCAGCTGGCCTTGGTGCCCACCTATGCCCTCCGTTGACTGGGGATATGTTTGAGGACAACCCAAAGAAATATTGCTTTTGTTCCTATTTTCAAACACTTGCAAGGGGTCCAAATACACAGCCACAGGACCATACAGGCACCAAGATGAATGCATGAGGGGATGGACTATAACAAACCATAAAATTGGGCAATGCTTTCAGGAAAAGCTTTGTTCACATGGGCAGTAGTCATTATTCCAGAGATTCTGTTTAAAAAACAACATAAGCAAAGCAATGGAGTTGGTATAGCACTTTCTATGTTGCAGTATCACAGAATATCCCACAAAATAAGCAGCCCTTAGACTGCTGACAGGCAACTCAGAGTACGACAGCCAGTTCTGACCGAAGGCAGAAAGGTTAGACCGGCTACAGAAAACAGCTACTGCTTTAAGATCAGTCCATCAGAAACCCTCTCTGTTGACCTAATTCTGCTTCCATCGAAGCTGATGGGAGTCTTTGGCAGACTTCAGAGTCACCAGAAAAAAGCTAAACATAATTTTACCCTCTGAAAAATCCCAGTCATTGTGACCACATTTCACAAAAAGGATTTTGCTCTTTATGCCGAGGCATCTGCACAGAGCTTAGGGAATCCAATACTGGACAAGCTGAAACACATTTATTTTATTTATATTACATCTACTACATAACATCTGGGCTTAATGTAAAAATACATCATAGCAGACTAAAACACTGCAATCACAAAATGGCCCCTAATCTAACCTAGC
>NW_008825071.1:1103852-1107365 GCF_000699105.1 Pygoscelis adeliae | reverse complement strand
ACAAAAAGGCCAGGTTAGAGAAACGAGTGCAAATGTCCTAGGCTGCATTTGTCAAGCTGAAACTTTTTAAGTCTTTGAAAATTTGTGGCCAGAAGGCAACACGATGATCAGCCACAGTGCCTTCCTGCAAAACACCAACCCTAGGATTTCACTCCACAATTTGTGCAGGAAATGTAATAACTTGTGGTAGAAATAGAGAGTTTAAGACATTGCAGTGAGTAATTGCACTGTTAAAAAATATTTATGTTTGCCTTGAAATGACGCTACAAAGCAAAGAACCTTTTGCATTACTGATTGCAAAGAGCCTTAATGCTCTTTCTTTTCTCTTCTTTTTTCAACATATCACCTTTATGACATTTAGTATTGACCAGATCAAAAAGTAAATCAACAAAGAACACACCTACTGTGCCAGACAACGTGGTAAGATCTTTTTGAAACACGTACAAACTGTTTCTACCTGCTCTTCTTTAATGTTCATATTTGAAAGGAAAAAGCAAGATGAGAAGTAAAATGGCAAACTATTTCTCATTTCAAAATTGCTCTGTCTCCAAGATAGTTTGGAAATAAATTAATTTTCCTGCACATTTTCTATGACAGAAAATAAAATCTTTCTGATTCATATATTCCACAGATGTTAAACTGTGATTGCTAATATTGTTCATTGTAAAATTACAGACTGCTTTTAATCCTTAATATAATTTAGCAAGCTTGACCTAAGCATGTCCCTTTATGTGAAAGACATTAGCATTGAACTGATTTAGAGTAAAAAAAAAAAAAAAAATCTTCTGTTGTGTTTTTTTTAACTGATGTGTCTGTTTTTTTGAAACAATAGTTAATAGAAATAACAAATAAATTTAAATAAACAAATAGCAGTAATAACAATAGAACTGAAATTTACACACTGATTTAGGTCAGGCAGGTTTGTCTCAGAGGTAACTGAATTCCCATGATTTCAAGTGGATTTCAAGACTGAATTCTGTGGAATGGGAATCATTGGTGATAAGACCCAGACTTTCATTTACTTTTATTCCCTTATAAATTGCTACAATTGATTAAAGTCTATTTCAAGCTTCCCAAATATTTCTATTAAAGGTTCTTTGTTTTCATGAAATGTTCTTTATGGGAATGCCAAACCTCAGAGTATACCCCAAATCAGCTGGATCAGGCAGCTTTTCAACATTTCTTTGGGCCCAGGTCTATGAAGTCCTCAGCATTTATCTGCAACTCACTCTGAGGCTTCATTAACCGTATGTTGGGGGCACCAAAAGATTGAACAGTCAAACCTATATTTCTGGTACGGCAGTGTAGCGGATGGCAAGGTTTAAACCCCAAGTGGTGAAAATACTTTTCAGGAAGCTACAGGGCTATTTGGGGCAAAAGGATGAGGAAATTCTATAACACCAGCCTGTTTTACAAAGTCCCATTAGATCGTGCAACCTTTCTGGCTCCCAAGAACAAACCCGCAGGAAAGAATCTCAATTACCTTCAGATGCACACAAGTAACTCATTGGTTCCAATAAGTACCAAGCCTGTGCATCTGCTTTTGAGGGCAGTATTTATGAATATACTACCAGACTAAGTTGCTGGGAGATTTACGTGCTGGATGCAATTCTACCTTTTGGTAGACAGTGAAGATGAGCATCTCCTATCCTGGAAACAGCAGCTGTTCCGTGAGTACAGGAACAGCTTTTCTCAAGATGCGTTCTGGATAATGGGAGGAAACCTCAGATCCACAACATTCCTAGCTTTCTATTATAAGACATGCATTCATTGCAACCTTTAAAACAATAGCATGACAGTTATGCTTTGCCTGAATGACAGAAGAAGATTGATATTTCTAAATTACATGTTAATAGAGTGAAATTGCTATAGACGTTCTTCAGGTTTTAATATATTTCTGAACCGAGATCTTAAGGACACTCTGGCAATGCCAGGAAAAAAAAAAAAAAAAAAAGAGAAACTTAAAAATACTTTGAATATTTTATCATTCCAGCTCAGGAGACATTAAATTTGACTCTTTGTTATTACTTAAATATTTGAAAAATATTAATAAAATATTTAATATTGAACAAAATATTGCAATAACTTAATAATGAAACTCTGACAAAAATTACACTGCATGGCTGAAAAGAAAGGGAGGTTAATTGTTGTTTTACATTAACTCTGGTTCATTTTCCCCCAGATTTCTACAAAGGTCTGCTGGCATGACACAGAGGAATTTTAAAAGTCTAAAAAAATCAGATAAGGAAAAGAGTAGCAATTACTACAGTAAAACTTTAAAGTGGGAAGAATTTATTTGTGCTGGATTCTAAGGCTACGTCAAGACTGCTAAGTAAATCAGGTCCAGGGAGTATACCTGGTCTGGTGGCCAGTCTGACTACATCTACAGTTCTTGGCCTTGGTCCTTCCTACCACCCCACCTTTAACCTTTACATTGTGCGATGGTGGCCCTAAGACATAGCTGCAATTTTGGTGTGTTTTTTCAGTTCAGTATGCCTGAAATAATGTGCGGGTCCACCAGAATGGTATTTTCATCATATGAGTCTGATACATGTGTTGCATGAGAACACAGAGATGTTGGAAGGCGCAAAGCCTGCTGGACCTCAGAGATCCGTCCTCACAAGAGGCATCTAAACTTGGTTCAGTCTTATCTATATTCCCTATCAGAAATGGTTTCTGCTCTATGCTTTCCCTGTGCCAGGCCTAGGCATTGCCTTCGAGAGCACCACTTGGCAAAGGCCAAAATGACCAGGGAACGTACTCAAAATTAAGCAGCACAGCTGCTCGGCAGTCAGTGCTCTACACACTCCCTGGACCAATTTGGTTTAGCAACAGAGACGCAGCCCAAGTGATTAAAGGAGCTTTACCACACCCACAAGAACTGTGGGTTGTGATAAAGGTCAAAATACCATTTATAGACTGCAAACTTGGCTTTCTCTGCAATTTTGTTACTGTTATGGCCCACCTCCAAGGAAGACAAAACCAGTTGTGTGTGAAGGAGGCCCCATGCTCTGGGACGAGGGGAAGGAAAGGGGCCACACAGCCAGGGCACTTTCCTGGATTTGCCCCTGCCCTGCTCTGTGACTACCTGACACAGCTTCTGCCACAGTTTCTCCACCTGTAAATGCAGGTGATGATCCTTTCTAAAGAGATTGGAGAGAGGGTTGGGACTGTTTCATGATGTAAAGAATAACATGATAAAAAAGGAAGCTCTAGCAGGTGGTGGGGCACTGGAAGAGGTTGCCCAGAGAAGTTGTGGATGCCCCGTCCCTGGAAGTGTTCAAGGCCACGTTGGATGGGGCTTTGAGAAATCTGGTCTAGTGGAAGGTGTCCCTGCCCATGGCAGGGGGGTTGGAACTAGATGATCTTTAAGGTCCTTTCCAACCCAAACTATTCTATGATTCTATGAAAATGGTATTTGTTATCAGGGATACAATTAAAACATATGGTAATTTGCTTTCCACGAGCACTGTTATTGGGAGTCTCTTGGCTTTTGCATTCATGTATGGAGCA
>NW_008825071.1:1102901-1103809 GCF_000699105.1 Pygoscelis adeliae | reverse complement strand
CTTGATACTACTTTTTATATGCATATACCTACATCTATCTTGTAGCATTCAAACCTTATTTCTTTTTTGAACACCTGGTGTGCCAGTATTGCCTCACCTAAAAAGCCATTCTTTGCTTTCTGTTATATCTTTTTAGTGTGGAAATGCCTGCTTAGTCACCAGTTAGTGTTAAAGAGGAAAGTTTGAGAGCTTGGGAGGGAAGAGAGACCAATAGAAGAAAATGACCCAGGGCTATCCTCAGGGTTGATTCTGACTGTGCGACTTAAAGCATGTCACATTGGTTAAGTTTTGAAAGGTATTTAAACTCATAGCTCCAATTAAAAGCAGTAGCTTCAAAATAAATTCCTTCAAAAATTAGGACTTTCACCCAACTAAACTTAGATCCCAAATCCAGATACAAGTTCTAAAATAAGTTTTGATTTTCTTTTTTCACATTAACTGAGGTTAGTAGGAGTTATGCCACTGTAAACAAAGGAAGAATTTCACATAGAATTTCTGTGTGTTGTGGTTAAATCCACAGTTATTCCCTAAAATTAAGGGTAATTCCTCACAATAACACCTATAAGGAAACAGAAAGGCAGAAGCTTCTTAAAAGAAGTCAAAGCGAATTATACTTAGTGCTGCCAAAGTATAATGTTAGGAGTCCTTTATTCCATTCATAATATAGCTTTTCAGCTTAAAAATGAATAATGAAAAAGAGAAGAACTGCTGTACTGAAAAAAATATATCCACTAAACCAGATGGGATATGATTTCACTATGGTCAGAAAACAGTCTGCAAATAAAGGGATTAATAGTACATCTTTGGCTTCTATTATGTCATTTCTTTTCATTTAGGAATATCTTTTACTCCAGTCACTTATAAAAGTTTGGCCCGTCTGGTTTTTTTGAGGAGCGTTAGAGAAGACC
>NW_008825071.1:1100934-1102864 GCF_000699105.1 Pygoscelis adeliae | reverse complement strand
TCAGCAGTTTTATCACCCCTAAACTGAAGGGAGCTGAAAAGAGGTACATCATCATTTTCTCCTGAATGTGGATGGGGTAGCACCACCTCCCTACCTTTGTCCTTGTCTGTCTGGAGTGGTTTGATCTTCAAGTTTTCTGGGACTCCAAATGCTGGACTTCCTGAGCTTCTCCCATGGAAGAAGTAAGGTCCATGGAGGCACCATAATTATTGCAAAACACACCTTCTATGAACTTTCACCACAAGACAGCCTGTTAGGGGGATACAGGCACACCTCTCCACTTCTGATCGCCAAGTGGGCAGAAAGAGGACCCGAAGACTTGTGGAGTCAGAACAAGCTGTTGCAGGCAGAGCTGTTCCCTCTTTCTACCTCGATGATCTGTAGTTTCTAGGAGAAAATTTCTGACCACCCCATGAGCTGGAGCATGAGCCAGACTGGCCTCTTTGGGCAGTCTCAGCACTGTGTTTGGTAAGGGTTTCTGGGACCACGAACCTGCCTGCCCTTGGGTTGCCCCTTGGTGCAGTTTGGGCATATCCTGCCAACTTACAAGCTGGTGGGGACATACATACACATGGCAACTGATGAGATATGCCATGCTTTAGCCCGTTTCCCATCCTGGGCTGCCCCAGCTGACGAGGGGCTGTTGAGGTGAGCCTCACACATCACCTTCTTCCCGGCTACCTAGTGCTGGAACAGCCCCTCCCTCTAGCAGGTTTGTCCATAATGATCAGAGCCTTTCTTCAAAGAAATTGTTGCCGAGGCCCTTTTCCACTATCCAAGCAGCTCAACAGATAATGCCTAACTCATAACTTACCCAACCCATTTATTTTGCTTCTAAGTGGTGTGACCAGCTCTAAGAGTATTATAACTGATCTGTCTCACAGTTCAATGGTAAGACAATTTATTAGGGTTGTATTTTAAAAATGTAACTTTTGTATTTTATTTAAAAGAACAACAGGAAGTCTTCTAGCAATTCAAACTTCTTGCCTTTCAAGCCTGTGAGTTTTTCTCTAATCCTTCTGTTATGAATGACCAAACAGGAGCACTAGATTTAATTTCTTTCTACCTCTTGTTATTTTATGTACCTTTAACTGCTCCCTTTTTAAACTTGAGAGATAATCATTTCACTATCCCTTCTTATGTGGAAGATAAGCGGGGTATCAGAATATTTTGGCAGGATCAGGGGTTGCCCACGTACAGAAGTCCTGCAGGAGAGATGTGGCAGAACATGTTCTGACAATACAGTGGGAAATTTTTGAAAATGTGTTGAGCTAAACCAGAAAAAAAAAACCCCTATCTCATTTCACAACTGTGTGTCACAGGACAGCTGTTCCAAAATCTGTTGCCCTTTAACATCCTATTTTATTCTGGGATAACGTCCATATTTGATTAACTCCTATTTCTCATTTGCATCTTCATTGTCTTACAGTACACCACAAAATATTCCTTTGTTGACAGGCAGCTTACTTATGGCATTATGATACTGACAGTGTGCTTTTTGTGGCACATTTTTTAATTGTTAGACAAAAGGTAATACTTAAAACATAATTGTGCATATATTTCCTCTCCGGAAGGAAACGGGAGACCTGGTTACCCAGGATATGGAGAAGGCTGAGGTACCTAATGACTTTTTTGCCTCAGTCTTCACAGGCCAGTGCTCAAGCCACACTGCCGAAGTTGCAGAAGGCAAAGGCAGGGACTGGGAGAATGAAGAACTGCCCGCTGTAGGAGATGATCAGGTTCGAGACCATCTAGGGCACCCGAAGGTGCACAAGTCCATGGGACCTGATGAGATGCATCCGCACATCCTGAGGGCACTGATGGATGAAGTTGCTAAGCCACTATCCATCGTATTTGAGAAGTTGTGGCAGGCCAGTGAAGTTCCCACTGACTGGAAAAGGGGGAACATAACCCCCATTTTTACAAGGGG
>NW_008825071.1:1083120-1099928 GCF_000699105.1 Pygoscelis adeliae | reverse complement strand
CTGGAGAAGAGAAGGCTCTGGGGAGACCTTATAGCAGCCTTCCAGTACCTGAAGGGGGCCTACAAGAAAGCTGGAGAGGGACTTTTTACAAGGGCATGTAGTGATAGGACGAGGGGTAATGGCTTTAAACTGAAAGAGGGTAGATTTAGGTTAGATATAAGGTAAAAATTCTTCACTGTGAGGGTGGTGAGGCACTGGAAGAGGTTGCCCAGAGAAGTTGTGGATGCCCCATCCCTGGAAGCGTTCAAGGCCAGGTTGGATGGGGCTTTGAGAAATCTGGTCTAGTGGAAGGTGTCCCTGCCCATGGCAGGGGGGTTGGAACTAGATGATCTTTAAGGTCCCTTCCAACCCAAACCATTCTATGATTCTATGCTTAAATCTTCCCACTCCGGTAGACTGAAAATTAACAGAGAATTCATGTTTATGAGTCTGACTTTCTATAACCGTATTTAAAACAACAATGTTGGTTCCATTAATTTCTGTATAAATTTCTGCATGTTTCTCTCTGTAACTAAAATTCTGATCAAGAGAACCAAACCTTTAATATGGGCATCACTAACATTCATTAGTAGACAAAGCCATTATTTTAGGCACTTTTTAAAATCATATATTCCAGGGAATGGTGAAGAATTACATGCAGAAGAACATGCTGCTTTCCATGTTTCCTTAATTTCAGAGTTTTACTGGGGTTCCTGGTTCTGCGTATTACTAAATTTACAATAGTGATAATAATAATAATAAAATCTTTTAAAACTCCATAGATACATCTCACTCAGAGGGAACTTTTTTTTGAACTGGTAAACATCTGAATGTAAGCTGCTTTTTTTAAGAGAGCACTTCAAAAGAAAAAAAACATATGTTGTGGCTGGCCTTTGTTATCCAGTTAATAAAGAAACTAATTCATTGTTTGGACAGGCCATTGAGTAAGAAGTAGCTGAATTTTTTGGGGGGAGATCAAGTACTTAAACACAACACATGATTTGTATCCGCTTTGATTTGTAGGAAACGTATAGTGAATCCAAAATAATTTCAAAGTAAATATATTAGAAAGCTTATGGAGATTGTCAAAAGAGGTTTTTTTTTTTTTAAAAAAAGGCTACATAGCTACTGTTGCTCCCAAACATCACATGAAATATTTTGCTACTTCAAACAGAGAAAATGTTGAAAGTAAAAATGTTCTTTATGGAAGAAAGCATAATAAATTCTGTAAAGACCTAGAGACTGTGCCACTTGGGGAGAAATTGAGTACAGAGGTTGGAGTTTTATTGTTAGTTTGCACAGAACTGTATTTTACTTAGTTCAACTGTGTAGTGAGGCAGAAGTAAACAAAAGCAACCCATTTAATATGTACACTAATGGCTTTCATATAAAAGAAAAGACAGAGGGCTAGGTTCAGCAAAGAGCACTGGTGCCAGGCAGCGAGATGCATGGCACTTGGGGAGGCCATACCGTACCTGGAGAAGGGTTGCGCATCTCTGCCAGCTTCTGCTTTGAAGAGCTGGCTAGGACTGGCCTCTGCTAAGAGCCAGAGTGACCCTCAAATGCCCCCTCAGAAACCTCCCCTCGGCCTGCTGGGGGGGACACATGCCTCCCACGCTCTTTGGGTTTGCCTTCCCTACCCAGGGAAGAGGCAGATGTGGTGGTGACTCCATTTCTCAACCCAGCGTTAGACAGAGGTCCCAAACATGTCTCTGGGCTGAAATCAGTATTTTTACGTCCTCTTGGGCCTCAAGCTATTCTGGGTGGAGGCTCAGCACCCTCAGACAGTCCTCAGCCTCCCCGGCAAGCACCACCAGGACTCGTGGGGACAGGGAGACATAAAAAGGTAACCTGGCTCGGGAGGCTAGTGACCAACATAGCAGCAGTGAGGGCAGAGGGGAAACCCTGAGGTCCTTTCAAACTGACAGAGGAGCAACGGTGAAGTGTTTTTTGTTTTCGGGTTTTTTTTTGGTTGTGTGTGGGGGTTTTTTTGTTTTGTTTTTTTAAAATCAATCCAAATCCAAAAACCCTACAGAAATAAAATCAGTAAAAAGGTAACCTGGCTCGGGAGGCTAGTGACCAACATAGCATCAGTGAGGGCAGAGGGGAAACCCTGAGGTCCTTTCAAACTGACAGAGGAGCAACGGTGAAGTGTTTTTTGTTTTCGGGGGTTTTTTTGGTTGTGTGTGTGGGTTTTTTTGTTTTGTTTTTTTTTTAATCAATCCAAATCCAAAAACCCTACAGAAATAAAATCAGGTAGCCATTCTGAGGAATGGATTTTGTCCCAGCACATTTAACAAGTCTCAGCAAAAAACGTGCAGAAAGCAATGATCAGTAAGTTCTTTACAAGTCATGTAACAAACTATGAAAATGTATTTTTGGAACATAAGAAGCATTGTTAAGTTATAAAAGCAGCATAAGCGATGACAGGAAATTAATGCACACTCAAAATCTTCAGTTTTAGATAGCTGGGTATCAGGAGCCAGAGATGACAGAAAACAATTTAAACTCTAAAATAATAATTTCTTTTTGGAAATAATATCTTTTTGGGGCCATAATAGGTTATCCTCCAAAGCAAAGAAACTACTTGCAAATCAACAGCAAATCAGTAATCAATTGCTCCAAGATAGGTATCAAACACAGTTCCTGAAAATGACATCTGTACCATGAAACCAACAAATTGATGAGTTCAAAAAACACATTCTGTATCCACCTACAGGAAGTCACTGAGAAAGTCTAAGATGTGCACAACCTTTATTCCCCCATCAGAATTTGGGAAGGCTGGTGGAACCAGGGCTGGGACCCTGCTTCATAATTGGAAGAGAAATGTTCCCAAACAACAGTATCCATGAGAGCATGAAATTCCCTGGGCAGAGTCGCTACCAGCCAACCTGTGCTGTAGAGGGAAATTTGAATCAGCTTTCCAGGATATCTAAGTTTATAGAGGAACTGGGAAATTACTCTAATTGGCATGTGGCAAAATTGAAGCTCACACTTTAAAAAAAAATACCAACCAGCCCAAGAAGCACCAAGGAAACTAACAGCAAAAAGCTAGTGCACAAAGCATAAAAGCAGTAATTTCAAATAGAGAAGACTAACAAGTCTGAGTTACTACAGTTAGATTCACCACCAGTAGTCAATATTGATATGTCACAGCTCTTTCCACATGACAGCATTGTGTATTTGGCTAAAACTATAATTGTTCTCAGATGAGGAAACCTAAAGTGAGGACGAATGAGACTATGAAATCTGCAGAATGCTTTCAAGAGATGCCAAACAGATCAGTCATAAAAAGGGATAGATTTAGACAACAAGATTAACACCCAGAACTACGAAGCACTATATCTCATATCCAAATAAAGAAATGGAAGATTTAGTAAAACAAATAACTGGAGAAATCAGCACTTACTGACCAAGTTAATGTATACAAGCAAAGATAATTGATATGAGCAAAGTTTTATATCAAGATTCAATTTACCAATTAAAGAAATGCAGCACCGACCCCATTGTCAAACTAGGACGCCTTCTCTCATTGCTCGTTTGGCTTTGCCATCAATGTCACTATAAAGACAAAGTGCAGGTGAACGCAACACAAGTATCACATGATTTGACAATATTACACTAGGAGACTCACAGAAATAGCAAGTGTAATAATATATAGCTCATGTGCTTGAGAACTTGGTGTACATGCAAGTACAAAGATTTTTGGCCAGGGTTGCAAAAAAGAGTCAAACATATTTTTGGAAAAGAAATGATCTGCTATAATCTTCACACACCCCATCCCAAAAGAAGAATCTAAGAAGAACCTTGGCAGATCCCAACTCCAGCCTATGTAAGAAGTCTGAGTGGGTGAATCTTGAAATATGGAAAGTATCTCGAAACATGGAGGGAATTTTAATGTCACAAAAGGTAACAACTGCATTTACTACAGTAAACTAGATTTGTTCATCAAAAGTCTGTATCTTAAGAAGTAAAGTACAGATTTTCAACTTCATTATCATTTCCATGTTGATATATGGATATGAAGGCTGGAAATGCATCGGAGATAAAAACAGGTGTCTGTATGCTCCTGAAAGCATAGTTAGGCATTTAATGGAACAAACCTCTGGCAAGAGTCAGGATGAATCTGATAGCTTCACAACGAAAAGTTATCCAGAAAAGTAGGAGGACATTTCTAGGATACATGTTAGGAATGAAGATAGAGTGTCTTCTGGGAGAGGGATATATAGGGGAGCAGGGCCAAAAAACACCACGCAGCACAAGAAAAATACGTGGGGCTTCATAACACAGAGGACAAGCAGAGAGCAGCCAGAAACAGATGGGAATGGTAGGGGTCTTGCTCATGCTTGTAGCACATCTAATAGGAATGGTTCATCTGTAATGTAGGCTGAGCTAAATGCTGACTGGACTGAACTCTAGTAATTCACAACTCCTCTGCTGGCACATTTTCTCCCAAATGGAAGGAGAGAGTAAAAGGGAGGTGATGGGGCTGTGGCTGTAACTGTGGCCCTTAAGACTTTACTGACTGGTGTTGCCAATTCCTTCTTCTGTGTTAACTCATAACCAGGAGTAACCCCGGGTACCAACATCTCCATTCACCAAGAACTGCAGCTCTTGCCTTTGTCCAGCCCTTTGTCTGCAGCTCTTGCCCTTGCTGTTTCCACCTGGGCCACGCATACTCAAACGCAGGAGTGGGCAGTGGGAAAGCTCATCTTCACTCCCTTCCTCAGAGGGAATGGGAAGGCATGTGAGTGAGTAATAAGCCAAACAACTGTTAACTTGTTAGTTTGCAATAGCCCCTCCCAGTGCACCAGCTTACTTGCATGCAAATCGTCACTGGTTAACGAGAGGACATTTCCAAGCAAAAGCGATTAATGCAATCTGATGATCCTTGGCAGCTGTTCTTGCAGGACTTCTATTATGAAGCAGGAAGGAAGAGGGTGTTCGTTTGCAATCCCGTTTGGAAAAGCAGCTCCAGCCCTACTTCCTCATAGCGTAATGGAAGGAGCAAACTCCCACTGCCTCATGGCAAGTGTTCCCAGGCTGCGCTTCTTCACGCACTGACCACTGCTGCCCAGGAGCATCCTACATTTGTGACTCTTGACCTCAGCTTCATTCTAACAATCTATCGTAATACGGTGGTGTGATTACATAAAACATATCCTGGAGTTCCCCAAGGCAACACAGATGACAAGCCTGCTCTATTCTACCCAGTTGGAAGAGCATGACTGCATCAGATGAAGCAATTAGATGTTCTAGCTAATCTCTAAAATTATGCCTAGAGATTGGATTTTTGTTTGAGTGACTACTCCCTCATTTACATGAAAATTCAGGACAACTAAAAGCAAATGAGATTGTAAAACATACTAGCAGTTTAGCTTATTGCTATGAGAGAAACTTGCCAATATGATTGCAAAAGAATAACCTGCCACAATTTGTCTTTCAAGGATCTACACCCTTGTTATGGCCTGAAAACTGAGACAGCCAAGACAAAACTAAGGCATGGATTGCCTGTCAGTTTGAAAGGATACCCCCCTCAACGTAACAGAGAAAAAGTCTCTCTTCGTGGGCACTTTGTAGATTCCTGCCCGTGTTCTTCACATGCTAAACTGGGATTATCACTTCCACAGTTATATGTTGAGGGACCAAGTAAATCCCTCCACTATCTTATTTTTACTGGGACTGACCTCCAAACAGAACAGGAAATCTCTTTGTAAGCAAATTCCCATAACCAGTCCCCTTGCTGTTTAGTCTGCCTTGGATTAGGCAGTGACTTGCTTGCTTCTTTGATTGGCAACTATAGTACTATAAAAACAAATGTACAGAGCAAGTCTCACCAGAAAAGCCTCCCAATCTGCAGACCCTTTCAGCTTTATTTGGACTGAAACTTGATGATAGCTCCACTAGACAGGAAACACTCACCCCTCCTTTCTAATATGGCACTACCAGGAGGACACATTTTCTCACAGACCGAGTAGCAGAGCAGGGAGGGGGGGAAGGAGCAGGAACACCAGAGACCTTCTATAATACATGTCTCAAATTCAAGCTGTTATAAGAGGCAGAAACTGACAACGCTATTTATTTATCCTAAAGTTAATTCTTTGATTGATAAAAACCATGGTTTATACCATGCTTGAAATTGGGTGAGATATGGGAAAAGCAAAGCATCCCAGACATTTTAAGCCCACCACACTGTAGAAGCTGGAAGGAGTAGGCACTTGAGCAGTGAAGTATTTTGCTGTTTTCTCACTGGATATAACACACTGCTTGTTGATGACCCTTTGCAATACGGTAGCAGCAGGAAGGCCCCCCAGGTGGTTAGGGCTCTGCCTTTGCAGGTGCTGTAGGAATTCACAGACATGCAGAAGGGGCAGTCCAGCATCCACCACTGACAGAAAATCTTAAGGTAAGCATACATGAGACAGAAAAGGAGTTAGATGCATTATCTTGCTACTCAGTAGCACATCTGTTAAGACATGCAATATTTATGGGAGGGGACTACAGACTGAAAAGTCATAAGAATGAAGTATTTCTTTTTAAGGCCAAATCAGGAGATGTCACATAGTTGAGCTGGCATTAAACAAAGGAGCCACCAGCAGGTGCAAGTCCTGCCTTCCTCACACTTGCATTCTGTGCATTTGGCACTGCTGTCTAACTTAAACCTCATCGGCCATGCCAGCTCATTGCCCCAGCTGCTTGCCCAAACGTCACCTCTGCTACATGCTTGATACTGGGCTATCTGTTGGAAAGATGTGGATTCACCTCCTACTGCTACCAGTGCAACCATGGTCGAGGAATACATCCAAGAACTGGAAACTCTATAGGCAGGTACACGTACATGCACAATTCATCCAAGTCTGGATGGCCACAGGCAATATTTCTGCTGCCATTTTGTCACTGAGATAAAAGATAGATCAGTAGCAGATTTGAAGTTGTGCAGCCACCTACCTGTGCATGACAACATGCCTCCAAAGAGTCCCGGTGCTTTGAGAAAAGTGAATCTCAGCTCCACGTCTGAGTCAGCGAGGCATTTCAGCTCTACCTGGGTGTGCTAGAAGCTGGTGCCCAGCTATACCTGACCAGGCTAGACAAGGTCCAGACTGAGTTCTCCTGCCTAGAAGTCCAACAGGGGGACACACAAATAAAACTTCTGTGATATTCTCTGGCTTTTTTTAACTAGAGAAGGTGGAGGTGGCCACTTAACTGCAAAGCAGTAGGGTGTTAAATCCAGGAAGCAGCTGGAGGGCCACAGACTCTTCCTTCTCCCTCACAGCCCTAGATATACTCTGACTCTTTATCTCACTTTCTTTCTGCTGGGTCTCTTACCTGCTACATTTAGCAGTTGCTGTGTTATTGATCTCCAAGATTTCATCTGGCAGAGTGAAAAGCAAGAAGGGGGAAATGCCTCCATCACATTCACATGATTCATTTTACTCTGAAGCACAGTTGCCACACCTGCTTTCATACAAGTCACCTGAAGGCAGTTAAAAAGATACTAGAAAAAGTAGTATATGTTTCTGAAAGAAATCACCCTCCCTCTTCCCTTTGCTAGCAACAAAGTAGCTGTCTCGCATTGGCCTGCGCCTTTCTTTGGTGTAGGGTACCTAAATTAGCCCCTTTTCATGAACATCAGCTCCTGTACAAGATGGCCACAGGCTGATTTTGCAGATCAGCTGCTGTTCTGCTTCTGTGAAAAAGAAAAACAGTTAGATCTCTTAGTTAGTTTTCTCTGATGTCTAAATGGAGCCTTTACTGGAGCTGCCAACAGCTGATTGCCACCAGCAGGGCTGCTCGCGCCGCTTTCTCCCAGCCAGCTCTGGGGATGGCTGGATACCTTCACAGGATGACATAACTCATTAAACCTGCAGAAAGCTATACCTGCCAAGAAGGAAAAAAATCTTTCTGGCATTTTAGGAAGTTGAATTGCCTCAGCAGAGGCCAGTGATGCCAGAACTGCCACAAGAGAGGGCAGGGCTCATGACTGAGGAGCAAGGGAGCAGGGCCTCCCCTTTTTGGCAGCGGGGGAGTATCGTGCCAGTTCGGCTGCCCCTGGAAGTGCAGCCCGAGCCTCCTGCCAAACGCCCAGATCACCAGGCCGGAGGCAGGCGAGGCTGCAGCGCTCCGAGGCCCTCTTCGCTGAAGCTGGCGCTGAGCAAAGACACCCCAGGGTGTTCCCCGGGGCAGGCAAATGGCACAGCTGGCTGGGCAGCAGGGCACAGGGATGTTCACCAGCTGGGGCAGAGCTCTGGGAATGTCCCCTCACCCAGCTAAGAGAGGCAGGTCTACACCCTGCAACAGAGCATCAGCTTTGGCTGTGGAGCCCTCTTGATGCCCTAGACTAGATAATCATCCTTGCCTTCTGCTTAGAGCACAGCAATCAGGAGGGATGCCCCCTCTCTGGCAGAAGGAGGACCTGAAGTTGGGTCTCCTGCCACCACGGAGGGGTTAGACTGAGGTGAAACCACTATTTCCACCAGCTGCGCTACTTTTTTTTTTGTGGTCAGGGGACAACTGGGGCTTCTCAAAGGACATCTGTCAGATTCTCATTCATGGATGCCATCAGGGGTTAAACATGAGCTGGGTGTCTACTTACTGAGCTCAGGAAGGGAAGGGGGGGGGGAAAGAAGACAGACAAACCAGAGGCAGTCCGAGGCATGCCCAGGAGCAGACCTTTGGGCACCTCAGGAATTTTACTGGCAGGAACGTAGGCACTTTCAGACTTCAGACGCCTCCAGGGTTAGGCAGTAGCTGAACAAGGGTTTTGAGGATCTAAATATTGGCCGCAAATGCCTACAGAGGCAGTTAGGCAGAGCTTACATGCCTAAACCTTTTTTGTGGCTCTAGCCCTAAACTAATATTATGGAAAATACCAGCAATTATTAAGGACTTCTTATCAGATTGGATACATATTCCCTTTGCATAACTTTACCATGGCCTCATTCATGTGGTGCTTAGAGAGGATGAATACCTGTTCTGCATGAGTAATTATGCCAAAGGCTCATGTGAGGGAGGTAGTTTGTGACCGCTGAATAAGGCCAGCTATGTTTACCTATACAGCTTCATCACTTAAACTAAAAATTGGTCTTACCACTAAATCTCCCTTGCCGCTTCGTTTGCCTGATTGCAAACAGATCCCAGAATATGCAGTTGCACTAAGATGATTGATGCCAAGATGCTGCACTGAAAGGGAAATACTCTTTTCAGTGTTATCACGTCCACGAGCATAAGCAAAGCCATGTCATGTGACGAAATGTAAATAGAGCATTTCTTAGAAAAGCCATTTATTTGCCTCCATGATTTATTATTCAGTGACATGTAGGCTATTTTTTCTTTGTTATTGGCACTCATGTTCATAATAACAAGGTACTTGACTTGAAGGTATTTGGCCAACCTTTCCAAAGTGCTATGTAAGCAGTAATCAGAGAGAGCTAGGTTAGTGAGTCAACAAATTGCTCTCCCATGCTGATCAAACAGCCTTGGCATCTCTATTAAAAAAAGTACAAAAACAGATTTTGGACTAGCCTACCCAGTTCTCTCTCTAAAATTAGTTATTGTATTTGCATTTGGCAGAGTCCAGGTTTAAAATAACCAAAGGTGCCAGTTGTTTTATTAATAATATTTTACATGTGATTCTCATTTATGTTTAGAAGGATAAAGGAGATGGCCAGTTAGCCTGCACAGTTTTTGTTGCCATAAATTTGGTTTCATTTGCTCAACCTAGGGACAGATGCTTCTCTCATTTTATACCATACCTCCACAGCCTGCAGTAGAAAGCAGTTTAATACTTGGGTCAAAGCTAGTCAGGTCAGTAGAGCTGAGGTTTATTGTGGAAAGCTTTCATTCCAACCCACACAGGGTTGTTACTATTAAAGCAAGTAACAATCAGATACACTGCACAAGCTGCAGGCTTTAACAGGAGGAGGAACTAAAATCTAAGTGGGATTTGTATTCAGTTTCTACCATCTATGTCTATCATATGTGCTCACAAATCCAGGCCCTGAATTTGAAACATATATTCCTACACTTAGCCTTGCTACTTCATTGTGTAAATTAGTGCCTTAAGATGAAATATATGTATTTGTGTATCATCTCGCTGCTACTGTGTGCAAAGTGAGTAGGGCTGCATGAATAATTACATTTATTTTCAGCGTGACTGCTGAATTGGAAATATTTTGGAAGCTTGGATTAAATTGATGCAGCTCTCCCTTCCCCTCCCTCTTTTTTTACATGAGATGAAAAAAGAGAAAACATTTCATTTTGCATTGAAAAGCTCCTTCTGACCCTTAGAATGAAACACTTCATTTCTGGACACATGTAGTAAAATCAAAGGAAATGAAAAGGCTAGATTTCACAAAGCAAGAAGTGGTGTTCTTCTCCCCCTTTTTCATTCAGTAGCCTGGATGCAAGAGAGAAATCTTTTGGCTTCCTGAGGTGTTTGAAGCCGCTGTCTCTCCTCCCCGGGGATGACACTCACCATCCCTTAGGTTAAGGGGGACAAGCAGACTGTGACTTCCCATGCAGCCCTCCAGCTGGGCAGCTTTCCTCCATGCTGCCTGTTTTGTGCTGTCCCAAATGTGGAAGCAACGCGCGGGGAAATGAGGTGAGGTGCCAGAGCTTGAAGCAGCTGCCTCCAAAGGAGCGGGTTACCCTGCTGCAGGCGAGATGCTCCCCCAAGGAACAGCTCTGGGGGTGGAAGCGCTTCCAAGCACCCTCCTTTTGGTTGCATTTCGGTTTGCCTGTGTAATTAGATGTTCCCTGAACCCAGAGGTTGCTTATTCTCAGGGAGGGAGTCCTTCTCATCAGGCTACACAGTTATGCTGCTTTTTAACCAAAGGGTTACTACAGCATTTGGTTTCTACCAAAGTGCTGTTAAAATAGTTTCACTTATTGCAGGACCACAAACATCCACTAATTATGGGTCCAGGGTTTATTTATTTATTTATTTTAATAGCTAGGTCTTATTGACCTTCACTTAAGCACTTTTGAATATTTTACCCCATATAAAGACTGCTGTGTTGAAAAGTGCTAACAATTGCCATCATGGGAGTCTTGGATTCAAAGGCAGTTTGCAGACCTCATTAAGTCAATGTGCTTGCCAAGTCCACTCTTTTCAGTTCGGTGGAAGCAACACTTAAGTCCCTTTGTATAGCAAAACAGCTGCTAGCAACAGCGGCTGCCTGACATGGGCAGAGAGAGCTAAGCTCACCCAGGGAGACTTGTCTGTTTTGGTATCAGAAGGTAGCGGCTCACACTGGAAACAGAGGGAGCTGTGAGAGGAACCCTGAAAAACAGCAGGACGACAGGGCTTCTTCAATACGGGGCTGATCAGTGAAGCAGAGTCAAGATCTCCAAGCCAGAAAAAAATCTCCTGGTTGTCTTGTGTCCCAGGAAACATTACTTCTGTATAGTCTCTGTCAAGAAGCATAGTTACGGTGATAAATATTGACCAATGCAAAGCAAGACTGGCAAGGTCTTCCAAGCCCAGCTAGTGATCTGCTAGCATGCTGGAAGGTCTGCATTATGCCATTGAGAAGTCTTGCCTCATGTACAGGAGAAAAGCAGATTTTTGATAAGTTTTGAGAAAGTAAGGTAAGCAGAACCAACTCTTCGAAGAGTGGTAAGATGCTCCAGGCATTCAACAGATCCAAAAGCCAGACTACATATTTGCATACTAAATATGGAGGTAGGAAAATGTCTTTGGTTAGACAACAGTGTTTCAATGCATGTAACATTTTTCAGCTGTTTGTTTGAAGGATACACTACAGGCACCCAGCTACATCAGTTCGAGTGGAGCAGATCAGTCTTACATTATCACAGTAATATGCACAGAGCAAGACTAGTTTAGAAGCTTCCAGTCCAAAAAATGCACTACTATGCCACAGATCATAATAGTGGCATCATCAGGGAACTCAAAAATAAGAAGGCAAAGCATAGATTCACAAAAGAGTTGAGGCTACTGAACTCAGCACTATTCAGGCACTTTTTATCTGTGAGGGAAAGGAAAAGCTCTGAAAATGCATGTCAGGTATCCTGATTCCCTGGCCAGTGCTGCCCACAAAGTCCATTCTTCCCCTTGGTTGTATTATCCTCAGCGCAGGACGTTTTCAAACAAGAGTATTTTCAAAGGGCAAGTCCCCTTTCCACTCTATTTGCGGTGAAGTTACAAAAAGATGAACCCTCATGTTAACTCAGCACAGTCCCTCAGGATTTGTTTGGCCAAAACCACTCTATTAGGTTTAGGATTCTCCCTACATTTGTATTCAGCCATACTTCCTTGCAAGCACTAATCCAGTATAAAAACCAGAAGCTGCCCAAACACAATTCCCAAGAAGTGCAATATAAGTGAATACCTCACTGTGGCATGGCCATTAACAAGTGTTACAGAAAAAAGAAAATAAAACAAGCTTTGCTCTGGGACACAAATGCATGATAAAATCCCTGAGTGAACAATTTTGAGACATTGTTTTTACATTTAATTTACAGTTTCCATGTGTTTATCTCTTCAGGTGGGATTTTACATATTGACCATAGGTAGAACACACCCCATTTTATAATTCCCTTATCTTACTTAAATAGGAGACAGATAGTGAGTTCTATACGTGCTCACACCTTGCTGGTAGAAAACAGTGATGTATTGAAAATTTCCTTATCGCCTTCAGTTCCCACACAGGTGTTCTTGGTGATAAACTACTGAATGATATAAACAGTGATTTCAGGTTAAACGTAACAATTGGTCAATAGGAAAAGAAAAAAACCCACAAATTAAACCACATTTCCTGAGTAGGATTTGGATCTGAAAATACTCAAATACAGGAGCATACGTGTGAATTTTGTCACTGTGTCTGTGAAGCACAGAGTCTCTAGGATTTCTCTTTACTAATGCTTGTTCTCACCTCTCACAACCCGCAGGCATCTTCTCCTGCATTTTGAGATCTTGATCTTGATGGGCGACTCACAGATGTGACAAGGAACTGTATGATATTCCCTCTGTTTTAGCCAAAGGTATGAAAATTGAAAGAAAATATTCATCTGTATTCACTGATGGGTTTGTCTCCAAGGAGTGTTGTCACAGAACAGCTGTTCTGCAACTATTCCTGAACAACAGTGGCAGGAGAGTAATTCTGGAAGAAGAAACATTTGTTCTGAGTTAGCTCTATCCATTTCCAGCTAAACTGTTAGTTTTCCTGTGGTTGTTCTTTAAGGTGTAATAGAGAGCATCTAAATGTAACCAGCTTACAGTCTTACCTGTGTTGCTGCCATTGTGCAATGAGTATATTGAATCATCTCAGATACACAGAAAATTGTAAGAATTTTCTCTACATTGCCTTTGAGTATTTTCATTTTTGTATTCTCTAACCTTTACCAATTTCTTCCAAACAGACCACTAGAGGTCTAAAAAAAAGCAAATGCACACCTGCTATTGTAAAAGTGCATGGCCAAGTCTTTGCTCCTGTGAAGGCCACAGCTTTCTGGCCAGTGTTATTAGGGACAAAACTGGAAACCCCAGCATGTGATGATGTTTTTGAAAATCCAGCCTCTGGGCAAGTTTCCACCATCTGCATTTATTATCCAATAACAGGATCAACTAAGACTAGTAATACATAAAAACTTTCGTGAAATGTAGGGGAATAGATTATCATTTTAACAGAAGGAGGAATTCAAACATACATTTAATTTCACAGGAAACATTCCAAGATCATCTCTAGGGCTTTTTCCAGAGCAACACGGCCTCATGCCCCCTGCCAGGACAGGGCTCTGGCTTTGCATTCATTCATGTGGCATTAACAGGCTTCAGTGGCCGCACTCAGCCAGGCAGGCATCACCACTGCCGGCCAAGAGTACCAGACAGCTTTGCCATTCTCATCGATTCCCTGTAAAGTTTCTGCCAACTTGCCAGGAATAAAAGGTACTTCCAAAAAGTGGTCATTTTGCTTGGGGGAAAAAAGGAACTTTTTTTTCTCAGTGGCTTATAATTATTTCTCTAGGACTATCCGGTAATTGAGTCCTATTGAGTAGGGAAGTGTCACGTCCCACCTATGAGAAGGGGAGAGTGACTAAGGTCCACAAATCCCCTCGGTGTGGATTAAGGTGAGATAACACTCAAGGTCCATACATGAACATCAGCTTTAATGGAATGAACACTCTATAAGCATCAACCCTCTGTGTATTAATATGTCACATAAGCTAAGCAGCTTTATGAGAAATTGAGATAGGCCTTGTGTTACTTAGCAGCACCAAGGGCAAAGAACAAGAAGGAGGAGGGGGGGAGAGAGAGAGAGAAAGAGCTGGGAAGAGAGAGAGAGAGAGAGAGAGAGCGAGAGAGATCACCAATCCTGGATCCATCGTCGGACCTGCCAACGGAGGTGTCAGTGTGGAGAGCGCCCCAAGGAGGCTCATGTGTGCCCCTATTTATTGGCCCCAGTCCAGGGTTTCTAGAGTCCTCTCTCACTCGAGCTCCAGGAGTGGTTGAGACATTAGTCAGTCAAGGAGAGTGACACTGGGCCCCTCCCCGTGGCTGGCTTCTGGAGCTTTCTCTTGGGGCATTGCCTGTGCTCACAGCACAGTCACTTGGGCCTCGTCCCATCTTTCTTAGATTTTGGAGGTATCTTTTTGTATTCAAAAACATTAACAATATCAGACCTATCAAGTTTTTCTCTTATTTGTGCCTCACATGCTTTCTGTAATTGTTTTATGCCCCAATCTGCCTCCACATGGAAAATGTCTTGGCAGGCCTTTCCATAATCACCTGTCTTCCACATCTAGGTGTGTACCCAACTTCTGAAAATTAGAGTTAGACATCTAGTTAATAAGTTGGGTTTACTAGTGAGAGGATAGCTAAAGGAAGAAATTCTTTGCCTTCCTTTTATCAAAGCCACTGCTTTTAGCTAACAGTTTAAAAAAGTAATCTTGGATATTTTCCATAAGGTCAAGTGTTGTCTGAATAGGTTTCTTTTGGCATCTACAAGGCTAAGCAAGTTAAAGACAAAGGTTTCCAAACCCACAGCATGCGATTTTTCACTAATGGCAGGTTTCAGCGGATCTCAGCTTCCCAATGCTTCCAGTTTCTCTATATAGGATGCAGAGCACCAGTACGTAGGTGCAGCGTGCCACTACACAACTGAAGAGTAGCATATCTACTTAGCAAGTATTGCTTCCTCAAACCCTCTCATAGAGGGTTCTTCATTCAAGATGGATGGGTGTAGGAGTTTAGATCAACAGCACCACTGGCAGAACAGCTATTCCAAGGTCAGCTGTGCAGAGTACCAAATATCCCTTGATTATTCCTAAGGAGTCTTGGTAAGCATCAGATGTGCTTAACCCTTCTCAAGAAATCTCTTCATAGGATTAGGACCCGATAGGTATAATTTAATATGCATTAACCAAAATGGAATAAAGCTCTTGAATTGTCTTTGCATTCTTGAGACCTACTGCATTATTTTTATCTGGAGTAGCCACAAGCAATCACATATGTATTTTTTATTCTTGCTGCAGTTCTTTTAACATGAGTGTTGGCTGTGGATCATGCTCCAGCACCACCAGTACTGTCTCATGTCATTGACTTTTCCTTACTTTGCTCGGTCAGGGTCCAGTTGGATGCCACCATCTGTCAGAGTCCACAAGAAGGCACGGGGTCTGAGAGTGGATTCTCGTGAGAAAGACGGCAATGTGAACAGGAAATGTCCCACCAGGAATCTCTTCTTGGGACAGGCTCCTGTGGAAAAGAACAAACCCTTATTGTCACTATTGCAGTTTTAACTTTATATTCTTGTGCTCATCCTTTGATTCATTCTCTCTCCCCCCACTCTATTCCCATCTGACGGGTGGGAAACAGGATATTTTGTGAAATTCTTTCCTTCCTGTGTGGGTCTACATGACATCTTTAATTAGCAACTCTCTGCAATGGAAGTGAAGAAATAAAAAGCACAACTGTCCTGCTGAGGAGATCATAATAAAGTTGCTTTTTGAACAGGTATTTAAGGCATCACTTTCTGTCATTTATGAAGATCACTGATGTTAATATTTAAAAATATCACACACGCACACAAAATTTTAAACACACTTCCCTGCAGAACAAGTGGTCAGGAAGAGCTTTACAAACATTGTCCCTCTTTGAGTCCCACTGGAGAAGCTGGGATGCAGAAGAGTAACGGGAGGGAGACCTCTGCCTGCTTCCCTGGGCAGAGCTCCAGCCAGCTGGCCCCCGCCATTTCACCTGGAATGACTAGTAACGCTCGTTTCATTAATAACTTTACCCTGGGAGCTGATCAGAGCTGGGTGGCCTTCTACAGACAACCACTGTGGTTGCAAGGACTTTTCTGAGGGTGGGATTTGACACTATGGAGGTACAGACAGCAGTGCTGCCTTGGAAGGAGATCAAAGTAGAGACAAGCCTGGCAAACGCAGAGGACCTGGACCTGATCCTTCCCTGCCTTGCTCTGTAGGATAGCAGGTGTAAAATGCTATTAAGCCTCATCTGGCAGGACTGTCCTTAAACACTAGCCGTCCAAGTGATAGCCCCCAGCTTCTGGATGTCTTATAGGTTTGGCCTATTCTTCTCTCCCAGACCCACCGAGCTGAAATTTCCTTTTCCCGCTGGTACAGCTGTACAGCCCCAGGGGACATTAAGATGATCCTGGTTTCTGATTATCTTTTTTTTTTTCCTTTCTTTTTTTCTTTTCTTTTTTTTTTTATTAGTTTGATCCTCTGATGTTTTACCTGGCACCTGGAAAAACTCATTTACACCACTACAGAGCAGCATGCACTAATTTTGTGAAAACAAACAGTAACCACACAAGAAGCTAGATCGGGGAAAAGCCAGGCTCCATGTG
>NW_008825071.1:1060972-1083094 GCF_000699105.1 Pygoscelis adeliae | reverse complement strand
ATGAACCAAGAAAACTGCAGAATGAAGTACAGGGTTGTGCTATTGGAAGAGTGTCTGTCATACCCAAAATGCGTCCGAAGGTCGGTGTGCAACAGTGTGGAGGATCTCGCCAGGCTGTACATCACATCTGAGAAGAGTCTCACAGAAAGAAATAAGAGGACACATTTTTCATGCTGAGCTTGTGCACCAAATCTCAACTGCTCTCTCGCATTGTCACAGCAACAGGTTTGTCCACAGCTACTTCATAATACAAAGTGACTAGAGGCACTGCCTCCTGATTTTCATACAGATCTAATCACGAAACAAGAATGTGCTTGGTCATAGTCGTACTGGGACTGCATGTACAAAGTGAAGTTTGCACACCCTGATAAATTGGCTTGCAGCAGAAAATAGGAACTGCTACTGGTAATGACTGAGCCTATAACTCTGAGCAAAGATTACTAGTGTGTGAATATTACTAATGGCATTAAGTGACTTTATCACATCTTGTAAAGTGTTATCAGTCAAACTACAGGTGTTAAGCAGGTAAAAGCTGTAACTCGAGGCAATAGATAAGAACTTTTCCCTTGGATCTTAAGCACTGTTCCCTACTAGAGCTTTCCTTAGAGAAAGTGTCAGGATATCAAAGGGAAAAAAGATTTTTTTTTAGGCCTTGGGACAGAAGAGGGAGGGGATTTTGTACACAGTTTTAGGAGAAGCATTATAAACCTCTCAGAATGACTTCCAGTACCAATCTCCTCCCCAATCACAACCAGATGTTGCTTATGTTTACAAAAGAATCTGCCTTTTTTTTTTAAACAAGAATTTGCTGGTATTATTAACAGCTATGGCTTGTGAACTTGTGAAATATATGTGGAAAGAGGGGCAAGCATATCTGAGCCATGGGAGCTTACCATATACCATAGGCACCCAAAATAAATGGGTGGCAACATTACACTGAGACTTGTTTGCTGTACTGGGATCTAATGCGCATCGCTTGGCTTGCTCCAGTCCTGTACCGCAGCAAGTGTTATGCATATTTAATACACGGAAGGTAAAGAAATCAATTTCAAGGCTATAATTGAAAGCCACTATAAAATTCCACTATTACTGCTATGCTGTAAATTACATATGTTACTGATTCCTTCGGCCTCTTTTACAAGTGAGGTGAGTCGGTGGGTTGGGGCCTCAGCCTTTTATCTGCATTTAGACCCTGCCTGAGGTTGGGAGTGAAAATGAATCTGGTGGCCTTACTGTAAGCCTCCATTTGGGTACATTATAAACCCACCAGCGTGCTCAGGGCTTCTGCAAAAGTGGGCTCTGCAGAAAGGGCTGAACTACCTCCACAGAGCCACACAAAGAAACTCTCAGAGCGGGGCCCACATTCTCTCTTAAAATGCATATAGTCCTCTCTCCAAGGGCAGAAACAGCTGCACACATAGCAAGGAAAAAGAAGATATCTATGCCTGGCTGTAGTTTGAACCATGAGTTTGTATTCTGAGAGCTGAAAATCTGTAATTCAGAGCAACCTTTTTTTTTTTTTTCTGAAACAAACAATTTTTTCTTAAATAAGTTTCTTTATACTTTCTTCTTACTCTGAGAAGGAGAGGAAATTACCAAAAGGAAAGATTGGCATAAGAGGTACAGGTCCTAAACAGCTTAAAAACAGGGGGAAAAATAAAAGCCCTTTTCACTTCTGTAGCCAGTCAAAGGCTTCAACTAATTTTTAAGACAGACAAAAGCTTTGACAGTCGTTTTATAGGCTGGGAAGAGAGGCAGGGACATACCCAGGGACCTTGCTTGAGGCAGGCACCAGAAAGCAGAGACCAGAAACTTGGCCCCAGATTTCCCTTCCTGAGTTCCAGCTGCCCAACCTGAACTCTAAACCATGGGAACTGCAAGCCAAAACCAATCATGAAAAGGGAAAAAAAAATGCTCTGCTGGTATAAAGCTCTGCAAAATTTTGTACATATCAGAGCTATCTATGTCCTAACACAAACCATTGCAGATGAAACAAAGCCAACCTCCTCATACACAGGTGCATTTTTAAATAAGCTGATTTTGTCAGGATTTCATCCAGCACGGGACTGTACGGTAGGTTCAGTTACAACATTTTTAATAAACATTTCCTGTAGCCTCTCAGCTATCACGAAGGGTGTTACGGTATTTTTTTACCTAATGGTGTAACTCTATTTGCAAAGGCAATGCCCTTGGAAATGTTGGGAATTTTTTCATGCCCAAACTGACGGTGGGTCAAAACTCAGACCCTGACTCTGAGCCCTTTGGACGCTGGAGGAAATAGCCCTGGACTTGTGAGTCCAGGTTTTAGCTATACCATGATGTGGTCCAGATATGGAGGAGCTAGCTTTCCAGATGCCTAGCCACAGCATTAAGAAATACATGCAAGTTAATTTACCCCATTTACTACCCTAATCTAATAGTAGTAGATCAGCCCCTGATCTGAATAGCCCAATCCTAGTTACTAAGATTGACTGATTGGAGTAATTGAAGCAATCGTACTTAACATTTGCCTTAAATGATCTGGCAGCCTGATTCAGATAAGATTTCAAACAGTCTCTGTGCTTTTGATCTCAAATTAGCTTCAAGATTAACTCAGGCTTGGTTCAGACACAGTAGAAAATCCCTCAAGTATATCCTGCACCGTAACCATGCTCAAGCCCTCTTCCTGATTCCACCAGTTTAATTAAATCTCATCTCAACCCGGGACTTCTCTATTGCAAAGTGGTGCAAGGGATGGTCTGAACTGTAGAACAGCGCTGGGAAGCTGAGGGGAGCAGCAAGACAGCACTTTCAGAAACTCCTGTGGCTGAGAAGTAGAGGCAGGAAGGAGAGACCTCTCTGCCTCTTTCTTTTAAATGCTGTGATTTGATAGATGCTTTCTTGTCTCTCCAGTAAACAAAGAAAAGTGCCTGTGAGCAATAAGATCAAGAGCCAACATGTCCTTTCAGCACAAATGACACTAAATTAATTTATACAGGACACCAGTCAAAAAACATTTCTACCAGTGAAAGCTCGAAGTGAGCCTGAGCCTTTAAGGAGCTTTCCTTCTGCCTTCTGTTCACAGGACTGCTTCAGACAGAAAAGTTTCTAACATTTTGGAGGCACGCTGCATGAGACATACCATTTCTTTTAACATAAAAAGCCCCGTTTTAAGTATTTGCTTTTAACAGCTCTGTTCCTTTGCGCATTCCTTTCCCAGGTACAGTACAGGTGCTTTCAGGGCAACTGTAAAGACAAATTTCAACAATGACCTAGGACCCTAACTACCAAGTGTGGCATATTTAGCACACAGGTTTTCTAAACAATGTGGCAGCTAAGCAGACAGACAGATGCCTGTTAGGATATTTCAAGTTACTTCTGTAACTAACCTCATACAACAAACTCTCCCAGGTGGTTTATTTACAACCTCAGGTAACAATATACCTTTGAAAATTATTCTCTAAAGGTATTCTGTCTCACATTGCTCTGTTCATGCCTAGACTTTGTGGTGTTAATTCCCATTTTTAAAAGTGAGGGAGGTATCTAAACTCAGTTTTTTAGACGTACGTAGGTGCGAATAGCTGCAGATGTGTGCCTGGGTACCTCAGGCTTACCGAAATCCCTACCTATAATTTGCAGCTCTCTTTTTATCATTTACCCTTTGCTACTGTTGAAAGGAGCAATGCATAAACACTTTGAAAAAGCTGGTCCTAAGTAGCAAAATTACTTTAGAAGGTGAGTTTGAGGTTCTTAATTCCCTTAGAAATGCTCCACTGTTTTTACCTTAGGTCTACAGAAGTGTTTGTATATCACTTAAAACCACAAAGCCTGATTTTGATTAGGCTGTGGGTACCACTGCTAGGTTATTGTTCTAAGATGGAATCATGGAAAAACTTCAGTTGTAACTTAATTAATTTAAACACTATCATTAGTTTTGAATGGAAGCATTTTATCCAAGCAAAGGGTCACCCCTGAATGACTATATTTGTACTGCAGAATAACTACAGCTCTAGGGTTCAGCTAAGGTCTGCAGTCAAAGTTATTGTATTAACACTTATGTTATACTGCTGCCTACAGGTTCACATTTAAAATTAGGGTGTTATGCTAACTTATGTTTAAACAAGGCTTCTGTCCCAAAGCTTAGAAAACGAGCAAGATAAGAAAGGCATGTGAGAAGGTACCCAGCTGAACCCATTTTAACTTTTCATGGTTATGTTTTTGTATGTAATCGAATGCATTTCTTCCACTGCCCTGAAGCCGCTACAGAGGGGCTGGTTTCGCAGTAGAGCTGCATATGGGAAAGCAATTTAAAAGGAAGAAAGGGATGATGGTGGTGCCTGTATTGGGCATGCTGTGGAAGAAGGCACAGCAATACCTTGAACGGCAGCCCTCCACACAATAGGTAGGTATCTGTGGATCTTTGCTATGGTGCTTGTTGCAAGCTGTGATTTCCACTTGTGGACAACTGCGAATTTTCTAAAGCAAAAGAAGATATAGTTTGAAATTCCCACATGTGTAGGTTGTGCACGGAATATATGGACTGTCTTTTCCTAATTTGTAGTTTACAGATTCCTTACAAATAGCTCATTGATCCCAAGGGCTTCTCATGTTGCATCTCACTAGTATATTGGAAAAAACAGTAGCACATGCCACACATTTCATCAAAATAGAAACATCATTCTTGGGGAGGCGGGGGTGGAGAGGGGTAGTTTTCCTCTCCAGTTCATGTTCACAGTTCTTTGGGTAACTGACTCTAATTGCTACAAACATGTTTTGGCTTTTAAAATATTTTCTGAATACAGGAAGAAAAGATTTCAACTTAGTGCCTGTAGAGGAGCCAGGCACTTCTGCAGACACTTCCTCTCCTCCTTACAGAACTGATTGATTTTGACAATCCAGGATGCTGCTGGTTTCAGCTAAAGCTAATGGCAGCTGAAATGGTGTTCCTCTGTGCACCGCAAACCAGTCTTTTTTTTTTGCAAAAGGAGATGCCTTTATTTGAACAATTAGCAAACTGCCATCCCCTAAGATCATGTAACTTAACAGAAATGTTAGCGTTTAGTACTCAACATCCTCTGCACCCTGGAGGCTGGATAAGGTATTAGTCATCTCTAATTAAAGTTGTCTGATGCTAGGCAGTCCTCAGTGACTGCCACAATACAGTTTCCTATGTAATCATTGGTCAATTTGTTGCAATATATCACCAGGATTACTGAATTATTAGTTATAATTACAACTGCAGAGTCAATAGCAGTGTCACAGCAAGGGTAAGTAAACACTACAAAATTATGAGGGATGGGAATACCTTTCTAACAGCTACATCATATTAGTAGTACAGAGACCACCCACTGTAACAGCTAGGCACAAAGATAAATTCCTGCTTTGAGCAGGTGGAGTTGGATATTTTCCCCTTAACGGACTGCAGCATCTTGGTGACATCCCCTATAAGCTCCTCTGTGGTTTCTGCCCACCAGCTGCGGAGCATGCGTATTAGGTGGTTTAAACTAGGTAAAAACCATGCAACCTGCCAGACTCAATTTTACAGCCACCACTGTCAAACCATTCGCACAGACCATCCCCAAGGATGCACCTTCCAAAGGCCTACAAAAGGAATCTCCTAAAGGTCTGCAGCCCGTTTTCCTACAGCGCTTCAGTCACCCCGAGTCCCATTTTCAGAAATGGTCTGAGGGATCAGAGGCCCACCTCCCACAGCCTGTCAGCCAGACGCCAGTGCTTCATTCTCCAAGGGCCACCTCCTCAAGCAGTATTTAGACATTTGATTCTTGATATCGTTGGCAGGTTATGAGCTCTTGGAGAATTCACCCCTTGCGTATTTCTGAGAATGACAACGCAAGGTCCTCTATGGAAGAAAAGTTTGATAGAAGTGCCTACTGCTTTTCATTGTACTTTTCAAAGAAGAACACAGTATTTGCTGTTAATATTTTGACTAACAGGAGAACCACTTTTCAAAACTATTCACAATTTCAAAGAATGCCTTAATTTTGAAAGAAAAAAAAATTAAAAAGTCTTTTTCTCCAGATCAAGTCTAGGACTTCCAGGGAATCCAAAGAAAAGACATTTCCAGTAAGATATTTCTGGTTTTACTTGAAGTTCAAGGTGCGTTGGGAAATGGTCTGAGAGTTCAGTGAATAGAAACATGACCAATAAAGTTCAGCATGTACTGCAAGAACCAAAGTCTAATTAGGGGAGTTGGTCAGGCTTTTAGCTTATCTACCTAATCTCCAACCACGGCCTCAAATGTTGAAAATGTGACTCCATCTCTTTAAACAAAGTAACAGGTCATTAAAATTCAGGGTGTGCAACTAACGTTACACTCATTTAACAAAATGTTAAGTTCAAAACAAAAAAAGTTTAACTCCGCAACAGAGACATTTCTAGAAACCGCAGGCTTGACAACCTATCTTCCCTCCATAGGTTTCAAATGGAACAGGCACAGAGGCTTCCTTTGGCACAGCCTAACCCTGTTCAACCGGGTGTGGGTTTCAATTAAGTCACCCTTGTGCAGGAATTTGAAGTCAAACATTTATAAACTTTTCTGGTTGTTTTTGGTTTTGTTTGTTTGTTTGTTTGAAAAACTCAGCCACAACAGTCACACTGCCAAAACCAGCACGGACGGCTGCAACAGCATCCCAGAGCCAATGAGCCAAGTCACAGCTCCAGCTGCGCACGTGCTTGTGGTCTACCCCGACATCTCGTAGCCGCCTCAGTGGAAAAGAAAAAGCGTGTTGAAGCTCAAGCTACAATGAAAGTGACAGGTGACTTCTGAAGAACAAAACTACGGCTGTAGCCCTACACCCTTTTCTGGAAATCTGGCACAGTCATTTGTGGGAGAGAAGGTCTCAATCAGAGCTGGCTCTGTGACCGTGGAATAATTCCATTCCAAAACTGTGCAGGTTTTCCAATTTTTTCGTATGGTCTTGAAATGAAAACAAGAACTTTTCAAATGGAAGGGTGTGGAATTGTGTTGAAACATCTATTTCTGAGTTAGAGAGATCAAGTTTTCAATCAGGCTTTCAGATCAGACATAACCAGAGACCTCATCCTGGGTTACAGAAAACTCCCCATTCATCAACACCAACCCCTCTGCAAAATGTTTTGGCGTCCAAGCAGCAGCATATTTCAGCTAAAATATATTTCATCAAACATGTTCTGACCAATTCCAATCCTGAGATGACATTGTGTCACCAGTTTGTGGAAAGATCAGTATTAAAAACACCTCATAAAAATAGAGGACTGGAAAAGAAGCTGAGGAACAGCCAGTCACTCAAAAGACATTTGTTAGCAAAATTAAATATAAGTCCAGGCATATTCTGTTTCATCACATACTGTTCCTTTTAGGGGTGAGGCACTTACAGCCATTTCTCTATTTTGGAATGAGACTGCAAGACAAACAGTTTATCTTCAGCTTGGCAAAAGAAAGTTACATTAATGTCCATCAAGATGAAAGCAGCGTGAAACAGAAAATTTGACAATTTAAATAGTGACTCTGTTCTTCAGCTGTGTGTAAACTGTTCTCCTCACAGTATGCAATCAAATGTCGGTGTCTTGATACAAGAGTTCCCAGTAATCTGGAAAACACAAACCTGTGTACTTTTTATATACATACACACATAGATACTTACACACATATAGAGTATATAGTACCTCTCTCTATATATATGTTTGCATGGACACACACACACATACACAGACACAACCCACATCTGGAGTTCCATTAAAATATTTCTCCTGCCTCCTCAATAACCGCAGTTGCAGTAATCAGTTTCCCTAGAAGGAACAGAGCGAGGCTAAGGTCAGCAGTCTCTGATCACCAGTGTTTGTACAAAGTGATTTTATGTTTCATTTGCACTAGAGATGAATATCAAGTTAAAACTTTTCCTCATAAGAATTTTTACAGAAGAAAAAAATGTTTGGAAGGTTGAAAGATTTTCCTAAAGGAAGGTTCAGGGAATAAATGGGAGATGATTTATCTTTTTCAAGATTTTTTCAAGTTGGAAAATAGGGAGAAAAGTATTAACCTCACTTCTCACACCATTGTGTTAGGAGGTACTCAAGAGAGTCTGTATTGTTTTCTTTCTGCTGAAGTTAACATAAAAAAAAAAAATCAGAGAAAGCATAGTGTGTAAAAGCCAATCCCCTTTTCAGTGAAAACATTATCATTTTTCATTTGAAGAATCCTGTCATCACGAAGATGAACTGAAACATGATGCACATTTTCCATCAACTTCGAAACAATACTTTAAAAAAACCTTTCTTTCCATGAGATTTCATAGTTTTTTTTTTTATTTATTTTTCCACAAAATGTTTTTATTGAAACAAATTTCAGCCTTTTCTAGTTTGCATTTTGGATTCTCTCAAAATTCACATTCAAAACTTCAAAGCAAGCCATCTCCACAACCATTACTTTTGTACGATTTTGATCAAAGCCATGGAAATTCCTGGTTCCACCCCGGAATAATGAACTGGTCCAGGTTTCATTTGAAATCCATCTCTGAGGAGCTGACTTACCTACCTGGTTTGCAAGAATCCTGCTGTCTTCACCTGACCCGAGAGCATCCCCTCGTAGCAAAGCTCTCCTCCACCTGGAACACATCCACGCAATGCAGTCCCCATCCCCTGTATATGGGGGGGCACCAACGTTTCGCTGTCAACCTCCAGTTTACCAACCTTCTCCAAGTTCAGAAAGCTCCTACTTTCTGTGTCTTGAAGATCAAGGTATTTTAGGAATTCACCAGCTAGCTGTGTTTGCCTGAAGAGACCCTCCCACTGCTCTTTTATCCTCTGAAGGCAGGCCAATTTTCAACTACGGCCTGACGGTTGCCTGGGTTAACCTCTGCCTTGTTTCATGAGGCGTAGAAACCCCAATACACCTTTCAAATAGCATGTCTGATCACACTCGTCTGGCATATAAGCAGAAAATTAGAATGGGCTTCTCCAGGTAAGTGCCAGTGTGAAGTTACTGTCATCTTCTGGGGGGGAATTCCCGACAGGCAGGCAGGTTAGGCACAGGGTTTGGCCAAGCCTGCTCATCCCCCCCATGTGCACCCATGCGTCCCCGTACGTGGATGGTTTTCACATGCTGAGGGTTTTCCTTGCCATTTCAAGCCTTTGGTGTGGGACTTCGTGAAGGTCTTTTAAAAGCAGTGGCTCTTACTCTACTTCCCAGCGACTAGTTGCCCGATGGAGTGTCAGGAGAGGACACCCAAACCCCCTCACCGTTCAGAAACGCGGGTGACCGCACAGAAACACAGCCCTCCTGCAGACACCTGCATGGCTGGGGGAAGAGGTGGAGGTGTGCCCCTTATTCCCAACTTGAAACACAGTGAAGTACTTTCTCACCCACATTGATCTGTTGATATCCATTTATGGTGCAAGAGATTGGACTACAGACCTTGAGGCAACAATGTTAAAATCCATAAACCCCGCCATGCAGTCAAATCTGCCTGGAGTGCGCTGCAACAGATTTGAAAGGGAGGGAAGCCAGGCAGGGATGGTGAGTCATGAGATGGGGAGCAAAAGCCATGGGAGAGGCCTGGAGCCTGATAGTCCTTCCCCCTATCCTGAGTCTTAAATTTTCTGTTGTACGTACTGCTTCCCCAGAACAGTTTTCTCCGGCTAACGCAGCAGGTATACCCATGCTGTCACATTATAGCAACGGGAATCAAATCAGAATCCAAATTTAAGAGCTTTAAAAGCTAAAGCAATAAAATTGCTAGATACACAATCCTATTTTTCTTCATTCATTTTGGGGTCAGGCATACATGAAACTTCCTCTTCTATAACTTCTTTCACAGTCTTCCACAGAGACCTCTTCCAGACAACCTCAGCGGTAACAAAACAGTGTTGTCCTTGCTGAATGACAGCACCAATTTTTGTCATTCCTTGGAGCGGGTGCATAAAACAGGCACTTTGTCTCTTAATTCATCTTTTCTTCCATCACTCTCTGAAAACACATTGCACCTTCCAAGGAACGGGACTGAGTATCAAGAAGGGATATTCCTTAACACGAGATTTTACAATTCGCTTCAGTATTCCATAGATAACAAATGATAGTTCTTCTTATCCATCTTATTTCACAGACTTCCTCAAACTATTTCAATAGAGGTTTTGCCCCAGAACAACTGTTAGATTCAAACCTCAGTTTTATGCAACAAAGCTCACTAGGAGACAAAAAAATGACATTAAGGTTACAGCCGGTTTACACACTAAGCATACTTTCCAACTAAATTCCATCCAATAATGCAATGCTTTTTGTTTCAAAGCAAGTTCTGCTACTACTACTCAAAAAATATTCCCCAATGTCACAGAGAGAGTATGTTTTTCAATATTAATTCACAGCATTTATTTTAAGGACATGTTTATAGCGGTTGGAAGGAAGTTCAGATAAAGTTGCTGCACTGTGGCAATATATGAAATGAATTGTTTTAATAGGGAAGAAGTTTAAGATAATCTCTCAGCTCTGTTTCCTTTACTGGTAAAACCCCTTTGCTCACATCTGTGAGAGCAGTACTGGCCACTTTAGTTTATTTTTCTTTAACTGAAATTTTTTAACCCTGAAAGTAAAATTGAAAATGAAGAAGCTAGTCCAAGGGACATCATGCTAAGCCAGCATGCGTTCTTTTCCAATTGCAGATGCCTCAGTAAGCAAGTGAAGTGATGATTTTTGCCTTTCTCCCTGAATTTCTGTGTACCATTTGCTGTAGCCACCATCTGCAAAGAGCAGCTTGGCACTGCCGTGTGCCAACTCCAGATATGCTAGGGAGCTGCAGAAAAAGAGGATCTAACTGTAGCCAACTGGAAAGATTGTAAAGCTGGTGGAAACAGGACAGGCTCTGACAAGCAGAGGGGAACTCCTCAGAGGTGTCTTATTGTCAGGCAGAAAACTAGATGTGAAGAAATTATGCAGCACAAATACAATACTACCTCCTTAAACCATAACACAAATCTTAGGATTTTGGCAGTGAAATCTGAGTGGAGATCTGAAATCCAGAGGCTGCTCTCAACCAACATTTCTGTGGTCCTACAGTCTTACGCAGATAAGAAGAGATTTCCCATTCCTGGCTGAATGCCAAGGTTGTCCTTCTCCTCTGGTTTCTTTTTTCCCAGCAGAGAGGGCTAGACAATTAGATATATAGTTACTTACGATTTTTTTCAAATACTTGAAGTTGAAAATATGAGGGGGACTAGCCAGACAAAACCAGGTCTCTACTGCTCTCTTATCTAACAGACCAGACACCAGGGACTGTTTTCTAGCAATGTTGGGTACATTTGTCTAGATCTTACCTCTCTTGGGTCCAGGACGGAGGCCTGGATCAAAGGTGCCCGTGTCCCACACAAGTGCTCTACAAAGCAGGGCTGATGAGTCCGAGAGCAAGGCTTGCTAATTGCAGCCACACTGCATCTGGGGTCTGAGGTAGTCCTTCGCTTTGCCAGGTAGCTGTGTCAGCAGGCTTGTAGCTCACCCGGGTGCCTCTAGGTCAATGCTTGGGGCAGACATGTCACCAATATGCCCTATATCCACCTCTACAGAAAAGTTCTGGCAACACGTGCACATCTGTCCTACCACTCGGCAGGTACAACATGTCACCCTCTGATTCGTGAGAGATTCCTGCCTGGCCTAAGGATTTCCACGAGGCACTTGGATCGGGTACGGGCCAAAACCTTTCCTCAGAGACTGTTTCTTATCTCAGACACAGCAAAACATTATTAGCTCAGCGGCAGGTAGACAAACCTGACCAGAAGGCTTTCTGCCAGTTTGCCTGTACCTGGCAGCCTCTGCCAGACCACTCACAATGACACCCATCAATCACAGAGCGTACAAGTCATGATGCACTTGAGCGTAGCAGAGGCATTACAACACAGATTTAGTTACGTCCACCAGACTCTCAAGGAGCCCTCGCAGACTTCAATGGTCTCTTAAAGATTTACAGTAATACTAAGCAACAAACAAGAAAACCACGGCTCTATTTCCCAATACCAAAGGGAGAACTTGCCAAGAGCGCAGGAGCAAGCCACGCTGACTGTGAGGAAACAAGCTCATTTCTGCATTGCCTGTAAATCAGGTGACTTTTACTGAGGTGCCTAACTTTGATCATTCATGAACGAAAATGTTTGCTGGTAGCTTCTTTTTATGCTGCTTCTGGAAATCCTGCACGTTTGAAAATTTGGTGAGCTGGCCTAATACATTTACAAATGTTGACATTTAGTTCACAGTTACTGCTGAGATATAACACAAGTTATTTTTCTCAAGACTGTAGTCATGTCCAGTTCTGCAATTTAATCTATTTTAATGTAAATAAAAAATATTTTGGTGTTAAGATAGGACAGAGAATTAGATGTTCTCCTTTGCCAAACAAAGGGACAGTTTATGTCCCCAATCCTGAGAGTGGCTGTTCTGTGGTGCCTGTCCTCAAAATACCTAAGTGTGAAAGAAAACACCTCACTTGTGCTAGCCTGCACAAAAAGGCAGCTGTCAGGGACGTACAATATCTATACTGCATTAGTTCATTCCTTAGCACCTTTCTAGCTCGTTTCCGAGAGCGCTATAGAAACAAAGTGAGGCGGACAGACTTTCCATGCCAGTGGACACTTTTGCAAAAGTACAACTTCTACAACTTGTTTAAATTATCTGAGTGGTAGGCGGGTGGAGCACCTTAATAATTTGCTTTTCTCTTTTATTATTGAAATGAAATATCTGAAATATCTGAAGGTGCTCAAAGAGAGGTCAGTCTTATTGCATTCCTTTGCAGGCGGCATTGCTTTTGCAGGGACACCTGTCTGCACGAAACTCTGTAAACGCTTTTTAACAGGTCCCCAGGTAGCAGAAAGAACACAGCTGCTAAGGAGCATTAGTGGCAGGACAGCTGCTTGGCTGACAGAATTGGAACCAGCATGGTGCATGTGCTGGGACTGTAAACAGGAATGAATTTTCCTAAAAGCTTTATAAGTAAAAATGTTTATTTTTGGAATATTAGCAAAATAAAAGGAGTTACAATGTTCCTTTAATTTTAAGTCAAAACATAACGACATGCAGCTTTTAAGAAGGTTTATTTTATAACAAAATCTCAAATTGAAACAAGGTGGCTTAGAAAAAACTTCAGAAATACCAGGGGTTTCTTCTAGATGTATATATAAAACACACTTGGGCATTTTTTTGCCCTTAATGTGTAGTAAAACTGGTCATGAAATCCTTCTTTCCGTAAACCACACATCAGGTATTGGGGAACACTTTTCTGGCTGCCAAGCCTGCCATTGATGGCAAACGCTTGGTGTGTGGTGCGTGAAGGTATTGCAAGGTACGTGGAACAGATTATTCACATGCTAAAAAGATGAAATAGAGATCTTATGTTTCAAGGACAGGCACTGAAATGAAGACACCTGATTCCTAGCCTTCACTCAGCCACAGCCTTCCTCTGAGTCAGAGCAAGTCATTCAGTGCCAAGAAAGTGCCCTCTTTTGGTGGACACAACCCCGGCACAGACTCAGAACTGGAATTCTGAGCCCAGCTGAACACCAGCATCAGACTGGATGCAAAAAACTGACATCCTTTTGGGACTTCATGGACCTTTTGCTCAAATCAATGTTGCCTCCTGTGCTTTAGCTTTCTCACTTGTAAAACGGAGCTAGCACTGTTTACAAATTTTATATCACCTGCTGCTGCAGTGATTCAACCAGGAGTGTTTAGAAAGTATTTAAGGTCCTTTGAAGGAAGCCAGAGCATAATTTGTGTTGGTAAAGAACCATATTCCCTTTGGAAAGTTCACTTCAGGATAGCAGAACTCAAACCCCTTGCTACTCCCCTCGCAGCACTTGCAGCACAATGCTCCAGCCCAGATGATGTGAGCGGTACTTGCTTTGTCCTCTTGAAATGCCGTCACTACCTTTTTAGGGTCGACAGAGACCTTTTAAAATCTATCTAGATTTCATCATGTTTCTTAAAGTCTCTCAGAGGCATTTTCCACCATCCCTACTACACCACCACGAAACAACTAGTGTGCCGCATCAAGGGATGAAAACAGTGGGCCTATTACCTGTACATAGCTCTTCACAGCTTCTCATCCTGACCCTGAAGCTGGGCTCGGTTTAAAGTTATTAATTGCCTTTATCACAGCTGGCACTAGCAGCCTCACATGTTGACTGAAAGTGTGATGTGATAATTAGGCAGGGTGAGGAATCTTTGTTAAGTTTTGTTCTTTGCAGTATTTTGCCTTTGATCTTCTCCGCTCTCCTTTCCAGGAGAGTTACAGCATTCCAGCAGGAGCCGAGGGTGGGCCTTTCATCAACCTGGGGGGAAAGCTTCATCCTGTGCCCCACGGCACTCCGCTCTCAGTCTTAAACTTCCCGTTCAGATGACTGCTATGTGCTAGCTGGAGCGCCTGTGAGGAGCCTATAGAAAGAAAAGCATGTATGGTGCATCTTCCACCAAAACACAGATCAAATCAGCACATTAAAAGAGAAGCAGGGACAAAGTTCAGTAACAAAATAAACAAAAAAGCAGGCTTTTAATAATGGCTTTTCTACATTAACTTGATCGAAACCTCCTATTTTGCTCTGCAGGTTGGGAAGGCTGGTGGCACAATAAACGTAACATCCTGCAGAAACCTACAGCCATTTCTCACTTGGGCTCCAAAGCTGCCCATATTCCAGAGTCACGCAGTCAGTTAACTTACTCATTCTGCTGATTTTTATTGGCAAATTACAAACACTTAACAGATGATGTGGAAATAGTTATATAAACTAAGGAATAAATCCTAAAGCATTTATACTTTTATGAATGAATTGTTTTCCCAAAATGTTCGTTCTTGGGCTTTTGTCACTTATAATTTCTTCCAGATTTGGCCTTTCTATTTGTCATACCCTATCCTTCTCCAGAAAGCAGAGATAGCGGGCAGGTCTGAATGTCATGAATTGTGTCCCTGCCATATTGTTTGCTACACTGGGCTTTTAGCAACACAGCAATGCAAGTTGAAGAAAAGTATCTGCCCCAGGAGGCCTAATTGGTGGGAGTTTTGCAATATGAGTGAATGAATGAGAGAAGACTTTGTGTAGCAATTCACTTCTTCCATCCCATGAGGGAAACAGAGCTTTATGTTGATTGGGAAATAAAATATAGAGATATGATTGCCTGTTACATTGGGATGTGTGTTGAACTAAGTCCCGGAGCTGTTTTGGTACTAGAAATTATGCATGGATAAGATGCCTGCAAGACAGGTATGTAACTATGCGCGTGACAAGGAAGTTAATGTCCAAGTGTATGTATGTGAAGAAATGAACAACTGTATGATGTGTCATACATAAAGAGTAACTCTGTAAAGCTGCTTTCCCCAGGACATTATCCTCAACAACCTCTTGTCCTTCCAAACTGGGGAGACTATAAGTATGACAGCCTGTTAGCAGGTTTTGCTTGCTGCCGTGGCTGTTTTAATTGTTGTAATCAACAGAGCTTGTGCACATTTTCAGTTTCTTCTGGGCAAATGTGCAAAAATTCCAGTAGGAGATTTCATGTGACTGCTCGGAGGCTGACACTGGTACAGGAGCAGACATCTGGCTGCTCCATCTCTTATCTGATGGCTAGCATGTTGCTGTTCTTACCCCAGAGGTAGTTCAAAAGAGTAGTCCCCTTTAGGGGAATTAAACCTTCCTTTCACACACAATGGGCTGAGCCGTGGCACTTTCTGCCCTCTCATACCCATCTGCCTTCCCCCACTTCCACGCTGTGCTTCTGGCCACAGCCAGCCAAGGCTGAAATTCAGGAGCAGGGATGCAAAGCAGCAACTCAGGTTGTTGTTAAACAGCCACAGCAACAGAAGTACACAGGTGGGAAAGGGGCAAAGAAAATCCCTTTCTTCTCCTCAGTGCCTAAGGATTATGCAGGATACACAATTTACAGGATGGGTTTTGTGGATTGGACCAAAGAGGTAGCCCAGTCCCAAGACGCAGAGAAGGCAATACAGTGCTGTGTCACATAAATACTGGACTGTCCACACACTGTAACAAGTCAGTCCTTCCTGTTTTTTCATGGGTTAAGCTTCTGCAGGAATTTTTAAAATTGACATGCACCCTAAGGATGCTTCTTACAGAGTGTCCCCCACACAGGCAGGAAGCACTCACGGGAGTGAGACAGGCAATAAACTGGGCTAGGTAAGACCCACCTCCACTCTATGATGATCACATGCATAGTTTCCCAATGAAGGTAAATACATTACCCTAAAGTCTGCCTCAGTCATAACTGAAAACTGAAATACCACACATGCCTTCAGTGAGTGGCGCTTAAATCATTGCTTTTGCTGCTGGGGCTTTTGTCTCTATGCTTTGAGTTTTCCGGGAGGGTCTGTTTAGGCTTCTGTCAAACTCCTGTTATGGGCAGCCAGATGGAATCAGACACAGAACAAAGGGCTCATCTCTTCCATGTCCTAATTTAAGGACCTGGTGTTCACTGAACTTTGAGTGCTATACGTACAAAAGAGATAAGACAATTTGCTGGTGGGAAAATGGCATACCCAGAAGCTCCACTGGAGCTGAATCTCTCCGAGATTATGCTGAACTGGAAAAGGTATAAAAACATTGTTTGTTTTGAGTCTGAGAGCCCAGGTTTCAGGGGAAAAAAATGTAACCAGAATATCTTCCTGTTTTTGACAACAGTGGGTTTCCGAAGCAGTTGGTAGATTTTTTACAGTCTTTAATTAATCCAGACAGAAAGAAGAAAAAGTGAAATCATGTTACAAAAATATGAAGCCTGCTATACTCCAGGGGAAAAATGAAATGTGAGAGATGACAGTTCTTGAACAGAGAATATAAATAGAAGAAAAAAAAAAGAAATAATGCATGTCTGCAACTGAACCAAGGCTGCAGAGCCTTACAGTGATTGGGAAGGGAAAAACTGGATGCTGCGCGAGAGACTCATTCACGCCTGGAGCAAAGAGCTCCAAGGCAGAACACTGGAGGACACGTAAACAGACCTTGACAGTGTACTCAGATTTACCCAAATAAGGGAATCCAGTGGACCTACCTGAAAAATCGATAGATGACAAAAGACTGGGTTAAAAGGCAGTAAGGCAGTTTAAGTTGGAACCCAGCAAGAGACGGCCCCTGTCAGATGGCTGACATTGTGCCAGCTAATGCTTACCATGATCATGCCCAACAAGTCTGGGCAGATGCAGCACTTCTACATCAGTATTTCCTCAAACTGCATTTGGGTTAATTTCAGGACACAAGACTTACATCAGAACATGCAAGGGTTTAGTTTGCCTAGGTCTACAATAGGCATTAAGTTCAACAGAGGTGGCATTTTCTGACTATGGGAAAACCAGTGGAAGAACATGATTAGAGCCTTGGGGAAACTTTGGAAAAAACAAGAGGTGCTGTGCTACAGCTAGATGGACAATAACAAGAAAAGTCTGTGTAAGGGGGGAAAAGCATCTATGGGAAAAAAGGCAACACAGCAAGGGACGCTTCAGTTGAGTTCTGCCCCTGACAGACAAAGGAGACGTACAAATATTGCTCAGAATAACAAAATACATGTCGGGAAATTTGTGGCTTATTGGTCTAATGGAGCAGGGACAGTGTAAAAAGTCAGAGTACTAGAGGAATATAAGATGTCCCAGAACTGCTTCTATATCAGAAAGCATAGCATTTAAATCATCCAAGGAAGTTATTAGTTCAGGTTCTGACAGCAAAATACAGTCACAACTGACGGCTTGAGACGTCAGGAGCTCTAGCAGTGAAAGAGGACAGCTATAATTTTAAGCCATGGATTGAAAAAGTTTGATATCTTTACTGAGGGGAGTCTGTATTAACTTCATATTAACTGTAAACTCTTTACTGTCTTTGCCAGAAAGGGCCTGGCAAACATTTTGAAAAAAGTGCAATTATATTTTTTTTTTTCCAGTTACCAAATATATGATCTGCAAGACAAATTTAAATGAGGCTGATGGGGCAGGCATATGCATTTCAGCCTTCGAGGAAAGTCTAGGATAACAAACTAAATTTGGTAGGAGCCAATCTAATTTTAAAAGCCTTGTCTAGATGAAATACAGACCATGAAATATGTTTTGCTGGAACAACTGCTCAGGATGTGCACCCACAGAGAGAGTGTAACAGTCTGTAGTTTGTGTTACAGCTATTGGGTTGCTGGGTTTTTAAGTGCTATTTCTCCATTGAAAAGAAATTATGGTACTGAGAACTGTGCCTTAAAGGCTTAAGCTACTCAGAGACTCTGGGGCTGGGTTGAGACTCTGAAGCTGTTGTCAGCATTAGGCACAGCCAGTTGGAAATGCGTATGGGAAAAAGTAGTTCTTTTATAAATACCTTCAGAGCAGCAGGTGATCCCTAAGGCCGTGCTGCTCCCTCTGAAGCTGTGCTTTATTGTCCAACGTGCGCGGCTCCCCACTGAGTGCAGCAGTAGTAAGCATTGCACAGGACTTATTAATCCACTTGCACTTAACGTGTTCTAAACTTGCACTCACCGTTGCAATCACAAATGAATGAAAACCTTGAATGCTACGCTTATTACTACTGTCCTGGTCTATACCTTCTGTCCTATACTCTGAAGGCCAAAGTCTAGTGATGCTGCTGCTGTTCAGGATCTCACTACTGACCCACAGCATGTCCTTGAGCAAGTCCCCTCACCTTTGGTATGCTTCAGGTTCAACATCTGGAAAACTGAGAAAATTCACCAAGCTCCACAGAGATGCCACATGAAGCTACTAATATCTGTCAGTGGCACTGATTTTTCCAGGTTTGAAGTCAATTAAATGCAAAGAGTGGCTGACTACAGTAAGTTTTGCATCAGGCTCAAGATAAAACCTGTATTACTACTGACTGAGTAGTGAAATTAAAGTTTTTAGAGCAGCTCTGTAATGTGTCACTGTTCTCAATCAGTAAGCCTGTAGAGGAGACACTTGGGAATTTCTTGATACAACTTTCCCAGTCAGAAAACACCCATTTGTCAAAAATAAGTAAGTTTTTCTTTTTGCAGGAAACAATCACTTTAAATACATTTCACGATTTGAAAAATATTAACAAAAAACTTTCCAGAGCAACAAAGTCTTTTGTTTGTATTTAAAAAAAGTTCACACAGGTGCCAGTTTCAGTTCAAAATTACTTTTGTTTGAAAAATCTCCCAAGCTACCTGGTCGTTATAGTGAAAAAGTAAGTCCACAGTCCAATGGAAGAATTTCCAACTGATTGCAATTGGGATGAAAGCCATGATTTTGAAACCAAACTGTGGGACAGGAAAGCTGTTTCTTGTCCAGTTCTAGCCATGGTAACATCAAGCACCCTGCTACATAAGCACAGAAGCAGCACTTCTGACTCTTAACCTGAAGTGGTCAGAAAGGACAGGGGTATTCGTGTTGGGAAACTGAAGATGTGTGTTGAGCACCTCTGGCATGGCACAGATAAGCCGGGGCAAGTGTTTATTCTCATAAAGTTAAAGAGTCTGCTTGGGAGGTAAAGAAAAAGAAGGAAAGCGGAAAATTTAGAAATCGTGAACCCATAACTGCTTTCTGAATTGATTCCTTTTTTAAGAGTTTGAATGGGACAAAGGAAGGAAAGTTACATACTGCTGTGGGTAACAAAGCCAGCAGGAAATATGGCTTAGATGTCAAAAGATAATGCTTACCCAAGTTCACACAGAAGAACAATATTCATCTCCTCTTTCCACCACTATCAGAAAAATATAGGGTCCAATAAAGAGTGTCTACGTTACCAAAGTGCTCAGATAAGAAGGGATTAGAAAAAGTAAGGCAGGAAATAAAAATCCGAAGGAGCGGAGGCCGAGGAGTGTGGTACCGTGATTCAAGAAGAGAACAAAGCGAACTTGAGATGAAAAAGAAAGGGAGATCTACCTTGTGACAGCCAAATAGAGGGGGGTACCAGCCTCAATGTCAAAAACCGTGTTTCAGACACCTACACTGAACTACAGGCAGAAGTTAGGCTATACACTTGGTGTTTGAGGGCAGCAGCTCTGAGCCCTGGTTTCACCAAGACGCTCTCCTGTGTCGCTCTTCTAAGGTACTTCTGTGCTTCCAAATCCTCATGTACTCTTAGATTTGACTTTAGATGAGCCATCTATTCTCATTATATGGAAAATATAATGCAGATGGAGATTTCAAACAGCCTCAAAGTTTAAAAATATTTAGGGGCCGGGATCTGGTTTTGACCCATGTATATTACATAAAGGTGAACCATGGGTTGCAGTGGATGAGTGGCCTACTTGAGTCTTCATTCATATCATAGATTGTCTGAAAGCCCCCATTACTCTTTTTCAAATAAAAAATCTGCTTATCATATTTCTATTGTGTCACTTACTGTAGCTTTGCAATTAGGCTTCAGTCTCTTTCTCTTTTAAAATTATTATCCCTGCAATTCTTGACTTTGACTGGATGAAGAGATGCTGAAATAGCACGAAAAAGTATTTCTTTCAAAATGTCTCCAACCCAGCCAAAAGCTGTCTGTATGAGAAATCTTGCAAGAAAATCTGTTCTCATCTTATTTCCAGCTGGGCTACATCCAGTTCCAAAAGTACTTGCTGATGGTGTGACAAAAGTGTCTGGATATGGACATTTATTTTATTTGAGCCTCTGTATTTTGGATTGTGAATGCAACCAACATTAGAAACAGCAGAAAGATGTGTTAAGAAGCCATGCTGAGGAGAAAGGAGAGGTGAATTGAGATAGCTTCCTCTCCTGAGGAAAGGCCATCCAGTCTGTCAGGTCCTGACAGGTCCTGCTGTTACTGCCATTACTGCTTCACAGATGCTTCCCTGGACGTCTCAGCCTTGCTCTTCCCTCACCTCCCTTCTCAGCTACCAAAGGCAACAGCTCATAACCCCAGCCTCCCCTAACAGCTTTCTAGGTGTTTCACACACCTTTCTCTTTTCTTCCCATTTTGAAAGAGTTATCTGCCAGTGCAGATCTCCTCTATATTCCTCAGAACGCCTCCTAAAGCTCTCCTCTGCCATCACACCTTGAAAAGCCTGAGAAGAGGCTCCCAGAGTGTCGATGCGCAGCCTAATGTACTGATCAGTGTAGTCATAGCATTTTCCTATGTTCCCTCATCTCTTGGTGAGCACTTATTTGGCAAACCTGAAGGACACTGTGTTTTCTTTCTCTGTTTACACAACACTGAATTTCTTATCTGTGGCTAGGGCTCCTTGATCTTATCATCACACAAATAACAACAGGTAATGATTTAAAAGAAAAGCCAAGCAAAACATAAGGCTTAGTTGTTTGAATTGCTTTCACACAGTGTTGAAAAAGTCATTATTTGATAGTAACAGAAGTGACTGAATCATGTTGTGTTTCTTTTTTTTTTTTTTTTTAAATCGCTGTGTTGTTCCAGGGTTTTTGTCAACAATCATTGTCAGTTCTAATTCTCCAGACAGGCAAAAATCTGGGTGGAAATCCTGGCTCTGCTGAAGCCAAGTGCCAGATTTCCATTGGCCTCAATGGGCCTGAAATTCACCCGGTCACAACCTAGAAGAAGAATATTTGTGGTAGCAAACCAAATAAATATATCTGTGTTTTTCTATGAAAAATCAATTTGAGACCCTTTTTTCCTGGCAAGACTTACACACAGTGACATAATGAGAGATACAGCAGTACTCGGAACAGGAAATGACTGCAGACACATTGTCAGGGCAGTGCTATGCTATGCCAATGGTTGAAGCAGAGAAAACTCCTAAGAACTTGTTAAAATGCTCCATGAAATAAAATAAAATGAAATAAAAATAAAATACAAACCCAGAAATAAAATGGAGTGCACAATGAAAATAAAATGGAGTGCACAATGAAAATACCACATTGAAATTTCTGTGAGGCTGAGAGAATCATAGAGTCATAGAATCATTAAGGTTGGAAGAGACCTCTAAGATCATCGAGTCCAACCGTCAACCCAACACCACCATGCCCACTAAACCATGTCCCTAAGTGCCTCATCTACCCGTCTTTTAAATACCTCCAGGGATGGTGACTCAACCACCTCCCTGTGCAGCCTGTTCCAATGTTTAACCACTCTTTCAGTAAAGAAATTTTTCCTCACATCCAATCTAAACCTCCCCTGGCGCAACTTGAGGCCATTTCCTCTCGTCCTATCGCTTGTTACTTGGGAGAAGAGACCAAC
>NW_008825071.1:1019362-1059070 GCF_000699105.1 Pygoscelis adeliae | reverse complement strand
ACGTCCTTCTTGTAGTGAGGGGCCCAAAACTGAACACAGTATTCGAGGTGCGGCCTCACCAGTGCCCAGTACAGGGGGACAATCACTTCCCTACTCCTGCTGGCCACACTATTTCTGATACAGGCCAGGATGCCATTGGCCTTCTTGGCTGCCTGGGCACACTGCCGGCTCATGTTCAGCCGGCTGTTGACCAGCACCCCCAGGTCCTTTTCCGCCAGGCACGCTCCAGATCTTTCAAACCTGAAACTCTGTTATGGTTGAGGAAGGTAGGAACAAAAGTGAGAAGCAAAGTAAAGCTTATATGAAATCCTTGCAAAACAGAATGATGGAATATCACGGGAGAAATAAAGTATACTGTGTTTTAACTTGTTAATACTCTATGTGCTAGTTAGCATTTGTTTGCCAAGGTCTGCAAACTTACTGAGGGTGCACTCGATCCCCTCGTCCAGATCATTGATAAAGACATTGAACAAGACCGGCCCCAAAACTGAGCCCTGGGGAACAGCGCTCGTGACCGGCCGCCAACTGGATTGAACTCCATTCACCACAACTCTCTGGGCCCGGCCATCCAGCCAGTTTTTTACCCAGTGAAGAGTACACCTGTCTAAGCCGTGAGCCCCCAGCTTCTCTGGGAATAAGAGGAAACAAAGAGATGGCAAACTGTATTGAAAGAAATAGTATTGCATGTTGGTTGCTGATAAGGTGCCAGATGTTGCCCTTTGCAAGAGAGAGAAAGCATCCTGACAGAGGTTTTCAAGAACTGGAGTAGCAACACAGCAGAGCACCTTGGGGAACAACCACCCTCTGAAATATCTTGATATGGAAATTGGGTGTGGTGTGGAACAGCTTTGTTTGTTAGACATCCAAAGAGCGATTTTCCTATTCTATGGAATTAATATTAGCTGAAGCATATGTGTGTGTACTCAACAGCTCACATGAAACAGGAGAGGACTCTTTCATGGATTATTAATTACGCGGGTGCTGTCTGAACAGGGGCAACCAATCCTTAAAGGCTAGGATGCCTGTGCCAGAAATACTAGAAGCAGAACATCACTGTGAATCAAAGGACATAAAATATGTTCTGTACATCAGATATCAATGATACTTTCAGATATTTAATAATTTTGCTTAAAGGAACAATTACTCATTACATTAAGTCAGAGCATTATACAGTGGTGGGTACAGTTAATCAGTGAAGTGAGAAATAGCCCAGAAACGTGGTAAGTCTGTGTACAAAACCAGTGACTTGGTGCCTGAATGTGACTAGAGGCACACTGCTTGGATACATCTGCAACAGACACACCAGTTCAGTGTTTTTGGGGAGCCGACCCATCACGTTCTTTCCTTCTCACTGATCGTTTCATCGAACCATGTCTCTCACTTTTTTTTTTTTTAAATTAGAAGATTAATATATTTTTCCCACTGAAAATACAAACCTTTTGCAGCAGTTCCAGCATCATACAGGCAAAAATATTTCAGGTGAATAATTTTATAATTACATGTGAGAGAATTACTACTGGAACACCAACTTCCAAAGGAACTGGTGAATACCCATGATGATTTAAAGTCATTATTGGAACACGAGACAGTTTTGGAACATGAGCTACAGCAATGCATAGTTTATAGCGTATAATAGGGGATATTTTTATACAGCATAAGAACATCCTCAGAATCAAGTGTTCCATCAAAAATGTAACTGGCAAAGCTCCAAATTGCATCAAAACTCATGATCACTTATGTCATATCAGTCACATTCTGCTTGTAATGTGTTTCCTCACGGCAGTGCTTGTTGCACAACTCAAAAATGCTACTCATTCCAATATACTGTATAATGAATTTTCATTTTTTAATACTTCCTTACTTCTTCTGGATGAGGTACTACTAAATAGTTTCTGTATATATGCTTCTAACTTTTAAGATAATTTTTTTGTGCCTTTGATGTTTATTTGATATGAACACTCTAGCAGGGGGGTTTTGCTGGCAGAAACTGGATCTCTGGGCACAGAGTCAATGGACAGAGGTATGTTATAAGTGCACACAGACCAGACCCATGAGGGAAGCAAGCAGTACACACGAGCACTCTACTCGCCCACAACAGTCCACAACATCAGCCCAAAATGGACTTGAAGGGCAAATGGACGTGCCACATAAACAGACCAGAAGAATATAATTTTTAGCCCAACTGCAATCTTTTCGTTGAAGTTTTGCTCCATTTCTTAAGCTGTGGTTCATACACAGCTGTTTGAACTCCAGAAGATGCAAGTTTTCTTGTTATCTGAACAGTGACTTTTATTTTCTTTAGCGTTTGAACTATGTTTTGATATAAGAATATTTTTCCTTCAAAATATTTCATAATAATACAAAAAAGTTCATGAAAGTGAGTCACTTCTGACTCACAGATCCAGGACAATAGCTGCAATACACTATTGTGGTATGAGACCTTGTGTTTGTCTCCTTTCTTATTCATGTGAACTCTCCCCTGCAGCTCCCCTTCACAGTCCCCAGCTCTCCAAATTGTATAAGAAGATGGCTAGACCTTACAACAGTGTACATATGTAACTTCCACACTATGGATGGATGTGTATTGCACATTTTATCCCAGTTCTTTATACTTTAAATAATTTTTCTAATTTTATTTTCCAACTATTCTCTTTTTTCTCCTCTCCTTAACCAGATCAAAGAAAAGGAAAAAAAAAAATCAATGTTGACATTTTTTATTTTAATATTAGGAAAAATAATTTAAAAATTAAATAGAAGAATTAAATAAGAGCTTGTGGAAATAATTTCCCTTTCCTCCTTCCTTGCAGTCCTTTTTACAGGAAAACACCACAGTTTTCCTTGATTCAGACCAGCGTTATATGACAAGCTTAGCTGACATCCTGGTAGCAATGAGGGTTGTGAAGAGGTACAACCAGTGACAAAGATAACTGTGCTATTGCCTTTGCGATACAGAGGCAGCTTTATTTGCAGACTGGGGGTTTTGCCTTCTTTTAATTTATGAGAGGAAACAGGAGGAAGAATAAATGATACAAATAAAAACGCCACTTTGCTACTATGTACCATAGTAATATCAGAAGGAAAAGCTCCTCTGGCAATGAACTTTCCAGGGTTACTTCACACCAGTCAAGGCAGGAAGATGACCTTAGACAGCAAATGTAATTTCTTTTTATTAAATGCACCCATTGCTCATTTCCTACGTAAAAATTTAATGCTATACATTAGCTATAGTGCTTGCGGTAGGAGGAGGGCTGTAATCAAGAATTAGTACCACATTCAGAAATTTTGAGCCCATGCTCCCATCTTCTAGATTACTATTCCACAATGCATGGAATGGGCAGTTACTTTATCATCTAAAGCAATAAAGCTGAACCGAGCTTTCACAGCAATGATCTGCATTATATTCACTGAGCATGCAGCACCAGCAGAGCTCTTATTAAAATGAAGAGAGAAGAATACGTTCAAGCTGCAAGACCAAACCATCAGAGGCAGAAGTGAGCTAATTCCACAACAATAAACCTCATGCTATTGATATACTTTAGCACTTTCTGCATTCAGTGTAAAACTGGCAGAGGGCACGGGGAAGTTGTCTGAGGAATCATGCCAGATACGTGGTAGAAACAGGACATATGTCAAAATAGCTTTGTTGGAGCAAACAATGCACATTGTGCAAGCGTGTAAAGGCAGATGTGACTGTCCAAGTCTATAAAACACAACAAAGGAGCCCACAATAGTGGGTACAGTGATTAGAAACCAGATGTCTCACAGACAAGAGCCTTTGTTTTAGTTGAAGGAAAGAGAAGTATGGAAGTATTTTCAATTTGAAGGGCCTGAGTACACAACATCATGGACACTCAGCTACAGAAATAAACTATTTCAGTGAGCAGAATAGAGGGGGAAAACATAAATGAAGTGTGAGCTAACAAGGAATAGCTGAATTCAAAAAACCTATAGTCTAAAAAAACCATAATAGTCTAACATAGGAAAAGACATTCTGTTCGAAGCTGTTTCTGTTCCTTTCTCCTTCACTATTTGCTTAGATATTTTACACGCAGTTTAGATGTTTTCTTTTCCTCTGTTATTCCTTAGGGAGCAACGAAAGCATATCCCTGGCATTTGAGTTTTTTGCAGGATAAATAGATGAATAAAGCTGTTTCCTTAGGTAATCCTAACCACCCTTTGTGTGGGCTTTCTCAGATACTGTTCATAAGAAACTGTATTTACAACAGAGGCAAATTCCCAACTGACAAGAAAATGAAGACCCTCTTATGTTATCAGTCCTTATGCTGAAATACTCCAGCCCTACGTACACCATCAAAACTTCTATAATCATCGTGCTAACTATTTTGATTTACATACTGGCTATTTAAGCTTATGTATCAGTGAAAGAGAAGAAAGTTGTAAAGCGCAGCAAATCAGAACCCCTTCCACACAGCAAGACCAGCATCAGAGTAGGTCTAGCAAAGTCTGACCGTGTATGAAGTCTGTGTTACAAAGTGTAAAAGAAATTATCTTAAACTAACACGCCATTCTTGAACTGAGCTCAAGAAACGTGTTAAAAATATACCCAGCAGTTTTCTCATAGGGCCTCTGTAAACTCAAAAATGGAGAGTCATTTTCAACAGTGACCGTGCTGTGATTGCATGCAAGGAATACAACATAATACATGAGTACATGAATCTGTAACATACAAGATAATGAAAAAACCAGAGGACTGCTGACCAAACAGTGTTTTGAGAACATTTTTTGATATCAGATACAATAATGATAGGCAAGTTAGCAATATATGAAGAGAGGATAGTTAATGGCTTAGAAGCATCAATATTTTATTAAGCTATAGATTAGATAACAGCTTGTTCTCAACTGGTCTGTTAGCAAAACCTGGTTTGCTAACCCAGTATCACCACCTGCAAGCCATGGCAGAGGGAGCATGAAGACCTTGTGAAGAACTTGGATACCCAAATATTCTACTGCTCCACTCCAAGCAATACTTGTCCTGGCTTTTTTTTTTTTTTATGATTGCTAAAAATGCCACACAGCAATGTAGTTATGATAGTGCTTTTAAAGGAGATGGAAGTCCTTTGCACAGCCTTTTTTTGTGGAATACCTTTGAGTTTAGGAGACAGGATTACCCAGCAACACATTCCAATTTCTAATCAGATTCAAGGTCATTTCTTACCTGTAGAATGCTGAGAAGATAAAATAGAGTACAAGTGGAAGTAGAAATACAACAGAAGACCTCTTATTAAATATGTTGAATGGGAATCCTCTAGCTAGCACAAATCAATGCCTAAGTCCCAACTACAGCTGTTATTATTTTTCATAAGCACAACAGAAATTCACCTGATCCATGGACATGAAGAGAGAGAGAACAGATGCTCATTTTCTAAATAAGAGGGGGAAAGTAGCCCAAACCCCTCACTTTTCCCCTCATTCTGCAGAGCTACAAATGTCCCTGTGTCATCCTGTCAATACTGCTGTCAGTGTGTACACAAACACATCTGTCTTCTTTATTTATTCAGTCATCAAAATTCCAAGTCTGCAAGCTAGTCATAATTATGCCTTCCAAAGAGGCAGGCACCTGCCATTTACTCTACCTTTTTCAATTACATCTAATTGAAGACTTGAGATCAAATAGAGGAAGGGAGACAAGAGTTCTTCAAACTGTCTAAACGCTTTCTGTTGAATACAAAAAGAGAGGTTTCCTACCACAGCTCAAAATAAGCCCCCCAACATGACTGGCATAATAAAGAACTGGAATATGAGATGCATTTCCTTCCTCTAAACACCCTACACCATGAGGATGGTTTTTACACAGATGATGGCTCACAGTCAGAAGAAAAGCCCCCTCACTCCTGTCCCCCCCCCCATCACTGCTGAAGCTAAGCTACGAGTGCATTTCCTGAGTGTGAGAACTTGTCCTGGGTGCTCCAGCAACTTCCTCCTTTCAAGAGCATCCAGATGACAGAGGGCAGCATGTCAGAAATGGCAAAAAAAAAAAAACAGTCCTCAAGAAACCGAGTTTACCTGTGATCATACAGATGAGATAACCGATAGTAGATTATCCTCTGTGAGTACAGCTGTATACTCCTTGGCAGCAGTAACCTGATAGGCACTGAGCTAGAGTAACCTTCTAGGAATTGAAGAAGCTGGAAAAAAACCCAGCTGGCTCCACTTATATAAGGGATGTAATTAGGCATAAAAGAGAGGATGATTTCAGCCTGTGTGATCTGCATTAAGAATAAGTCCCTGAGAGCATTTTTGAGAAGGTACTTCTGGTACTTGTGTGTGTGCACACACGTGTGTTGGGATTTTCCCTTTCCTCGGACAGCGTTGCACAAGTTTCCATCAAGAGATGGAAGGAGGGTATCATTTGGAGAGAAGATGGGAATAGTCAAAGAAAGAGATCCTTGTACCAAGTGATGTGATGGGAGAAGTTGACCACATTGGTTGGTCCCTGAAATTCATAGGCAAGAAACATCAGCTAATACATTGTTAGCAAATTAGACTAGTTATGCTAAAACCAAAACGGCCAAATGGAACATGTCTCACATCTGTTAAGGGGGGAACCAGTGGTAACTTGCATAACATATGCATGGGAAAAGCGGAGTAGTTAAAAATATAATGAACCATCATTACATTAGTGATACAGCCACAAAGATGCACGAGTATAATCCTTCAGTTCCTTTATAATCAAAGCTAAGATGATATTGGCAATCGGAACAGAGGGTATTACTAGACCAGCACTTCCTAGCCCAATTACTAGCTTCCTAAGTGCAGAGGGAACCTGCAGTGATTATAGGTCTGATTTTAAGATAATTGATGATGAGTGCCATTTAACCACTGAGAACTTTGTACATAAAAATCTAAGCTAGAGGAATGAAATGTAAACGCTATAGTGGAGTCAACCTGGCTGTTTGAAAGCCTAAAGGCTTTAATGCTTTTGAGTGAAAGCAAGCAAGAACTCAGCTATTTTTCATCATTTGTATTGTCAGCTGGAAAATGCAAACAACTGTACCAAAGGCAGAAGAATGTGAGATTCCCTTTTGCTGCCTTTCCACCCATTTTATGCTTTCTATAGGGAAATGTGGGCTCATCATCAAACAGTTTAGCAAAGCCAAGGTGATTCTTCCAGATTTCCCTGGGCAGAATTGTTCCCTCAATGGTATCTGTGGAGAACGCAATGGCATGGGTGCTACCTCATTGGGGAACACGCTGCGCTACCAACGCCAGCCTTTAACTAGCTAAGCTGTGTACATCTGCTCCATTTATATCCTGTTTTGAGGGCTGAGAAACTAGAGCAAAGAACAGTTCATTTTACTTCCTACCCAGATGCTATAGTAGAAGAGAGATCTGCCAGGCCACGAGGGCATGGCGGGAAAACAAGATACATTTTGTGGGTTGTAATAAATGCATACGTTTTATGCTATTATGTATCCTTTTTTGTAATCTATAAAGAGGATGAGAAGAACTTGATTTGTCAGTCTGTGTCACCGAATAGCTCTCCTTAGGTTCACCTCTTTAAATTTTTCTGTAGCACTGCATGTTTCTGATGCTTGTTCATTTTTCCTTTTCTCTCCATTTTTCAATAGTGTTTCCAATCAGTTCCTGAGCAGATGACACTGCCTCTCAGAGAAGAGGGTTTATATTCAACTCTTTTTTTTCATATATGAACACATGTTGGCAGTGATGAGGGGTGCCAGATCTTATGATATAAAACACACAGAACTTTAAGTATGTAAAGAATCACACTGAATTCCTTAGGATTACTTACATGCTTAACCAGAAGCAGGTGTGCTAATCTTTGCAAGACCAAGGTCTTGTTTTTTATACATAAAATAGTAGGACAAATTCATTTCAGAGATTACTCCACTGACAAAAAAATGCAAAATCAGTGACCTTAATGGAGTGACTTGAAAGATTCATTTGACTTCCTGACTTCCCTATTCATTTATTCAGTCATTCATTCAGCAAGGCACCTGGGAAACTGTGGTGTGATTTCACTAAATATGTGTCACAGTTTGTGCGCAGGTGTAAGGGGATATATGCACACAATACGCATGCATACATTATTCTTTCCTTTAGCTTGGTAGCATCATCCTCCATTTCTCTTGCAGTTTGTAAACCTGACATTAACAATAAAGGCACTTACTTCACTTCTCTTTCACTGACATAAGCAAAAAGCCTTGATGTTTGACAGCACAGATTAACTGTGTTCCCAATGACCTTCGAGTTCAGGGAGAGACTGAGAAATTATACTCAAGTCTTTCTTTCTCCACCAAAGGTCTGAGCACTAATCCAGTTTAAGATCTGGGGAGGGGCAGAAGCGAAAACAAAACAAGCCAAAGTGTGCTTAGGTAGATAACAAGTGATCTAGGTGAGGAAACCAAGACAAAGTGGCACATCACTAGTGCACTGGCTGAGAACGCTGGGATTACTGTAGCAGGTTCAGGGCTCTGTAGGTGTACTCCTCTCACGACACTGAAAACAGATCTCAGAACTGTATGCACAAATGCACAGATACTATGCAAAGCAAATTCATACATTTGCAATGAGAAACACCGAGGGTAAATTGCCTGTTATGATCGTGACCGTTATTACACCCTGTTTCATCCATGCACAGCAAATGTAGTGCCTAACAACACACACCGAGCAGCAATGAAAGCTGGAATTCTCTTCATACCTTCTGTATTAATATATTGAACACACTGCTACTTACTGCACCTTACCCTAAACTGGCATTCACTGCTTCACTTTTATTTCATAGTCACTGTTATTTCAATGTCCATGTAGTTTCTTGTTCACATGCTTCAAATAATTAGGATAATGAACAACATTTGTGGTTTGCCTTCTGTACTGCTTGGCTTTTTCTTTGCTTATTCCCAAGAGGGCTATCCTGTTCATTCTTTTTATACATATATGATTGATAACTCCAATTTTCTTATTCAACATAACACACAATTAACAGAGCTTTTTTAAGAAGCCCAACAGCCTCACAGACTTTCTAAATGGAGAGGCTGTGGGTCAGACTACATCTACTACAGTGCAAGCAGAATAAATAAAAGGTAGGCAGGGTAAATTGAACTTTAGCCTCCAAAGAGTGTTTTCATTCCCAGAACTGGACAACCCCTTTTCATACATACAAAAGGGGGAAAGGAAAGTGGGGTATGTTCCTCAGTACAACATGATGGGGCTCGGTAGCTGCAGGCTGCCCTTAAGCTCGGTGGAGACTCCTGCCGAGGGCTGCCCTCAGAGGGAGCCGGGAGCCAGGGGCAGCTGCTTCTCCTGGACGTGAGAGCCTGGTTTCACAGGCAGCCTGAACATGTCCCTTCCCATCAAAAATAACCGTGAGCAATTGAAAGATCTAAAAGAAAGACGTGGCAGGGTAAGCCCAGTGCAAGCACTATGCGAAACAGCCAGAACTGTCTGACGATGCCGAGCCTCATTGCCACCGAGCTCTGACAAGCAAGCACCAGTGGTACAGAGGTAGTTCAAGAAGTTACCTAATGTAGCTACATCCAACTGTACAGTGCTGCTTCGGAATACTAATGTGTTGGCTCTGTGCAGCATTGTTCTACGTTGACATAACCTTAGTTTTCCCTTGCTAGATGGATTCTCCCTTCCCTCTCATCACCCCTTTAGCCTGTCCTCACATTGCTTCAGATTTAATTTGCTTCCTGAGCATTTGTTTTAAGAGTTGCATGAAACAGGGCAGCACAAACTTTCCCAAGCCAGTATTGACATTCCAAGTGTGGTGAAATGGTGCAATATGCAAGAGAAAAGACTGCAGATATTCACTGCAGCGAAAGGCAGGTTTGTTTTTTCTAGAAATGTTTCATTTGTTCTAGCAGGCGTGTCTGATACCTTTTGCATAATGATAAACCCACACACATTCTTCATGCAAATAGTGACCCAAGAGTTGCTCTTAGTTGCTTCAAGTAGTAAGTGCATGTAACAACCTGCACTTACATATACATATATGTTTACAGAGCATTCATACAGTGCAAGGTAAACAGAGCCCATTGTGCCAAGGGAGGGACACACAGCGCTGCTGGAACAGAGGTGCCATACCATGGCCAACGCAGTCAGAATCGGCTGAAATTGTCAGAAAAGTTCTTCGGAGATACTGGGACTCTCTGATAAATCTTATCTTTCTTCTGTCTGCAACCAGATAGCTTTTTTCTCTCATGTGTGTTACTTGAAATGCCTCACCTATCTCAACTATTCCTGTTCCACAAAGGGTTTGGGAGCCGTGTACGGGAGCGAATGCCGAAGTTCACCAATTTGGATCCTACCTTCCTATGGGCTGTGACCACTGCTTACTTGAGTACCTACATGTGCTCCATCTACCTGCCTTGGAAACTCAGGCTTGGCCAGCAGAGAGCTTCTCTCATCCTATATTGCATCTTCTGCCAGCTTTCTCTTTTCTTAAATCTTCCAAGTGCTGTGCTTCAAAGGTCAACAAAGCGTTTCTTATACCAGCCCTCACCGTTAATTAGGTCAGATTGTTACTAAAAGCTTCTTTTTTCTTATTAGTGATTTCACTTCACAACTGAACCCAACCTTGAAAGATGGCTGAACAGTTTCTTAACAGGAAAAATAAATAAGAATAATTGTCAAAATGGTTGTTCTGGCAAACGTGTCTGTGAGCTAGCTTGTTGATGATTCTTCATGTTTCTGTACTTAAAAAGAAAAAAAAAAAATTTCTGTGTGTGACACAACTAAATCTGCTTTATTAACACAGAATTACCACTCTAGTATGCAACTCTGCTACACTAACAGTATATTCATACAGTTAACATATGAGCCAGTAGGTCAAATCAGCACCCTTGTTTGATGTGGGACACTCACAACATTGCAGCACCTGTCTCTGAACTTAGAGGTTGTGAATTGCAACAGATGAGAGGCAGACATTTGCTTGCATCTCTGTTGTACCTGCTGGTGTGGGCACTCTCGAGTGTCTACAAACTGTGTTTAGCAGTAAATAGCTTAACTTCACCCATTTGATCTTGCACTGAAATGGACTAAAGTGCTGACACCACCCACCACTGAGCGTTAACTGGAGCTGTAACCACCTGAGGACCAAGTTCCTGATTTGCTTTTCAGACCTCATGGCCTGCCTGAGTGTTTTTAATGCTTTCAGGACAGTCAAACACATAGCTTTAAACCACCTACAGCAGCAGTTTAGGTTTCGACGTTTGACTTTGCACTGGAACATACTGGAAGTGTCCAGTCGGCAGAAAGGTGTTTGCAGGGGCTGGCACCCCTGCATGAAGACACGGTGCCTGCGTGAGCACCCAGCCTAGCACCAACAGCCCTGGTTCTCCCTGCCTATGCTACGTTCTGCCTGTGCTCTGCTCCTGTGCCGCCAGAAGCCAGTGGGAATATGGGAAACAGGCTGTACCTGCAGTATTCCAGGAGGCTGTAAATGTAAGGCATGTATGTTCCCCACCAGGACTGGGATATTGTCCCTTGGGAGTTTTACTTGTATTTCAGTGGGGTCAGGATTTCATCTCTTAATATATTTACCACTGCAAATAAAACCCGCAAAGCTGCATAGACATTGATAACCAGATGACTAATTGTGGTTCATGCAGAGAGTTCCTGTGAAACATTTGCCTCCCACTACAAGAGAGTAAACATTTTATGCCCACTCGGGTATAACTACAACGTGACATAGTAAGTAGGATGAATAAAACTAGAAAATTCAGCCAGTTTTCTGATGCTGCCTGGGACAGATTCTGGCTTCCACATCTTCTAATCTCTCAAAAGTACGATGAGTTTTGTCTTTCCCTGTGAGTAGTTTCATTCATTTCACAGTATTCAGTTTTAGAGAAAGCACTAGAATCTGTCTCAATGTGACTAAGAAAATAGCTAATAATTGTCATCATGCTTATCTGATTGGCATTTTAGCTTGAGTTCCTACTAATAAAGAACTATTTGAGATTTTAACAGAAATGTAAATGTTGAAGTTTCACAGGTCATTGAGTTTTATAATATTGAGTCATTGGGCTATTATACATTGATCAAGCAAATAGCAAACGGTGTGACTTGCCAAAGAGCATTACTCAAATATTGACCAGGAATTGATGACAGTCGGCTACTTTCCAAGGACTACAAAAGTTAACAGGAAATTTTTACCCAGGGCAACTGCAAGCTTCTGCCTTAAGACAGTCAGTTTTGTTGGTTCCTTTTTGTTACCATCTTTTCTAGTCTCCTCTGCTAAATCCAAGCAATCTTATAAACAGACCTGTACTTGGAATAAATGCTTCTATTTATGTCAATTTGCTAGCTTACCTCTCGGTCATCTCTTAATTCCAACAAGCTGTATTGCTCTCTTTAATTAATCATATATATTAAACAAACAGGAATGCAAATATACGCAGTGTACTGCTCCATTTTAAAATTGATTTGTATGCAATGCAATTCATTTTATCTTGGACAAAGAATGTTAAACTGCAAGCTTCTAGCATGGCCCTTCTTGATTTTACTTCTCCAAAGTCACAGGTTTGATCCCGAAGACAGCATTTCAGCTCAGAAAGGAGAAAAATGCACTCTCCTCACACAGCCCTCTCAGAGCACCTCCTAGAGCAAAGGCGTTTCTGGTTTGAGATTGTCCAGATGTATTCTTGTCAAAGACTGGGGTTTCTACAGAACAGAAATGGCTGTTGAGAAGACCTTGTCTTAAATCCTACCTTTTCCTAGGACACAGGACACCCTGCAGGGGTTTCAAAACCCAGTGCTACAGTCAGACTCCGATACAGTTGGAGGTAGGAGCACACTCTGTTTTTCTCAATGCACAGCTGGAGGAGCTTATCCCTGGTTTATCCACCTGGCTCAGAACCAGAGACCTCACCCACAACCACAGAGGAATGGGCTTCATTCCCCTTCTCACCACAAAAGAATTTGAATTAATTCTCCCAAAGAGCCTGTAAGGCAGTTTGGGATCAATGTCCTCCTTTCCTGTGGAAGCTATTCCACACTACTTGGAATAACCAGATATTTTCTTGGCGAGAGAGAGTGTGTAGGCTCTTGGGCATTCAGCTGGATGGAGGAAACCAGAGTGTCAGTCCCTGTTCTGCTGCCTGTTTCACACTTTTGCGCTGTATGTTTAATGAAACAGGAACTGACACCAAAATATCTTCTCTCCCATGTGAGTGGTTAACATGAGATCACAGAATCACACTCAGTTTCCTTCTTCCTTTTAATCTGCTTCCTTTTTAATCTAATGGATGTTGAACTAGTCCCTAAAAATCAGCCCAATTTCACCAGGAGAACAGCAAGTCAAGTCCCACCACTGCCAACAGAACGAGATGCAACTTCAGTGTCCTCTGCGGCAGAGGAGGAACCTGAGCCCAAGCATCCACTTTTGTACCATGGGTCCCTGCACTAAACACATGCATGTTCAATGACCTTTCCACATGAAGCTGTGCACAGACCGTGGGCAATTAGGCATTTTGATAGCAAGCCACTGGATCACGTCCTGCAGACAGTGAGGTGAAGAGAGCAGCTTATTCATGAACCCACAGGTGGCTTAAGCACAAGGTGAGTACCAAGCTGCCAGCTACTCTGACTGTGCTGGAGGCCCTCAGTCAAAGCCAGCTCAATCTGCAGCTGCATAGCTCCATAGCTCCATTTTCATGTCCACACTACAACTGAAGGTACTAGGGCAGCACAACATGGCTACCCAGCCAGCTTTCAGCAAGCTTGCACAGGAACTGGCAGCAGTCGTGATGGGATAGCGTGGTCTTCAACAGAGGCTGGTAACCGAGCTAGGTCTCTGGACTTCCCATGAGACTAAAAGAGGGCAGCCCGGCCATGCTGGGGTCCGTCCTGCTGCTCTTCCCAGCCACTGTTACACCATCAGGTAAACAAAAGGAGCGCCTCCAGAGCCAGCTACGCTGACATACCTCAAGAAGCCTTCAGTCACCACCTAGCACACAGAGTCACAGAGCAATTGTAAATAAATACCTGTCAACACCAGAGCTGTGAATATTGCACTGCTATCCTTTGTGTAAAATGCAAAAAGCTTTTCTTCCTATTTCTAGAGGTTTGCACTCACATCATTATTTTCCAGCCTTCCTTACAGTTCTAAGCCACCAGCTAAAAAGGGGATTATATTCCGCTTCTGGTTTAGGAGAAGAAGTGTCTCAGGAACAGCTTTTGAAGTTTTCTGCCAGCAGAGGATACCCAGGACCAAACCTTCCCATCGCCTTGAATGCAGGTTCTGCTTTGAGGCTACAAGTGCTCATTTCCACTGTCTGTGTACTAGGAGCAGACAAGATCTGACACCTCATTTCAGTCATCTCTATAATTTGGGAAAAATACATAAAGCTGCTTTTGAAACTCTACCATTTTCATTCAGGCTTGCGATGTTTTCCAGCAGCAGGAACTTACGCGCTGCCGGTCTTTGAGCAGCAGTGGTTTTAAGAACTGCTGCACCTCGCCAAGAACATTTCTCATGACACAGGCTCATGATGGATAGATCAATAGCTTCTTGAATCCTCATATCCTTTTCAAATTACTACCCCAGATATATACCTGAGTAGGCCATCTTATCTGATAACTTAAACAAGCAACCTGTCTACACTTTAATTGTTATTGAGGATTAATGTTGTTTATAAAATGAAATCAATACAATCTCTATTGCTTATTAACTGAAACATTCTAGGCTCTGCTCTGTTTGCTTTGCTTTTCAATTAGTTTCTATTATTTTCCCTATTAGCTTTTAACAAATAGCTGTAGAAATAAACTTAATGGTTGTGAAACCGTTATCAGAGTCAACAAAGCCCCTTAATGGAAAGTCTTGTATATTTAAATGTAAAAAAGAATCCACTGTTTGATCATTTGACATTATGAGATAAGTTTATTACTATACATCTGTTCTCTGCTGGGCCTCGATTTTTTTTTTAAGCTGAGCAATTAAGAGTTCTTAAGGGTTCCCTAAAGTTCAGATGTCAGAACTGTTGTTTGCTACATTTACGATGAACAAACTCCACGGTCTAATACCCTTTGTTAAAAAATAGCAAAACTGAGAATGGGCAGAAAACAATGGGACTGCTAGGAACCTAATAACTATCATCTGGTTACACTGTAAAAGTATTCTTGACACTATGCAGCGATTAAGTATCTGAAACATCTTACAGACACTGCCCATGTGTCATGGTATTCTCATGCTAAATCCAAAACCAGCTACTAGGAAGAAAATTAACTCTATCCCAGCCGAAACCAGGACACCATGCTTTGTCTGTGATCCCGATACACATCAGTCAAGTGGACCGCTGCAGTTGCAAGGGTTTGCTCCTCCCTGGCAGAACGGAAGAAAAGCAAGAAGTGTTAAAGGATGGTTTCTCAACTCCAGCTGCACTCTTTTCTCTGAAGTAGGATCCAGGAGGTGAGCAGGTGATTGTGAAGGAGGATAGCCCGGTGGAATAGTTTTGAGGGTACTGAGAGGCAACGATGTAGGCTACAGGTCTCAATATATAGTGTCATAGTAGCGTATCCCACTCCAGCCAGCATCAAGACGGTACAAATCTGTTTTCTCAGTCGTTACTTTTTGCTCTTTGAACGACGAAAACTTTTCTTCCACGTTACTCACCGTGTAGGTGAAAGAACTGTGTGTGCTGACGGGCCTTCCAGCGGAAACTCTCTGTCTATGGGGATACAGTTCTACCATCCTCGCTGAAAGGTGTAACTTCATGCATCTTTCCTGCGCTGCATCTTTACACGTCACTACTCAAAGCCAGAGATGCCTGCAACCCTAACTCTCTTGGCACACCGTTTGTGCGCTCTCAGTAGTTTAGCTGGACTTGGTCATGAAGCGAGAAAATTTACAGTAGACAGTTATATAAGGAAGTGACGCGTTCACACAGGCAAACGGCTTTGCCTGCTGCTGCTCAAACCACAGGCACCAAAAACAAGTGGCGCAGTTCCTGCACTTCTGTACAAAACCATTCTGATTTGGCAGCGTCACCTCCGCTTTGTGTTCACTGACATAAGTGGAGAGCTGGTAAAAATGCAAGGCACGGTTGAATCAGACCCAGAAAACAGAGAAACTTTTGGATGCAAGTGTATAATCCCCGCACAGACTACCATTTTGTTCCTGCGAGCGTATTCAGAACCGCACATAAGTAAATAGTTCTAAAAGCCATTACAAATGGCGTGTGAGCTAGCTAGTGCAGCCTATCTCGGGAAACCTCCGCGCTCTCCTGGGTTCAAATAATCCTGTTTCCAATCGCCGGAACCGTTCCTAGCCTTCATGCAGCACAGATGCATTCCACTGTAGGGTGAGGCAAAAGGTTATGAAACTTACTCAGGTGTCATTTATTTCATGAAAGTTTGCTGGTTATTATAATCAAATGTCAATTGTCTGTAATTGCGACATGCAATGGAAAATCCCTACTTAGGACATGTTCTGCCACTTGCTGGTGAAGCATGCTAACCCTCAACAATGAAGCAATACTGTAAAAATAGTTTTGACATGTAAGCAGGTCCAGAAGTATAATTAACACGTTTATTTTGATTTTTTTTTCTCATGGCCTTGCTGTAAGGAAACCATCCTTATTTTAAAAGAAAGGCTCAATGCAGAATTAAAGAATTCTTCCTACTCAGTTCATTTAGTAATCTAATTACTAATTAATAACACTTTCTGCTTTGATGGCCTCTGTCTTGACTGAGCTTCACAAACATAGATGAATCTTGCTGTAATCTTGCAATACACGAATGTATTGGTGGCTTGCAGAGTAAGGGTCGGATCATAGAGCACAACTTGAGCTCACCGCAGATGCTGTTATAAGACAACACTCTCTGATAGGGAGCTAGCATTCAGAACTTCGAAATCAAGTAATAACTACTTTAATCCAGAGAGGGTTATTGTTCTACTTGAGAAGAGAGGAATAAAATTTGGTGTAAGAACTCTGACTGACCGGGTGTTGGGCTGCATCGGGCAGAGAAGATCACTCAGTATTTTAATCTTCTTTTTTTTCCTTTTAAATGAAACAAATTAATGGATTTGATATACACGTAGTAACCAGATTATTCTGGGGAGTTACAGAAGCGTGGAAATGGCTTGACAATGCTAAAACTGATGAAGTGAGCTCTTAAAGAAAACTTAGAAAAATTTCCAGTAGCGGACATCTTTTTAGCATAGCAGGCTGTGGAAAATAAAAGCATAATGACAGTTTACATTTTGAAGCTGAGGATAAAGAAATTCAGATCAGAATCTAACCTCTGGGTCAGCTTATAGTTGGGGCTGATTTTCTTTCTGAAAAGATGATACAGTTCAAATAGTCACTCCGGGCTTGATTCAGAAATCACACTGTGCAGTTCTATGGCTTGTTCTACGCATATGGAAAAATACGACCCATATCTACCCTTAAAATCTTGGAATCTTGTGGAAAGAAAAGAAATTAATAGTATCTCAGTAGTCAAGCAATCAGGGAAGTTTATGAGAAGATGTACTTGAAAAATTAAGAGGGGAGAGGAAAGGGAGGAATTTCAGCAAGGATTTCATTAGTATGACAAGTTGGTCTACTATTCCTCATTAGTGTTTGTATTCTCTTTGCGTTGTATTTTTGTTATAGCTGGCCTACTGTAGATGAAAATATATGCAAAGAAAATGTGCAAAGCTTCCTTGAGCCCGTGCCTGAAGAATTCTTACAACTGAAATTATCTGTACTGATTTTAACTGGCACGCATATGATAAATACCCAGATTTTATGCAGGTTTTTAGAAAAGCTGAATTAGGCTGATCTGTAATAGTCACTGCAGTGATCACATCAGCACTTTTAAACACATACGCTGTCACTTTCCATAATGAGAAGTGACATGAAAATGAGACCCAGTGGGACTTCTAATTTTTTTCCAACCACTGACTGCATGTTTTCACATGTGTATACAGTGAAGAATGGAAATTATGGAACAAGTCTGAATAAAGGCACTCTTAAAGAAAATGTATATGAGTATGCAGCTATATAAAAATATAATTACACATGCTGGTCATTTTGAGAAACCGCTTGTTTTGCAAAATGACTTAATTCTAGGTATTCAGATTATTAGCCAAAAAGGACTTAATATTGTGTTTATTGGTATAATAATACACTCTTTTATATTTGCTTGTAGAACTGTACAACAATAATACAAACACTATTCCTAGAGTTAGCGTTTTCACAGCTTGGACTGTCATGATTTTAGCTGTTATATTACAGCTCTCCTCTTTACCATCTGCATCTATTCATTTCTTTGGACTCCTGTGACTTCATTTTAAACAACCTTGACCTTCATTAAACGACTTGGTTAAGGCTGATTTAGGGGCACAACTTTATTCTTATTAATATGCACGCCTGTAGGAAAATTGGAGAAATGCTCTGCAAAAACAGCATTCAATTTAGTAGAGAGAAGAACAAAGTATTATGGTTTTGGCACAAATATACAACTCTACAGTCATAGGATGGAGAATAATTGGTTAGCAGCTCTTCAAAAAAGGATCACAGAGTTATAATAAACTGCAAGCTGAACTTGAAATAACAGTGCTGGAGCTCTGAGCAAGATTAAACACAGGTTGAAATTTTCAGAGAAGACATTTCAAGAAAGTGACATAATGATATATTTCATACACAGAACACAGAAGTGGTTGAAGTTCAGCACCCAATTGGTAAACTGTAAATTATTTTCAGAGGATATTAATGGCTACAGTTAACAGTTACTGCAAATATATAAGAATAACATGAGAACTCAAGAGAATATACCCCTACGTAAAGAGAGAGAGACACTAAGTGACCATAAATGCTTGGTATACTGCTAAACTTACAGGCGAAATACAATTTGCTACAAAATGCCCCAAGTTATTGAGATAGGAAGCAGGTATTGGCTTGCACAGAACTATAAGGATCCGATCCCTGTTGGTGTCCTTGCAGGGCAGACATCCACGTCTAATCAGCTTGCTCGGTCTTTGCAGACAGCAAGAGCTCACTGCAGTCACACAACCTGGGGAGGAGAGGTGCAGAGCACAGCGACTTCAGGGAATATAGAGAGCAGAAAGTATCATTCAGATGTCTAGAGAAGATGCAGAGAGGAGCAAATATGAACTTTATGGGCTTCTTCTCTTGAATGGTATGTCTCTCTATGCTTAAAATAGGTTATGTATTTCAATTATTTTTAACATTATGTGAATAGTTGTATATGATATAATTTTTTTATGTAAAAATAAGCCCACAAAGTTTTAAAAAAGATCAGTTGGCCCATGTTTAGACTGACAACCCAGATTTCACATGCTCTCTCTGGGTGCAAGTTTGCTCAAACACCACTGTCAGTATTGTTTTATTTGGGTTTGATTTCTGTCCCATTCTCCTAAAGAAAAACGGGCAAAATGGGATGCCACAACACACACTCACAGACACCAAGATCAGTTGCATTAAGTCAGCATCCATCCCTTTGAAATATCAGAAATGCCTGCTAATAGTTAACCAAAAAAGTTGCATAAAATGCCAGTATGCATAATTAAAAGCTCTACCGAACACTTGGCAAAACAGCAGCCATTTCTCACAAAAAGCTATAAATAGAAGGAATATTTAAAAAAACCTACCCAGAGGGTCTTTTTAAATGCCTAATTTTTATATGAAGCTTTATTTATTTATTTGAAACAGTAGGATACAAAATATACCTTATAAAGCTGATTAAACTTCACCATGGGTCACATACCCAGCTGAAGAGGTTTTTTTTGCCTCCCAGATCAGTTCATGTGAATATTACTTTGCAATAACAGCTCTGGAAATGATCTAGCAATACCTGGGAGCCAAACAGCCCTGCAGCAAGAATGGAAACAGCAATATCCTCTCCAAGCAGACCCGAGGATTGTCTGGTGAGATGCCAGTTTTCTGGTGGAAAGTACCCACATTTTTCTGGATCGGCCTGCGTCTCCAACCCCTTCTCTCTTCCTGCCCTCTGGCTCAGAAACCCACCTTCTCCCCAGTCCTCCCTCCACAATACCGCCTGCGTCAACACGACTTCAGAACCTCCTGGGGGAGCATTTTGGCTGTGCTCTCAGAGGCTCAGTGCTGAGCCGTGGAGAAAGCAGCTCAGGAGCGACTTTTTGGGGAGTGACTATGCCACGCTCAGCGCTATCAGGGCAGCTTGAGGTCTGCTCTGAAGGGGAAAACTGTCTTCTGCACGGGAATGGTGCAGAGTCGGTGCCCTGCTCCCAACCCTCAAGCTCTGCAGTCGCTGGCTGGTCAAGGCCAATCCTGCCGGACCAGGCGGCGAGGGACCCACGCAGGTGTTTGGTTTCACCATGCGAAGAGCCCTGTAGAAACCAATGCAACTTCTTCCTACAGCATGCTCTCACGTGCCCTCCTGAATACTGTTGAGGACACTGCAGGACTGAAACCTAAAAGTGCGAGGATGCAATTTATGACATAGCAGAGGAAATAATCTATATATTATATGCATTGTTGGCACTAGCCTGGAAGGAACGTTAAAAGAGAGAAGACTTGCTGAACAAAACAGTGAAGAGCACTGGGAAGCTACAAAAGGCTTAAAGAAAAATGACAAGCACCGATGATAATAGAGAACTTGAAGTGAGAGAGGACAACAAGCTACATGTGCATTTTCGATGTGATGAGGCTTGGAGAAAAAAAACCAAAGATAGCCCAGTACAGTTTTGTGGTGTGCATACTGAAACATTACTTCACGGAACAGACACCAACCAGGCAAAAGACAATATCGCTTGAGTATTGGATTTATCTGGGAATTGCTGCCTTGGAAGAAGTGTGGACAAACAGGGAGAAGTTAAAAGGAGCCAACCTGATATGGGTTTGCCTGATACACTATTTAAAAAAACTGAATCCAAAGTCCAATACTGGGACCTGCCTAGCTCCAAACTCAAAGTACATACAATGTACGCTTGCTTTAAAGTGCATCTCTGATCTCACTGGGACTTACCATACCGTCGAGGCCAAATATGCATTGCTGTGCTGTGCTAGGACAGGGCCTGAAACACCAAGAAAAGACAAGGAAGTTTTGTGGAGAGTATGTATGAAACCATTACTGTGACTGAAGAAATTCTTTCCACCCCCTGGATTTCTTTTCCAATGCCTCCAGCTAAATTAAAAGCAGAAAGCAGACAAATTTTCATCAACTCTTTCAGCACGTTATAATTAGAGCCCATTTCATCATGTTAAACATCCTTTAGTCAAATAAATGCTGATTTGATCTGCAGCATCAACAACAGCAATGAACTGAAGTTATATAGCAATCCTCATGCACTTTGCTTCTAGTTAATATTGTGTATATTCCCATGACCAAGGCCAAGGCTGTGACCGAGGGGTTCAGACTGCCACCCCAGCACCTACAGTGCCCACTGGCTGGGTCACCACGCTACCCACAGGTTTTACTTGGTACAGAAGTGTGAGAATGTTAATAAGTAAGTCCCACATAAGTCTCTGAGTGCTGAAAATGAATTACGGTAACTCCTCCCTAACTTTTTTTTACTTCTATTTGATACTCTCTAATAATGTTTGCTTAGTAAGCTATTAAACGTACATTATTTCCAATTTGCTGACATAGTATGCAACCTACAGATACCAAGATCAGAGCTAATAACATTCCTCAACTTTTAAGTCCCTTCATATTGTATGCTTTTAAAATAATCTTGGATAGACAAACCCTTGCTGCCTTTGTGTAGAGAATTATTATTGCACTGAGGAACACACTGGTGCAATTGCTAGCTTGATAGACCATTTATGTCAAACCTGATCCTGTAAAGGGTTTGTACAACTCCTCCCGAATACTTTGAAAGTTCACATAGAGAACTCCTGCGGGATTTGAACTATTCTAGATTTTCCCTCTTTTAAATACCTCTGCCATACTGTGTGTCTATGATGGCAACAAAAGAATACCATATGAGTGGAAAAGAGCAAACATTATTTCTATAGCTAAGAAAAGTGAACGGAGGAATTTAATGGCCATTACGGACCTGTAAGTCTGACTGCTGCTGTATGCAAACACATGGAAGTAGATAGAAAATAGCAGAAAATGCAGCTTGGGTTGATTAAAATGGGGCCACCACAGACTGACCGCTAATCTTTCTCTGAGAACTGGTTTTCTTGACTTTGGAAACGTGGCAGATTTGCATCAAGTCCTCTAAGACATCTGATATAATGGCATGTAGGAGCTTACTGTTTTAAACTGGAGAAGATGGAGATTAGCAGAATTATGAGGCAGGTAAGGAGCTGGCAAAAGGGGAAGTAGCAGTATGCAATGCTGAAAGGGAAAATCAAGAGTGCTCACCATCCTAAAGGAACTCTGAGAGGTTATGCAGAGCCTTGAGAACTAGAATAAAAGTAGTAAGAGTAATATTTAGTAGTCCAAAGCAGAAGAATGTCCACTTGGCAGGTGACAACAAAGATTTCTGCTGTAAAAGCAGCCAGTTGGAAGGAAAAAAAAAAAAAAAAGCAGCTTTAGTGGAGTCTGCACCTACACTGTAAGCCAGGGGCTTTACTTGGAGCATCCCACAGCTATAGTCCCCCACCATCTGCTGCTCCCTTCTGGCCTATGCACCTAGATTTCCACACCAAAGAAACAAGTAGAGGGCACTGTAGGCGTGAAAGGATGTGCATTTGGGTGTCTCTGGACATAAAAGTGGAACGTGTGTTTGGATAAAGCAGCTGAGAAGCACGTTGCCTCATCTCAGGAATGGCCATGCGTGCCACTGCCGGAATATGAATATGAACTTTCTGGTCAATCGGCTTCAAAACTGTTTATTGTCTTCACAGTAATTTGCATTTGCAATTCCAGCTAGAAATGACATACGTGAAAGCCTGTTGTTTCAGAGATCAAAGGTAATTGGAAACACCCCAGATTTTCAACTGTATGTTGTAAGGAATGGTCTTAGTACTGGTTCCAAAGAGCTGCTGCAGCAGTCCACTGGGGCACGCCGCTCCAGGGAGACTCTGCAGGGCTTCAGTCTGGCTCCTTGCAAACCGCTTACTGGGGCTCACACGTGCATTTCAATGGACTTTTTTGGACCAGCTCTAACAATGAACTTCAATACTCAGGATTCTCTACATAAGTGGCTGTTGCACGAACAAACTGAGATTACTGGAGCATTTGCTACCACGCAGGTTACCTGTGCCTACATCTGTGAGGTGTTGTGCAAGTAGTACTGGCATGTGCATTTGGCTATGCAAATGTAGAAATTTATGGGGTTCATCTAAACATAGAGCGCTCTAACTGTTTGCCAAGTCCTAGAAAAGCTGTACAGGTTAGTACAGTCCAACCCTTGATGGGAACAGGACTATTCCTCTCCATCCACTGATTAAACAACTACATCTTCAGTTAATATAGGAATAACTAAATGTAATAAGAAAAAAAATACATAAACTAAGAGAAAATGTGAAACTGCATAAAGTTTCCTCATCTATTGCTTCCCAGGCTCATCTCTGATAGATATCTACACATTGGCCACATGCCAGAATGGGCTAGATTGTGAAAGACATGCATACTTTACATACATTGCATTGCTACATATGGAAAACACGTTTCCTGCCCTGACTGCTAGAGTCCGGGAAAACCATTTTCTTTTTCCTAAAAATTCATGAAAGTTAAGAAAAGTTATCCTGTTTCATAGTGTGGGGAAAAAAACCTCAACAATATTCTGAATTGGTAAGCCAAAGGAAAAAAAAAGCAAAATTGAACACCACTATCCCCATTTCAAGTCAATCAAAATATTTGTATTTCCTCATTTCAGTTTTGAATTTTTCGGGTTTTTGTTGGTTTAGGTAGGAAGGAGGTCAATTTAAATTCACAATTAAATTATTTCCTGGAAATATTCTAATGGGTCATTTTGACAACCTCAGGACTTTTCCAAAACATTCTTTGAATAAAAAATAAATAAAATCTGCAGATTTCACAAAAGTTACTCTGGCTTTGACAAACCAGAGCTTGTCTGTCTCCTCTTACCCCAAGAAAGAGGCAGTTTCTTGAAGAAATTCCAGCCCACATTATCAATTATGCAAGTCCTGTGCTTTTGCAATACCCATCTCAGTAGCCTGCATCTAAGTGGAGAATAACTAGTGACATACAGTCTTGACCTAATAAGCTTGTCTCCATAGGAAACTATACATCCAACTACACATGTAAACATCACTTCAGTCTATTAATACAACCTGAAACATTTCATTGGATAAATTGCTGTCATTATCTTTTTGCCTGAAACCTTCTTCTAAAAACAAAATGAAATTACTGAATAAAACACATCCAATTACATTTTTTTCTCTCCTAATCTGTCTCTCCGTGATTAAGCTAACGCTTGCCTACAAAGGTTAGCCTTGGGCTCTGTTGTACAGTCACCTCCACTGTGTTTCAACATGTTGAGGGTTTTTTTTAAGCTGTGAAAAAAAAAAAAAAACAAACCACGAAATATTGAGTTAGATGAAGTTACTAGGGTTACTGCTTCTTGGCTACTGTTGATATGAAAAAAAGCTATATCGTAATTTGTTAGGGTAAAACTATTCAGAGTAACAGAGGGAAGAAGCTGTGCATGAGCCTATCTAATCCTTTCTCTGTATGAGAGTGTGTTAGACTTTATTACTGATGTTCTGTGCTGGGCTTACCCTGAGTGGCCTTAAGGTAACTAATGGTTCCAACCAAGGCACGAAGGAAAGGTGAGTGAAGCATGCCAGAACCAATTGCTACTAGAACTGCACATACCATAAAACACTTTTCTCAGAAAATTAATGTGTCAAAACAATCTAGCTGATGGTCAGCACCAGAAAGGCTTTTTCAAAAATCAAAACTACGGAAGAACTTTTGGGTGTCCTTGGCCTTTTCATTATTTCTCCATTTCATCCTTCTCTTTCCCCAGTCCTTTCTCTTTTATATCCTTTAATTCCTCTTCAGTCTCTTGCTCCTTCCTAGTCTTCTAGTCTTCTGTCTAATACATATTGTTCTCTCACCTGAATTCCTAGATAGACCCTTTCTTTTCGGTCGTTCTTTCTTTTCCATGCCCTCTACAGTGAAAGTTTGTTTCCTGCAAAAAATGAACAATTCTGGTTATTTATGAATCCTGGACTTCCAAAATTTCTTGAAATGGTGGCTGGGCAGTACCTGAAGCAATATTCACTAGCAGGATATTGTTCTGAAGACTGAGAACTAGACATCCTTTTAGTATTAATTTTTTTTGTGGCTATTCAGAGCCATTTTTGAGAAAAGGCAGAAAGCGTTAGATCGCATGGTCAAAACCGTTAAATGACATGAACTGGATGCCCCACCTCCTCACAGCTGACTATTAAGTGGTGTCCTCAGCAAAAACTCCACGTCAGGAAATCACTAAAATTAGCCACTGATGGTTGCTTTTGAATGTTTTCCAATTATCTGTGATAGTTTTGGACCACATCTCTTAATAAATTCAGTGGCCTGATGGGCTGAAGCTAGCTATGCAAAAGCTTTCCTGGGCAGAAACCGGTCAGTCTTCAGCATCGAGTGCAATGAAACAGCAGCTTTCAAAAGTGTATTTGTTCCAGGGTTTTAGGTTAAACTTCAGTGGTGGGGTTTAGATCATGTTAATGAACATATAGGGGAAGAAGCCCCAGGCCAGCCTGGATTAGGGATATTTTATCTTTATCAGAATCAGGTGAGGGAATTATAATCCTGTTCAGTGAGAGCCAAAAACACAGCTCTGAGCCACTTCTGCCTCTCTTATTTGGCAATTTTAATCTGTCTTTTATCATCTACCTAAATCAGCTCCTAGAGACCAGCATCTCAAATGCATTCCCATCAATCTTGACACAGAAACTTGAAAATTATGGGTACCTAAAAGTCCTTAAATAAATGGTGACCCCTCAAAGGTGCTGAGCAAGACTAACGTACTTGATTGCATCAGGAGTGGTGGATATTAATCTGAAATTCTTGGATTTTTATTTCTTTCCACTAACTACTTACAGTCTGTTATGAACACTGTGTTGGGTATTTTTTCTGCATTTGAAAAAGCTCCTTTAGCACTGTTACAGCAAGCTTCTGGCACTGCCCACATCTCTTACAATTTTTAGTGAACCCTGTGCTGGCTGCTGCTTCTTGTACAGTTTTACTAAACTCAAAGATTAGGAGTTTTGTGCACCTCTGTGTTTATGGTGCTGTTCATTAGCACAGAACAGAGTCTCCCCCAGAAATGGAAATCAAACATGGACCCTCCCTTTTTCAGTACGCTTCATACTGACTCTTCTATATATGCTGATATCCATGACTTCTCACCTTTTTAATAGCAGGAGTAGGAAACCATTCTCTATCTGTATTTGATACAAACTATTGCAAAGATCACATAGTAGAAGAGATTATATATAGTCCGGATCAACACTGGTTTTATATTCACTTTGTGCATGCCATTTCCACCATGGATGTAATGTGTACTTGTTTGACTCCACTGTGTCTTGCAAAGGCTGAAGGTTAAGAAACCCTACCTTTGAGATCACCTGCTGAAGGTCCTACAGATTTGAGAACATGCTTTAAGCTAAAAGTACAAAATAAATATACAAGTTAGGCAGATTTGTTAGAAAGCAAAAATAGCTATGGCTGTCACTTTAGCAGCCTGGTACAACATAAATGTTCCCAATGATATGATGCACTACCAGCTAGCAGCTGTGCATTCCTTCCCTCTACAGCATAGATGCTTGCCGGTGTAGACAAGAAAGGAGGCCTTTGCTACCCAGGGAAGCAGTTGCATTTTGCCAGTAGGACACAACCTGTTTATATACATCCTACGGGAAAGGAAGAGTTTGCAGGCAAGGGGAACGACTGTACAACTAACCAGGTTTTGCCCATGAGAGTGCCCATTTCCAGTTCATACATCCACTTGCAGAAAGCCAACAAACGCCAACATCTCAAGGAAAGAGTGAAGGGGTGTTTTTGCAGAAGGGTTAGGAAGGATGACCAAGCAGTCCGTAGGAGTGAAATATTTGCTGGCCACTTGTACGCACTCAGGACCATTCCACAGAGGCAAGCACATCTTCAGCTTTTATCATGGGCTTCGGTGGAAACTCATCTGATTTTGTCAATCACAGCTCCATAATGTACAAGGGGGAGGATGAATGTGCCAAATATTCTGGCCACATTCACGCTGATCTTGCTAGCTGCTGGTTAATACATAATGATATGAAGATGTCCTATATTTATGTGTATGTGCATTGAGCAAGCATGCACTGTGGTGATAACAAGTGCTGACAAAATATCCTAAATCTAGTCCAAGCCACCAGACTTCCCTCTGTATCTAGTTCTCTGTGTGACTACTTTTTACTAAAAGTGCTCTGGGGAGCAGGAACTTTCTTTACTTTTGGCAAATAATTTTATAATAATAGTTCAGTAATAAAGGACAGAATTCAATTAATAGCTGTAGCAGGCATTTTAATTTATTCAGTCTGCTTTTAAATGTCAGCAGTGACTGCACATTTGAAGTTCTGTTGGGCAGCTGATTCCATACCCCCCAGCCATAATTAACCTGCAATCAGGATAAGACAAGTCAAGTAACCTACCAAGGTGGAACTTAATATATGATTAGAAACATAAAGCAAAAAACTAATGGTGGCTAGTAATGGCCACTTAAGACCTCAACACTAAAAAAAACCCAAACTTCAAAACGAATAGGAACCAACTAGTTCCACTACAGCTTTGCTCTTTGATATTTAGCTTTTACTAAGCAGAATATATTGGAAGGGACACTTGGGCTCACCATGAGCTTAGAAGCAGGAGCCAGACCTCGGAATTTTGCTAGCAGAATTTTGAAACAAAAAAGAAGCAACAGGCAGAAACCAAGAATTTCAACTCCTTTGCCCTCAATGGGAAAAAACGTTCCTTCCTTGTTTACTTTTTCCATCCAGGAAAAAAAAACAAACAACCAAACAAAAAATACCCAACCCAAAAACCAGCCACAATGTTCTGCAGGTGATCTTCAGTTGCTATTTGTGATCTAGGAGGAGGCTGGAGGGAGAGAGAAGAAAAGGGGGTAATTTTTATGTGCCTTTTTATGGGTAATCATCTGTTATCCCCACTGTTAGTGAAACAATGCCTATTTCATCTTCATGCCATGCAAGGTATCTGGAGTCCTTTGAAACTCTGAGAGGTAAGTCACTCGCACCTGAAGGGCACTCCACTGTTAGGTGTATCTAGCCATATTTAAACATTGGAACTTCTTTTTCTTCCAAGGGGAGAACAATAAAATGACTTGTTGAATCCTGACTCAAAGGGGAGAGCAACTTTCTGAATCAGTGCTACCACCTTTTGGCAATACCCGCCTCTTCCTAGCAAGTGTTGCGTCTCTATAACCATTTGAGTGCCCCAACGTAGGGCCACACATCAAACATTTCTGAGCAGGGAGGATCAGACCACTAAGGAACAATGAATCCAAAAAGGCAAGAAGCAGGAAAAAAAAAAAAAAAATCACAGTTTATAATAAACACGCATTAAAATAAAAAGTTTCTGTGCATTTGGTAATAGTGTATCTGAACAATTTCAAATTCAGAAAGCAGAGAATCAGAACAAGAAATTTTCCAAGATGACATAAGAATCTGGCAAGTTCACCTGTGCTCTGCTCCCTCCAGAGATTAACGTGGAATTTTCCATCAAAGGGGGGGGAAGATATCTCCTTTATTTTGCCTCTTTTGGTTCTCTACCTTATATCCTGCAGTTTTAAGGAAACATCATCCTTTCAAGCTCTGTGAAATACCTGATATTGTTCTTCCAGTTGGGAATGGACAGCATTTTCACAGAATTTCAGCTGTCACAATACTTGACTACTACAACACATAACTGTTGAAAGGAGCCAGCTGGAAAGTATAAACTTTTCCAGCTAAAATATTGAACAAACTCACTCACCAAAACTGGCTTAAATTGGTGTCCATTTTTATTACAACAACCTATGTTTGTTCCATTTTAGGTATCCAATTTCAACTTTCCAACTGGAAAACTTCAAAACAAAAAATATTTTTTGTGGAAATTTTTATTTACCAGTAATGTCCAATTTCACTCATTAAAAAGAGGGATAAAAATTTAGCAAGTGATTACAACATTAATTGTCACAAAGCACTGAACCCTGCGATAAAGGTACATAGGATCCTAAATCCTGTTTAGGCACCTCGCTACCAATGAAATCTACAGGTATGAAGCCCTTCTTGGGGTCTGTTGCTCCTGCCCTTCAGGATTGCTGAGCAGAACAGGTTAGATGCCATGATGTTCCCGTGACTGCAATACAACGATGCCAGTGCCCAAATGCCAAGATGTTTTTTACCTTTTTAAAGATTAGGGATTTGCGATTCCTATGGCTTGGTGAGTCAGAGACTAGAATGGAAGATCAAATTCAAATTTTATACCTAAAGGTTTAGCTAAACAGTGGTTTAGATTAAAAGGCTCTTATAAAGCCACAAATTAGTGAACTGCCTGCAGGAAATCCTCAGGTAACATTTTATTTTATGTAGGAGTTCAGACTTAAAAGTCACAAAGTTCCCTTCTGGCTTCCCTATATACAGTAATCTGTGAATCCAGAGCTTGTCCTATTCACTAAGCTTTGCTCATTATTTCCTGTTGAATCAGGCTTCCAAATTCAGCTTGCAAACCAGTCCTGCTAAATCTTCTCCCTACACCTGCAGAAGAGAGCCCAGATGTAGAAATGAATGTTTTCACTTAGGCAGGTTTCTTTCAAGGAGGACTGATTTACAAGAATTGACCGTGAAAAAGACAGTTGCTGATCGAACTTACCATAACAGTGTGTCACAAGTCTGTACGCTGTTGGGGCAGGGATTACCAATTTAAACTGGGGGTTTTTTTGAGGTTGGCCCTGGAATGATTACCTGTCTTGCAAGGTTCTAGTTTTGATAATTGGCTTGTGATCATCACTGGCACAAGTTTCCCAGGGGACTGAAATTCCATCAATACTGCATGGAGAACTCATACAAACATTTGATAGGCTAGAGAGGCATGTGTGTTGTGGTTTAACCCAGCAGGCAGCTAAACACCACACAGCTGTTTGCTCACTGCCCCCCCCCCCCCCCCCCCCCCCCCGGGGGGGGGGGGGGGGTCATGGGTTGAGTAAAGAGAGTTTAATAGGACAGAAAAGGAAGGGAAAATGATAATAATAATAATGATAAAAGAATATACAAAATAAATGATGCACAATGCAATTGCTCACCACCCGCCAACTGATGCCCAGCCAGTCCCTGAGCAGCGGTCCCCCCTCCCCTGGCTAACTCCCTCCAGTTTATGTATTGAGCATGATGTCACATGGTGTGGAATGTTCCTTTGGCCAGTTTGGGTCAGCTGTCCTGGCTGTGCCCCCTCCCAGATTCTTGTGCACCTCCAGCCTTCTCAGTCGGTAGAGCATGGGAAGCTGAAAAGTCCTTGACTAGTGTAGGCACTGCATAGCAACAACTAAAACATCAGCCTGTTATCAACAATATTCTCATCCTAAATCCAAAACACAGCACTGTACCAGCTACTAGGAAGAAAATTAACTCTATCCCAGACGAAACCAGGACAATGTGGTAAGAAGAAGCCAAAGGATGCAGGACAATCTGGAAATACAGCACAATTTGGAAATGGAGGAGCAGCAAGAGAAAGAATGAAAAAGTCTATCTAATCATGATATGCACCATCACACTCGTTTTCTTTCTGCTTTCTTCCAGCCTTTCACATTCCTTTTATAAACAAGAAACCACTACCACTATTATCTTTTCTAACACACTTCATCATAGTCCTAAATATTTAATATACACATAAATGCAGAGGGAATCTTTGTTGTTTCCATTTTGTAGGCAGAATCCACGTGCTCTGTTTCCATATCTGCTTCTTTCAACTTTTTTCTGCATGATCTGCTTCTCTCTGATAGGAAGGTTTCTTGCACAACCATATCTTCCTTTAAAAATATACCCCTATTTGTAGGCATTCTTTCTCATCCTTTTTCTGTGATTACCCCTCTCATAGCCAAGCTCTGCAAGATGTTTCTTCCCTCTAGGCTTGGTATTTATTCATCCCTTCTCAGAGGTAGAAATTACTTCATCATCCCTGAATGCAGGACCCTAGGCACATGTAGACATGAGAGCTATGCTGTTTCTTATGGGAAAGTATTCCCAGATTGCTGACTTAGTCTCACGGTCATCTCCAACAGAGATTAATGCAGCCAATATGCTAAAATCATAGTGATTTTCCAATAGTTCTCATCTAATTTGAATTCTCCTGAAAGACACACTCCTAACCTAAAGTGACAGAAGACAGTCCCAAAGATGAGAGATAGGAGAATTTCCCTCAACTCCAGACCCCATCCCTTCCTTCAGAAGGAGCTTTCCTGCTACCGCAGATGTTTCGTGCTTTAATAGAAAATAACACTTTTTTAAATAAAGAATCTTCTCCTCATACCTTCACTTCCATGAACCTTGAAAAAGATGCTTTCTATAAGAATCAGCCAAGCTTTACAAACCCCACTGTCAGGACAGTAATGCAAGATCGTGGGAAGATGGACTCAGATTTGCAGGACCAGCTCATGTCACTCAAGCAAGTCCAGCAGGGATCAGCCTTTGCCTTTCCCTCTCTGTAAATTTCCCAAGCCCCATCATGAAGGCTGGTCTCATTTTAACAATATGGAGCTGTTAAAGCAGCCAAAAAGCTCTTCGTCCACTGAGCTGCTTATATGTCTTTTTCTTTATTGTAATAACAAGCCAAGAAGGGAAGGGAACTGAGAAAATGAGAATTCCTTTATGTGAAGACACCTGAATCTGAAGCCAAAAAAATCTATAGAAGCCAGCTACCTCTATTTTACGGTGACAAAATACTCAGGACTGTAGATCACATGCTTCTCACTTCTCTGTGCCTGCTCTTAAACTCTGGAATATCAATAAGATTAGATAAAACTGATTAAAGCAAACAACAACAACAACAAACAAACAAACAAACAAACAAACTAAACCCACAACCCCACAACACCACTTTGTATTCACAGTTTAACCACAAGTCAACCTTAAAACACTTCTGTTTTCTAGCCTGTACCAATCACATCGGAGAATAACTAATCTCCAGAGGATTGGAACAATGGCTCCTTTTATTTTTAGCATGTTTTGGTACCACTTCCATCTGAGGGTGAACTGCTGGGGAATTAATATTTCAGAGATTCATCCATGGCAGGGTTGGTAGGGGGGGAATGCAGTCTGAAGAAGAGTCTGTTTCCGCTTCACTGTCTAGTTAATGGCTTCCATACACCGCTGGAGGACTACACGGCTATGGAGGATAAACAACACTCTCCTAGAGTTCAGTTCACTGCTGGACATCTCAGCCATGAACGCTGCGTAAAAAGCAATGTTGAATGCAACTGGGCTGCAATATGCCCATCTACTCAATTACAGCAAAAATCAGAGGACACTCCACCCACGTGCTGCCAGAGATATTAACCAGACGTAACATGCTGAACTGCAAGTTTAAATCGGGATATCTGGGGATAAGTCTGGACAGCTCTTCCATGTTGGCTAAATAGTTCATTTCAAGAGCAGAGAGTTAGGTTGTTTTTCCCCTGGGAAATTATGCTTTGCGATACCCTCCTACGCAGAAGCTATATAGTAGCCTAACCCAATGCTGCTTACAGAAAGCCAGCCCTGTGGAGCAGAATTTCAGAAGAGCTCATCAAATGTTTCTGGCAACTACTTGCCAACTGTGTTACACATGGACAACCTCATTAAATTCAATCAAGCAGCCTTGCAGGTGCAACCAGGGCAGAGACCTCTTCTATTGGGATTTGCACTATTGGGATTTGTACTGCGTCTGCCTCCAGTCAAGCCCAGGATTTGGATTCAACATCTATCACAAGCAGCATATGCACACACCACAAGATGCAAGAGACCAAGTCACGAGTTGTATTACTTTTTTTTTTTTTAAGAAAGTTCACCTGATGGGCACTGCTTTTCCCAACGAAGTTACACCTTGCAGGTGTGCTGACTTTCGTAGGCCTAGAAAAGCAGAGTTGGATGGAAACCCAAACTGAGCAGCAGGCCATGGAACCGTTATTCACCATCTGATAGCAACGAATAGGCATAGCTGCCTCTGAAAGTGCTCACCTAGCCACATAAGTGTTCTACAATTGCTTTTTAATGTAAAGGATAAAGCCTTTTACCTCCTTTCAGCCTTTTCCTATGGCCAGCATTACTGTTCTGTAATAACTCATCTCTGAGTAACAAAGTAAACAACATTACAAAATAATTTCTGAAGCCAAATATCTGATAAAGATGATTAATGCCTCATGAAATACCCAAGTCATATTTGCAATAATTGCAATATTTGAGATGGATAAGAGGAAAGAATTATAGGATTTGCTGTAAGGCTGAATTATCTACAGGAAGTTCATGTGAATGTCACGTTACCATCTAGCTCACTGGTACCGGCCAGGCATACTCCTTAACAGCTGGTTTATTTGTTTTCTGGATTTTAGAAATAGAATATTTAGAGGTTTGAGATAGATTTTGTAAAGCTACCTTCAAAAATACCCTCATTCTTGAGAGAAACTGTATCAGTCTAGAAACTACTGCACAAATATAGGAATCTCCCCTTTATAAAAAGAGTTTTGGGGTGTTCTTGAATTGTTGCCCAACACAAAATTTCACAATGTTTGTTCAAGACAAAGTTTGCCAGCACGTACAGCTTTCTTCCAAAGAAAAATGACACGATTCTTATTCTGAATAAGTTACATGGGTATGTTCTGTAGTTTCCCAACACAACAAAAACCTGAATGCTTGGCACATGCTTTGGTAGAAAGAAGACTGGAAGGTACCATCTTAGAGGGCTTCAACCATTTTCCATTATATAGTCCACAGACTACAAAGAGAATTATGGATAACTTCCTTTTTTTCCTGTGATGGGATGAAGAAGCTCTTCTCCCATTTGTAATCATAGACTGTCTCAGTAGTTAGCTAATGCACAATACGATAACATTTGATGAAAGGAGAATAGGAAAGAAAAGTTGTTATTGTTGGCAGCCACCTACTCCAGAGTTCTCGTATTTATTCATGTAAAATTATCTGTTACATCATTTTGTTAATAATGACTGAACGCTTTGTAAGGATTGTTATAAGCTAAATTCACAACTGGAGTTGTTCTGACTGAACGCAACAATTTTGTTTTGCTTTCACGATGCCTTAAGGTTCTCCCTTATAACCAGTCACTTCTCTGGTGCTAATGAAAAGCCTTGCCACAAATACTCCAACTTAATTATTATTCTATGACCACTCCTATACCCCCCAGCCCCAAATTGCACCAACATGAACACTGGTGGCAAACAAGCACAAACAGGGCATGAAAAAGGTCAAAGAAAATTTGTTTTCAACTTTAAATTAGTATCCCTGTAAAATTCTTTCCAGCACCTGCTGAGTCCTTACAGCCCACAGAATTTTCTGTACTCCTGCAAACCGCTCATTTCACATGGAGAGGCAAGGAAGAAATATCTGGAACAGGAAAGCTGGCAACGAGGAAGATCCTTCTCCAGCCATTTGCACCTATCGTGTGAAACTCCAGGCTTCCTTGAATAGTCACAGTGTAATGGGGGAGGAATGTGGGCAGACTTTTCCCTCCATTTCTAGTGTAAACAAGCAGAAACAGGGAAACGCCTTGCAGGTCTAACTGAGCGCAGATGGGTGGGTAGGGGATGCAGCTGAGCCACCACACATTATTTTGCACAAGTTAGGCCTTTATAGCAGGCTGCACAGTTGCCTTTTTCTTAAGATGTGCTGCAATATCCAGAGCTGCTTGCAGCTATCACCACAGACCCTGGCGTTTTAACATGGTCAGACTTTGTCCAGACTTTTTTCACCCACCAGAAGACTCGGTAATTAGCGGAGACACCCCCACTTGAGCCCCTTCTGGGTGATTGCAAAATCCTGGAGCAGGCAATGGAGCAAGCCTTGCTCCAAAGGCTGAACGCTGAGGGCAAAGCACAGTTGCCAGCGCTTCTCTCCCCAGCCACCACCATCCACAAGCGCTGTGGCAGGAGACACTGACAGAAGAAGTGGCATGGCCTTCACCTGCTCCCCTGGTGTTCCTCTCATTGATTCTCCAGAATGCCCTTGAATAAATCCCCCTTCCTCCCTTGTTAGCAAAGAGGGAAGCCGGTCTGAAATCAGCTTAGTCATGATCACCAGTGCAATTACACAGTGCTTGTTGAACTGAAGGCAGCCCTTTGTTACCCACACCCTATCTGATATTATACTACCCTGCTCTATAACCACATACATTTTTGGAAGTACTTGTCAAGAGTGACAATTTTGCTAACAAGCACTAGGAGAAAGGAACATTAGAAAACAAGCAAGCACAAAAACCTGCAGTAAATGAAAGGCTTTGGAAACGATCATCTTTCTTTTATTTACAGGGAACAAATAACCTCATGTGTGTCAGAAATAAATGGAAATCAGCCTCCAGCCTTCACAAATGAATAATCATGTGTAGAAAACATAGTGTTTTTGTTAAAAATAAAGATGTAATTTGCAATTAACTAAGGAACAAGAACTATTTCTTCTAGAGCTAATCTAATGAGGTTTTTAAAACTGGCATATTCTGATCTCATCTGTTTCCCTATGGGCAGAGAAGCCAATCTTGAGCTTTCCTGTTGCAGATCAAAGTGACGGCTACGAACGTTAGTAAAACAAAGTCTCCCCTAGTGTCAGGCAAAACAGGATAAAAAGCAAACAAGCAAGAAATTCAGCACAAGGATATAGGACAGAATGGGAGAGTGCTTCTGCCATCCCAAGAAAGCTGAACATCTACTAAATCTTGGATTTCAATAAATACAACATTATTATGATAGGAAACTGGTTGCCATATATGTGTCAACTCTCTGGGGAATCCAATTTTTATTTTCCTTCCCGTTCAAGGACAGTTGTTCATATATTTATTTGCATTGCCATAACGCGGAGATGCAGGCTGTGATCAGAGGTCTATTGTGTAAGGTGCTGTACACACAGTTTATCAAAACAGCCTCCGCTTCAGAGAGCCTCCAGTCTAAACAGGGAAATTCTAGAAGTCCCGAGGGGAAACAAACGCTTGTAAGGCTTCCAAGAGAGAACCAGAAAGTCTTTGGAAAAGCATCTTTGGGTGGCATTTCAGACTAAACGGAAATCTTAATGTTCTCATTTCAGTGATATATTTCCTTGGGTTTGTGTCATTAGGAGTCTTCCCTGGATTTTCTCAGCAATTACATCAAAACAGTTTCAGATAATAAAATTTAACTGAGGCTCAAAGTTGTGCCCATAGCAAAACTTAACTAGAGTCCCTTTCTATCAGAGAATTCATTGTTTAATTAACCCTCACAATTCCTCCTCAAACATCAGGTGCCAGAAATTCCTTGGTTACTCCTCATCTGCAAACATTACAAACTTTAACTCCCACCACTACTTGTTCCCATCTTTCTTGAAGACTAAGGGAACTTGGAAAAACAGAGAAACCTTGTCCACATGAGTGACTGTCATGTGGGGGAGACAACAATAAAACATTCTGAAGGCAAGTCCACCAAAGTATTTTCAAAATTAAGGTCTGAAATATCTTGAGAAGGACACTTTGAATAACCTTTTCAAAGAAAATGATGCCCAGCTGTATTTATGTAACAAAAATGAGCAAAAGAACAAAACCAGGTGTGTTCTTATACATATTATATTGCATCCATTCAGAGATAAAATGGCTACATATAAGGCACAGTGAAACGTCACCTTCTAAGCATAAATATGCACTGGAGAGAGGAGTGTGGGTATTTTAAGCAGAAAAGAAATAAATGGTGGACAGGACAAGGAGTACAAGGAGATCTGCATTACTGGGAGTGCCACTACTTGAGGACATGTTCCTCCTACTCTCTTCTAGAAAACATAAGGACCAAGAGGGGAACACAAAAACTCAAGGGTAACGCCAAGATGATGCTTACCTTCATGTTCATACAGAATCAACAACATCTTGAAGCCCCTTGTCTTTGAACCTCTTCTCTCTTTACTCAGCAGAGGCGAGATCCCTTTGGTCTCTGCATGGACTTCTGGATTCTCCAGGAATCTTGTAAAATAAGAGAGGTTGATAGACTGAAAACATGCTTACTCTTGGGCTGTGTGGTTGGTGGCTTTCATCACTTAAACGTGATTTCTGCTGAAGTTGCTGTAGATGTGTGTTACATTTCTGCCCTACATGTTGGCAAGAAGTGCAGATCTTACAAGGAGTGTTACTTTTGCTGCATGTGCTGGAGAACAAGGTGGGAAAGAGGAGAGAGTGAAAGGGAAGCATGTTTGCCACTGGTTATTCAGACCAATCAGCACCCTCTTAGCCTTCCATTGTGAATATAAGTAATACACATTTATATTTCTATAGAAATACTGCTGCTAGATCAGTGGACAAAACCTAACAAGGAAATTCATTGAAATGTTGGAATTTAAGGGAGAACAAATTGTTAAACAATTCACAGGCAGTACTTAACTGATACAAAATGTGAAGTGCTTGCCATTTTACCACTTACGTAGTTGTTAGGTTCTGATCTTGTATTTTAACAGTTGAACATTGTAAAATTACTTCACTGAAGTCACATTGCAAGTGTAAGTGTTGGTTTTCTTTTAAATGAAAAATGGCATAATCTGCTTTTTCACTGGTAGCTGTTAATAACACCATGAAGAATTTCTTTTTTCGTACACCATCTTCTGCGTTGCAAAAAATGTTAGTCCCTGCTAAAGCTGGACAAGCTAATTTTGTAAAAAGCAGAACACACCTGGTTTAGTAAAGGGATTTCTGTTCTGAAACTTTCAAATCTTCTGTTAACCTTCCTGTCAATTACTGAAGTGAATCAACCTTTTAGTGGAAGCAACTTCATCTAATTTTGGTGAGAAAAAAACAGTATAAGAAAAGCTAGTTCAGCAGTATGGCAGCCCTGCTGTGTTGCAGACAGGAGATCCTAAATTCTTTACTTAACAAATGACCCTAAAAAATACATATAGGTGAAGAGCAAGGGGAGAAGACAGCCCAAAGGTATTGGAAGGAAACTACAAGTCAAGGACTGAATAGTAGGGAGGCTGACAATAGAACCTGGCCAACTTCATCACTGTCAGCTCCTGGCAGCCTTCCATTGCCGAGAAAGGAGAAGACTGCAGAGTAATTGGACAAAATCTGCTAAAGCCTTGTCATGTAGGTGTTTTTATAGATTTTGCCAACAACAAATTCCTAGACTGTAAGAGTTTTACCTAACATGGATGCAATATTCCTTCAAACCTGTTGCTGAGCCCTTGTGTGATTGAAGTTATTCTTAAACCAGAGGTTTGTTGGGTTTTTTTCGGGTTTGTGGTTTGTTTTGTTTTTTTTTAACTTGAACTTTGAATAACAAATTGAGTCTAAAGTATCATGCTGAGTGCTTAAGCCATTTCCATTCAAGTGGGGCTAGATATTCATCTACAGATTTGATCTGGAGCAACAAATTACTGAAATTTAAAAAATCACTCAAAAAACAACTGACATTTTAACAAAGCACTGAAGAGGTGAAAACCTGGAATTTCCTAGTTGCAGTCTCTATTACTTCACCACTCTTCATCTGACCATGTTATTTCTCCCTGTAGCATTAACTGGATCTACTGTAAAATCTATACGGTAGACAGAGAGGTTCCTATGCTTTGAATCAGGTATTTTAATGTAGGATATTTTTTCTCTCTAGTGACGTTTTAAGGCTTTGAGGAACATGCAGCCTTTGTTATGACTCATACAGGAATAAACTTCAACTCTAAATTCACTAAATTAAACCTGTTATTGCCAAGGACCACAATGAAGAAAGATATTTATTCAATATGCTTTCCACTAGGGCCAAGGACTAAGGTCATGGTTTATGGTTGTTTCTTATGTAATGAACATCAAATGAAAGATGCAAAAGGATTTTATTTTAAGACAGAGTTAAAATGAGCTATTTAATATACTAAAAGCTAGTGTGTACTGTATTGTAAGTCCACAATGTTCCACAATGTCAATTGCTGCCTATGCCATTAAAGAAATTAAACGGATTGAGTTTCAGAAATAACCTGTGAGCTATTGAGAAACAATTTCTGCAGCCCTTCAAGATGAACTGCCTATTACAGCTGCATGGCAGACAAGGTTAGCGTGAAACTCTCCCTTGGTTGCATGCTGGATGGGAACATGCACCTCGAGCCTCCCAGCCTAAGTGTGAGGTTCTCATGAGCTTGAGCCACCAAGTGAAGCTCTGCACTTCCTTCAGCTTCACACAAAGACCACAACTTTACATTCTCTGAGTACCAACAAATCAGGTTGGCTGCCAAACTGGCCTAAGTTTATGCAAAAAATGCATCAATATTGCAGACAAGTTAAGACTGCTCACAGCTTTTAGTCTGCATGGAAATAAACTATTATCTGCCCAGCTACAGATGATGGCAAAAAATTTCCCACCTGCACATTTCCTGCATATTTTCTTCTTGTTCTGGTATTTCTTAGCCTATTATGTGGTAATCAATTACCACCACCAGGGAGATAAAACAGCTCAGACAGCTCTTTCCTGGCAAGTACGGGAGAATTACAGGGATAATTAATTAATGTTATAATATGCAAATAAAAGATATTGCTTTACAGCTGGAATTTTTCATAGCATTGTATAATTATACAAAGACTTCATCTCTGGTTCAGGAAGTCTCACAACCACAAATCACAGGAGGCTGGAAGAGCATCATTGCTTCCTTGCCCTATCCGTAC
>NW_008825071.1:1013917-1019351 GCF_000699105.1 Pygoscelis adeliae | reverse complement strand
CACCCACATTTAATCCCTTTGGAGACAGGATTCAAGGCTAGCAGAGCCCTCAGTCTGGCTTGGTACAGCCATTCTTTTGTGTAAGCAAGCACAACTTCAGAAGGACATTTTTACACTATTTACTTTCTTTTCTCCAGATGTAAGTCCCGTTAGATTGCTCTTTCATGAGGTGTACAACATGAAAGTGGAATCAGGACTAGAGGAAAGGTATCTGAACAGGGAGCTCAACCCCACCAGATCATACACTGCCAAGATCTTGATTCTAATAACGTCTGAATTCAGCTCCAGGAAAAATGACAGCATGGATATTGTGACAAAAACCAGCCCTGAGATCCCATTACGAGGTCAGAAATAAATGTACTGGTTTTGGCTGGGATAGAGTTAATTTTCTCCATAGTAGCTAGTATGGGGCTATGTTTTGGATTTGTGCTGGAAACAGCATTGATAAGACGGGGAAGTTTTAGTCACTGCTGAGCAGTGCTTACACAGAGCCAAGGCCTCTTCTGCTTCTCACCCCACCCCACCAGCCAGTGGGCTGGGGGTGCACAAGAAGTTGGGAGGGGACACAGCTGGGACAGCTGACCCCAATAGACCAAAGGGATATTCCACACCATATGATGTCATGCTCAGCATATAAAGCTGGGGGAAGAAGAAGGAAAGGGGGAATGTTCGGAGTAATGGCATTTTGTCTTCCCAAGTCACCATTACATGTGATGGAGCCCTGCTTTCCTGGGGATGGGTGAACACCTGCCTGCCCATGGGGAGTAGTGAATGAATTCCTTATTTTTCTTTGCTTGCGTGCGCGGCTTTTGCTTTCCCTATTAAACTGTCTTTATCTCAACCCACGAGTTTTCTCACTTTTACCCTTCCAATTCTCTCCCCCATCCCACCGAGGGGGGGAGTGAGTGAGCAGCTGTGTGGTGCGTAGTTGCCGGCTGGGGTTAAACCACAACAATGAAGGCATCCGAAATAGCGTAGGTGGGAAGGAAAACTGGGTACTGTCCTAGCCTTCAGATACTTTTTTAAATATTTAATTACCTCCTCCATAGAAAAGTTTCAGGCATTTTAGAATAACAACCCACCAAGAAATAAAGATGCTTGCTATTCAGTGTTTTCAATTTCTGGGCACACTGGTGTCTGACAGGAGTCAGGTCTTTAAAGAAATATCCAGTTCCTCCGGTGGGTCACCTTTTCTTCTCCATCAGCTGCCACTATCACTCCACCTACTGGCTTGGGGTCTGTATTTTTCTGCAAGTACCTGTTCCTGCAATCTCTACCCTTTCACATCAGCAAGTCTTTGCCTAACATCTACTTAAAAAAAAAAAAAAAAAAGAAAAAAGAGCTGGAGGACTGGGAAAATATTCCTCCAATTTTAAGAGAAAGAATGGTATCTTTCTAACCTTTTTTGCTTTGATAAAAATTTTTAATCACCTCTCTATTTAAAAAAAAAAAAAAAAAAAAAAAAGGCTAAATAAAGAACAGAAGCCTGGAAAACAAAACTACAGACTTGTGTCTCACAGCCAGTTACCACTGGTGCTTATCCAGGCTTTGAAGGATGGTTTTCCCATGGTCCCATCTCTCATAAAGTCTCTCTTCCATGTTTATTACAGGTGCCTGATAAAAGAACAGTTTGTGATACCTTTCCCTGCAACAAACTTATTTTCCCCTCTACACATTTATTTTAGAAAAGTTGTAGGAACAGATTATCTTTGAAAATTCTACTCCTCCACCAAACTTAGCTAAAGCAAAACAATGAGTTCGAAAGTTCCCAGGAGGGTTGTTCAGATGGACAGGCACACACAAGTCTACAAACACACAGGCAGTAGTTTTGGCTCATTTCGCTAGGAAATCTAGCAAGAGAAGAAATCCATGCTCAAAGATAGGCTGAGAGTCCTCTGCTAAATTGAGCTGAGAGCATTAAATGGTCGGGCCATTAGAGGAGAGGTGGCACAAGGTTTACGCAACCCAGCCGTGCAATGGCATTTGACCTACTGCTTAGCCGAGCACAGGCACTCCTGCCAGCAGGAGCAACAACCAGGAAACAAGCAGGTGGGAGGAGACAGGGAACAAAAGGAAAGAAAAGAAAAGAAGAAAAAAAAAAAAGGCTTTGCTAGCTGATCTGGTTGATTGATGTGATTAATTGCCACCCACACAGGTAGGTGTTGCTACTGTTTATTTAGCACTGTGCAAGCAACAAACGGTTGGGATTCCTTCTGGTTGCTCCATAGACTTTGTCTACCTGGAAGTCAAAACCAGTTGTATCTTATGCATCACCACTGACTAAACAAAACATCAGGAGTGTAAGATAAACAATCCTAAACAGCTGGGTGGCAGGGACACTGCATGCTCTCCCCATCTGCCAGGGAGCCATGGGCGGTGGGATCCAGCCAGCTCTCCTCACAAAGCTCCTTCTCTTCTGCTATACCTCCTTCCTCAGAAAGATGCTAGTATAACACTAAGGGACTCATAGCTATGTATACTCTTGGAACCTTGTGAGCTTGAAGATTTAAAAGCATCTGGTTCGTGAGCTGTTATGGTTGGCAAAGGCAAAGTGAGGGGGGAGGGCAAAGGGGAAAAAAATTACATATCAGGACTGTTCTACTGGGGAAGGAAACTTGAATTCAAGAACGTATAGATCGTGCAAAAGATGCTTGGAGCAGGAACTGCTTTGATTTTGTTTTCTGGTCTGTACTTACACATCCTGCCTGGATTGAGTTTAATAGGAACTGCTGCATTTACAAAGAATAGTTAAAAAGGAAGACTGGAAAATATTCTAACTTAGAATAAACTTATGCATTTTCATCCCACAAATAGAAATTTCGAAAAAACCTTTTCCAACTTTAGTCACATCTGAGAAGTATATTTTGAATACATCTGTGCGAGTGTGCAAAGGCTGAATGACTGTTCTCTTTTACCCACTGGCTTATGTAAAGATAAGCTACTGCTCCTCTGTCAATTAGAGCAGTTAGAATTTCAAGTATGGGTAATCTTTCTAGCAATCTGATTTATTCTCACCAGTTTCCACGCATTAAACATAGCAACAGTATGCACCAAGGAAACAATAATAGCTAGAGACATGTCAAACATTTTTCTGAGGTTTCCTTTTCAGTCTAGCTAGCAACATTTTTTCATCATGTCAGGACTTCCCAACTTCTCACAAAGCCTGTGAACACATATCTCCTTTAGTAACACGCACAGCTCCATGTCTGTTCTCAAGAAGCAACACGCACATAGATACTGAGCTAGTGCAAAAGAAAACTCTAGACTGTAGGAAAACATACTTTCAGTCAATAGTCGATGCCTTAGAAGAGAGAAGACGTGGGAGAAAAAGAGGTAAGTTGGTCAGCAGATCTGTTAAAAAAGAAAAGCCATGGATGAAGCTTGGAGCACTTTGTGTCATGCTGCTTCAGGGCTTTATCTTGGCCAGGGAACATACTGAGTGTGTCTTTCCCAGCTGAAAATAGGTGTCTATTGTTTTCACTTTTGGTAAGAAGCCAATTAGTTGTCAAACAGGGTCATCACAAAATTGTTAGTGTGTATGGCAAAGCAAAAAATACTTTACTTCTGTGTTCACTTTTTCAGAAACAAATTATAATGCAAGAATTTCCACCGAGGATGGGGCAAGGGGTATATCCTTGTTCACAGGGCAATCAAGATGCAAACCTTCCTGTTAAGCTAGGCTTGAGTTGATGAGGATTTATAGAAGACTGGTCTCTAACACCCAGAATAGGCGTTACACAGAATGTTTTAAATACTGCAGGATAACTCCTCTTACATAATTACACCACCTCTTGATCAGATGCATAGCACCTGGGATCCAGTATATACAGTCAGATGCTGAGATTTGTCTTTTTGTTCTCAGTGATATTTGCAGAGGACATGAAGAAAACTGCATTGTCACAGGTGCATAAAGCCAAAGTTGCGCAGTACCAGAACGGATAAATCTGCGCTAGCACTGACCAGCAACAACAGATTTGAGATATATCACATGCCTGTTTCCGCCTATTAGCATTGCAGCATTCTTTCAGTATGTAATTAGCACTGCTTACCTGTCTTAGCCAATATCTCTCTGCCTAATACATGGCATTAAAACTAATTACCCAGGCATCGCAAATGCCACATTTCCAGTTCAGGTATATACACTGCCCAACCACCGCATCCTTCATACCAGCCAAAATGACCATCAGCAGAACAGTTTTCAGTAAGAACACTCACAGCACCTCCAAGCCTAATGAGCAGCTGTTTGGGCAGGGATTTCCAGGCTGCCCTTGGAGTCCAGCTGAGCAAGCTCAGGTGTGGCTATGTCCAGCCTGCCAAGACCTATCATGCATGGGGTCTCTGAGACCGGTCATTGCGTGCGTGCAGTACTGTAAAGGATGATGAACAGCTGATGCATGGCTGACCTTTTTTAATATTGCTTAAATTCTTAATCACTTGCTTTGCCTGGCCACAGCAAAGCTAACCATTAGCACCAGAGACAACGGCTACTGAAGGCACAGGAACTCTGGGCTACCTGTGTAAATAGATCTCCAAAAGGTTAGCAAAGGCCAGTGAACATTGTGGTCTACCAGCTTGTCATGGTTTAAGCCCCGTAGGCAGCTCAGCCCCACAAAGCCGCAGTGGAATGGGGGAGAGAATCGGAAGGGTAAAAGGGCAAGAACTCGTGGGTTGAGGTAAAGACAGTTTAATAGGTAAAGCAAAAGCTACATGCACAAACAAAGCAAAATAAGGAATTAATTCACTACTTCCCATCATCTACCTCCAGGAAAGCAGGGCTCCATCACGCGTAACAGTTACTTGGGAAGACAAACGCCATCATTCCGAACGTCCCCGCACCTTCCTCCTTTCCCCCAGCTTTATATGTTGAGCATGACATCATATGGCATGGAATATCCCTTTGGTCAGTTGGGGTCAGCTGTCCCTCCCAAATTCTAGTGCACCCCCAGTCTATTCGCTGGTGGATGGGGTGAGAAGCAGAAAAGGCCTTGACTCTGTAAGCACTGCTCAGTAACAGCTAAAACATCTCTGTATTATCAACACAGTTTTCAGCACAAATCCAAAACAGAATACCATGCAAGCTACTATCAACAAAATTAACTCTATCCCAGCCAAAACCAGTACATAGCTGAAGAACAGAGTTCAGGAAGACCACGTGATTTGCCCATGATGAATAGATAAACTGATGGCTACATCAAACCTAGATCTCATTCTTCCATTCCAGTGTCGTATACGTCACACCATGGATAAACACCTCTTACATCTTATAGCATCAACTTTTGTTCCTAGCCAGACTTGGGTTTCCTAAGACCACCATGCCTGTACAAGGCTACACCTGCCCTACTAAACCCTTAGTAGGCCCAAACTCTTCCCCGGTTCACTGAGCTGGTGTGCCTGCTGATCAGGCAGCATGTCCCGGGTGAGACAAACCTGCTTT
>NW_008825071.1:1011274-1013865 GCF_000699105.1 Pygoscelis adeliae | reverse complement strand
CAACAAATCCCTGTGAATGCTGGTGGAAGGAAGAACTAGCACAGTAAGGGCTTGTTCTTACTACAGGTACTGTACATGAAATTAGGATAAGGGATACTCCACCTCTTGGCTGGGCTTGGCCGGAGATACCCAAACCGAATGATCTTTTCCTCATATACATCTCTTTTATGTTTACCACAAGCATATGTGACACATACGTTTACATTCTCTTTACAGTGGTAGGTACTATGTCTAACGCTCCGTTCCCACCATGTGCACAGCTGAATGTGTATAATACACAAGGCATGCCATCCAAGTTTATTTTCAATTACTTAAGAGGATGTTTCTCCCTGAGGCACAGTTTCTGTTTAGCTTGTTTAGATGCCACAAATCCAAACCCTTGGGGAAAAAAAAAAAAAGAAAAAAGATATAGTTGAAGAGCATAAACAAAGCACTGTGAAAGACTGCCCCTGGGAGGGAGCAGATGCATTGCAATTTTAAAAATTAAAACTCCTGCAACCAGTTTGCCAGTTCCTTTGATGATGAAAGCAAATTTCATTAAAGTGACAGCAGTCGATTTCCTGCAACTGCACCGATGTCTTCCTGCAAAGCAAGGCCAATAAATAAGTATATATTTAAAGGCGAACGGAATTGACATGCCGATACAGCATTAAGAAAGGCATCGGGAGCCTCTGCCTCCCCTTCCACAAACATTCTTGTGTCAAGGCTTCCTTCCTGCAGCAGGCTCACCTTCACTAATATCCTCCTGCCTTTGCTTTTCTCCCAACAGCAGGCCAGAGGAAGGGACAGTCTCCTCTACTGACTCTCATGTACCAAAATAGTAACTTGTTCAACTGACACAAAAGAAAGAAAACATCCTCGCATCCTGTCCTGTTGCCAGCTTTCAAAAGGTAATTAAACATCCCCCCTTTTCAAAGAGCAGTTTTCCAGGATCATGGTGTTTGAGCTCTGATGTTGTCAAACAACAGGGGGTTGCTTAAGCTTTGACTGACCTTTCCAGAGACCTACAAGCAATTTAATGGGAGCCCTCTTTAGTGGTGACAGAAACGTCCCATTATCTGCTTCCTATTGTCTAGATTGCTTGGGGTAATGGGGAACTTTGATTCTCGTGGTCACGAGGGCAAAACCAAACCACTTCAGGAAGATTCACATTCATCTGTATTCCCAGTGCAAAGAAAAGTTTTTCTATGCAAAACTTAGTGACATCTGGATCATGTAAATTTTATTTCCCCCCATTCTGTTCTCTTTGTCTGCTGTTTCTTTCTCGTGCTCAACAAATTGTAATAACTAAGTGCTATAAAGATCCGATCCCACTCCCAAACTAGGAAGTCATGTTCTCCATGTGTCCCAAGACCATCCGTCCATCTCAGAGCTGCTGACGAGTGGGAATGGCTCTGAAAGACCTGCCTGGCAGCCCAGCTCTGTTGGTACTCGGCATACCATGTAGCAGTTGCACCTACTTCTTCCCTATTCTATACACGAGATGATGCAGACATGGAGGTAGAAGGGGAGTCGGGTAGGCTGGTGCTATGCCGAGTGAGAACTCCTTACACCAGGAAAATTTCCTTGTTCCTTTGCAATCCACTAGAAACATCAAAAAACACTAGGGAGCAGAATTCAGCTCAAAATTCACTCTACAATTTGTGTTTGTTTTCCTTTTCTTTCCGTTTTTCCTTCAATCTCAAACAGAGAAAATAGGAGTCCAAAAACAAATGCTGGGTCAAATGCTGAGGGCTGCAAAGCAGCAAACAACCCACTCATTCCAGGGAAGATCTGCTCAATTAAGAACCATTAAGTCTAGCTCTGTTTCATGATTTTATTGTTTGCTGAAAAGTCCCTGGAAGGCAGCCTCCCAGAGAATCAAACCTCTGCAGCCAACACGAGATGAAGTTACACTTTCACTGTTCCTGGACTCACTCAGGCAGGACCCTTTAATCTGCAAAGTTGAAATGAGGCCCTTGCCGTGCCATCCAACATTCAGTCACTTGCTTTGTCTCAAATAAAAGGGGAGAAGTACAGCAGGATGCTTTTCAGCTGGAGAGAGCCCTGTGGCAGGCCAGCTAAGGGGCCACCTGGCTCCAAGCAAGGCTCTGGCTTCTGCATTTTGTCTTTGCCTTAGTGAGATCATCCTCTGCACTGCCTTCCCCTCCCTCAAGTTTTCCTCTGCTTAGCCTATGTAAAATAATTACTGGCAGGAAAGCTGTCTCTCAGTTTTCTTTCCCTCTCCCCCAGGTATCCGAGGGGCAACGATCTTCTGGGGCAATCTAGGAGTTTGAAAAAAGAATAAAAATCCCTGTGTTTAGCTCCTTCTGCAACATGGTCATTACACAAGCCTCCTCTTTGCTCCCCCTGCGAGGTGAGAGAGAAGACATGGGGATGCCAAAGCTTCTGGCGCAGGATACAGCCATACTAAGCAACACAACTTGTCCAAGTTTTTTCAAGACATCCGTGGTGTGGTGAGGATTAGTGAGTGTTTTGACTCAGCCCAGGTAATAAAGGGAGATGCTTAAGGCAGCAGACTCTCTGCTGCTTGCCTACGCCAGAGCCTAGGAAAGCCAAGCTTGCTGCTGTGGGCAGGGAGAGGGGGTGCA
>NW_008825071.1:1008898-1011252 GCF_000699105.1 Pygoscelis adeliae | reverse complement strand
GGAAAGAGCAGCCTTCCCAAAACTGCTGTTACTTTCCCCAGATTTCTCATCACACAAAAGAAGGAGCAGCAGCCAAACCGGGTTTTCTTCAGGGCACTTCCCCAGCTTGGTGGCAGGAGCAGACAGGCATTAGCTCTTTTACCTTGGGCCAGCAAATTTAATTCTGCCAGACCTACCAAAAAGATGCCCGAACTGGCCGTGCTCAAACACAGGTCAGGGTCATCCCTTGGGAGCTTTGAGAATATCATAGCAACAATAATGGCCACAACAAATTAAAGCAATGCGTCAAACAGTCGTCGGTGTTTCTGGAAAGTACCCTTGGATTATGCTTCTAGCAAAACACGTCCTCACCGAAAACACACAAGTTCTGCAGTTGTATGGGGCGAAGGGGTTTTGGGTCTGGTTTTTCATTCGGTTGTTTTTTTTTTTTTTGACACCAGCTGCTGTAAATTTTGAAAGGAAAATAATGAGATAATCTAAAAATTACTAAAGTAAATACGTATTTGTTATTACCAGTTCAAAGCACACGGTCAAGTACAGGGCTGCTTCACAAGTTACCTGACTTCATCCAAATGTAACACCAACTTCAAAAGTGATTTATGAATGCATCAATGATTTATTGCTGTGGCCCCAAACTGGGTTGTCGTCAGTGCTCACATCACTCTGAGGTAACTCCACCAAGCACAACAGAGTAGCTTCGTATCAGCCCTGGGATAAACAAAGAAAGAGCACTGAGCCAATCCCATTCCCTGGAAACCCCGATTTATTTTTTATGACAACTGCAGGCAATGTGTTTGTTTTCTACTTCTCTGGAAGAAAGAAGGGTTACATGGCTTTTCATTATGCCTCATGGACTCCTCCTTTTCACCCATGACTGTGGGCAGTGCTACGCTAGCTGCCACGGAGCCCCAAAATAACACATCTAAAGACATCCTAAGTTACGTGACCTCCTCTGGACCAGAGTATGAACCTCCGCAGCATGCGCTCATTTGCCTGGCTTCCTTCTTCCCTCTGTGCCTGCAACCTAGATCCCATCAGAGGAAAAGCATCCATAAGGCCACAAGGGAGAGTTTTTGAGTCCAGTTAAGATGACAAAAATTTTCTAGTGCGTTTTTTTCTTTAAGTAGCATGGGCAAACAACAAGATGGAAGCCAGCACGAATCTTCCACCACCCTAAAGCATCTTCCTCTGAAATGGGAAAAGAACTTGAATAAAGTTTTCACAAGCCTTATAATGAAAGTATCTAGATCCCACACTTAGTGGATTTCAAGCCTCTTACATTTCTTAGATGTTTCTGAAAAATTTGGCTTGCGCTTCCATGAAGATAGAGGCAGTGTGAAACATACAGAAACTGTGAGAAACAACTTCCACAAATACAAATGAAATCAACTGAGCTGAGCTTATTTATGTAATACTGATTTGGCACAGGGCAAAAGTACAACCCAACATAAAGAACTAACTACTTCTTCCTTGTGTGCAAGCCTCACAGAAATTATCCACACATCATTTTGGTTAATCAATATCCTTAATATCATTCAGACAGTAGCTCCAAACAGTTGATTTCTCTGCCATCCAGTATTTATCATTTTCATGTGTTGGCTTAGCTTATAATAATCCTCCTTTATATATCTGAAATCCCTTCTTACCTGGTCATCTTGATTTGTTATTGTGGCATTTCTTTTTTAATTTATCATTGTGCGAAGTAATTCATTAAACAAAGCCAGAAGCTGGCAGCCAGACCGTTGTTTTTTGGTTTGGTTTTTTTTTGTTTGTTTGTTTTATTTTCTTTTTTTGGGGGGTGGGGAGGGGGAAGAGGAAAAAAGGAATTAGCTATGGGAAACATCAGATTCTTAACCCTTCTCACCTAATGTATGAAACTGTGTTTTGTACATCCAACCGTTTTTGACTGAGTAAAATTGTTAATGTTCATGAGACAAGCTCTATCACTATTGTCTTGATCATGTATCAGTCTACAATGCAAGATGGGTTAGCTTAATATACTCTTGAAAACTAAATATACTTTTCTCTACCCTGACCTATTTTTAATAGCTATAGCAGGAGGAGTTCAAAGAAAAGTTGCTCTGCCTGGAGCTGCACCTTCCCAACACGATTGCATCACCAACAGCCACAAGAACTCAACAGTCAAAGTAGCGAACTCTCATACGAGCTGTGAAATATATTCTCACACTCGAATTCATAAGCAACAATGTTAGCAGGCCAGACTCTGTAGATGGGGTGAAGTGATAAACAACCCCCTCCTTTCCCTATTGAGAACAAGAGAGTCAGATTCTCCACCACAGCTACTGAAGGCAAAAAAACCTCTTGCCAAAAACCCACAGGTGTGAAAGTGGTAG
>NW_008825071.1:1007026-1008882 GCF_000699105.1 Pygoscelis adeliae | reverse complement strand
CTCCACTTAAATGAATCTGAATACTAAGCTGAGTTGCTCACACAAACACAGCCAAAATCTCTCTCTCATCTTTAATTTGCCGTTGTGGATGCCCTACTGTTGGAAGTCAAAATCTGGAGCTGGTAAGGCACACGAACAGGGCGTTATCCTACAATGAGAGCACTCTGTCTTGTTCAGATGGAAAAGGAGAGGCTATAGCAAGAACATGAGAGGAAAAGGCAAGTACAATCAGCACAGCTGAGCAAAGGTATGACTGAGGTTTCAGAGAAGCCACAGGAGATGCCACAGACCAACTCTTCAGTCTGTGCAAGTCAGCCGAGCTCCAGCAAAATCAGTTGAGCATCTGCATCAGATCACACCTGATGAAGAACGGCTGCACAATCTGACATGCACACTGCCACCCAGACTTGCCTCTGAAATAACTAGCTAATATTAACTAGATAATATGATTATTGAAATCAATTGCTCCTGAGTTGCCACATCTTGTGTATTTTAATTTAAGCAGGTGGAGGATGCCTTCATTTTTAAAACATGGAGTTCTCCCCCCTCCAGTAAATCCACTCAAAGCACAGCAATCAAAAATCCAAGCTCCAGAAAGACAGATTCAAAGCAACTTTCAACTGTCTTGAGTAAAACCCACAGGTGAAATTCTCTACAGGGACAAACAGGTGAGATCCCATTAAAGTCCACACCACAAGTCAATTCAAGCAGAAGTATGGTAACGAGTATCCAGGCAGCAACTGGGACGCCTCTAAATTTAAAGTATGCTGCAAATATTGTCGGTTATGAAAAGCATGCTGCTATAACAAGATTCCAGATAGTGATATCCTGTTTGGGTCAATTTTGTCTTGTTAAGTGAGCTCCATTTGTAACATTTCTCCTGCGGCGCTCGCTTCCTTCCAAAGGCTCAGCAATTTTTAATATATTCTCTTCCTTTAAGATGAATTTTTGTGAAAGTGATGAGAGCGTACAGCACCACTCAACCTTTTCCAAGATTGCTTTTGGTGTAATTTTGATGCCTCAGGAGTCTCATTTCAGCCTTATAATAACCCACTTACTTACATATGAACAACTTGTAGTTGTCACTGAGTGATGTTTCGTATCTCCAGGCTTCCCATACCAAAAAAGCTTGAGGCTTATTCTCTGTTTATGTTTCTCTGATGTGGGGCAGTGGTGCTTTCCTGTACACTGCTTAAAACTTTCCTTCCTAATAAATTGAATTTGGCACATCCTTGCTGTTGTCTACACATTGTATCATGGGAAAGGTAAAGGCTTATAGGTGAGTGACTCAGTGATTTGAGAGGAGCGCTGGCGGGATCAAAGCCTGCTGCACGTACAAGTCCTGTCACCCCAGGAGCCCCCTTGTGCAACAGATACCGCAGTGATGCTGCAGTATCAAGGGGCACAGCTTGCAAGCACAAGCATGCTTGCAGCTGTCCTCAACACAAGGGAAGGAAAGAAGCTCTCAGCAGCGATGGAGAGTCTCCAGGGCCTCTCACATGGTCCCCCGTCCATGTAAGGGAAGGGAAGGAGGTCATCATCTGGATAACCAGAATGAGCTTAAGATCCCTGCGTGGAGCTCTGTTACCAGCCCTGGTTTTTGTAAGGGGCTGGAAGATTTGATCTTGCCACTAACCATTATTTGGACTGATATTAAACTAGAATATGTCTGTCATTGCAAAGAATTTGCCTTGCTGTTTGATAGATGTTATTTATCTAACGCTACACCTCTGGTTTCAAATTGCCTGAATAATAGCTGGGAACTTACTGGATGGTACAAGACACTACAAGGAAAGATTTTTACTCATATAGCCTTGGATCCAGCCAAGCAATAAAGAAACTTCACAGATTTCAAG
>NW_008825071.1:990906-1007012 GCF_000699105.1 Pygoscelis adeliae | reverse complement strand
ATAATACAATTTATTTTTTTACTTCTCAACCTGGATTTGATTTTCCTCTTATTTTATTTAGCTTTGGTCTGCCCAAGACCTAAGAGATTTCATTCACAGATGCACAGCCCTTACGTCTAAAAAAACTTCCAGATTACTACTTTTGACCTCCAGTATCTCATAAGTCATTATATTTCATACTATTATTAAATCAAAAGTTCACATTTAACTAACTCATATTTTCTAGAAGGGCTTCTGATACAGATTTGAAGGAATTGGGAATTGACCAGTGTACCTCCAGTTTGTTCCAGGGTTCAGTCCACCACTTCAAGCTGAAATGTTCTCTCCTTTGTATCTTAAAAGTACCTGGATACAACTTTCAGACACTGGCAGCTGCTAGGCTATTGATTCTTCCAGAGACAAACAACCTAATAAGCAATTTCTTGTTCTTTTGAAGGCATTTATCCACTGTATTTTATTACCTCCTACTCACTTAGTAAAATATTACTAGAAGTTCTTCCAATTCTTCTCTCATTTACACAGAAAATGAGGAATAACTTGAAATCAGTGGCAGATTTGGCACGAAAACAGGGATAACTGATGTCCTGGTTTCAGCAGGGATAGAGTTAATTTCCTTCCTAGAAGCTGGTACAGTGCTGTGTTTTGGATTTAGGAGGAGAACAAAGCTGATAAGGCACCGATGTTTTAGTTGTTGCTAGGTAATGCTTACACTAGCCAAGGACTTTTTAGTTTCCCATGCTCTACCGACTGAGAAGGCTGGAGGTGCACAAGAAGCTGGGAGGGGGCACAGCCAGGACAGCTGACCCAAACTGGCCAAAGGGACGTTCCATACCATGTGACGTCATGCTCAGTACATAAACTGGGGAAAGCTGGGCGGAGGGGCCGCTGCTCGGGGACTGGCTGGGCATTGGTCGGCGGGTGGGGAGCAATTGCATTGTGCATCACTTGCTTTGTGTGTTATTATTATCATTATTACATTATTATTATTATTATCATTAGTTTATTTTATTTATTAAACTGTTTTTATCTCAACTCACAAGTTTTTCTCACTTCTACTCTTGCAATTCTCTCCCCCATCCCACCGGGGCGGGGGGGGAGGAGTGAGCGAGCAGCTGTGTGGTGCTCAGCTGCCAACTGAGGTTAAACCACGACAACTGAGTTCCAGAGCTTTTGACTGTTCAAAGTGTAGAAAAGATGCTGCGTGCTACTCAGACTGATTTATTCAGGTTATTCTTCCTCTTCACCACTACAGATGTTCTGTCGACAGAAAAACATTCGGGTTCTGAAGTAAACCACTGTGAAGAAGCCTCACATACCAGCTATTGCTTAAGAAGCACCAGCCTTGCCAACGCTCACAAACAACCTGAAAAATCAGAGAGGTTTTGGCATATTCTTGCACAACTGATGTGAAAGAGATGCTCTCCTGCCTTCTCACCAGAGGGAGAACACGGCTCTCACAAGACCCAATTGGCAGTGAAAGTGGGCAGGGGGAAGGCGTCTCTTCTGGCTGTCAGCAGCACCCGCTGCAAGAAGGATTTCAGATCAAACTGGAAGAGTGAGGAACACTGACTACAGGGTTCAAAGTTGATGGGACATTTTTCCCTCATCTCCTTGGGGCCACAGGAGACAACACTGGGCCTAAACGCAAAGAAGTGCTCATGTACGTGGGCACGCTGGGTACCGAGCACGCTGGCCTTTGGAGGGGCAGAAAGAAGTTTCCCAGCTTCCCCCAATAACAAATGAAGTTTCGGGGGGAGGGGGGAGAAAAAACATCTTTGCAGTTTTGATTTTCTTTTGGATTTTCATTTTCTACTTCTCTATTGGCCCCTGGCTTATAAGAAACAGGGGTTAAATTACCAAGACAAATCTCCTACCTCCAGCAGTTCCAAATCCCCTTGGCAATAAGGAAAACAAGGACCACCCCCTTACCCCTTCCTAAGAGGAAAGGGTACGCATGCACGAGCACAGGAATGAAAATCTCTTGGCTTTTTATCCTGAGCTGTTGAATTGGAAAGCATAATTACTACAACTCCCTGGACACAGCACAGCTTCTAGCACCGCTTCCCTGCTCCCCTCCTGATTCCCATCTCCCCAGTTCTTGTTTTGGATTTGCAGCAATCAAACAAAACACATTTGCAAAGGAGTCTTGTGCTGATGGGACGGGATGCACATAGCTGCTCACCTTCTCACCTCCTTCATACCCCTCTGATAACTCCTAATCAGCTGATATACCTAAGTAACAGCAAGTGAGCTCAACTATGCTTTCAGCCAGAGCAGTCCAGCTTTACCAGATTTGATGAAATTCTTCAGGTATAGCTGCTCATTGTAGCCCTTCATATTAAGAAAAACACACATGTTTACAAGCTCATTTCATGTTCCTCTCAGAATAGCAAAGAGTTCAGTGATTTACCACTCCTGCTTTCCTATCTTTCTATCTGACCCTGCTGTCCAAGTAACATCATATAAGCTACAGATGTTATACAGACTTCAGCAATCCACCCTCCACTCCCTTCAAGATTTCTAAACAACCTCCTGATGCACTGAGTGCACATACCACAGTGGGGTTTGCTCACGTGCTCAGCTCCCCAGCAAAATGCTTTGGTTCTCTCAAGCGACTAGTATGATAATAAATACTCCCTTATGTTTGCCATGGCACTCACAGATGAACGCCTGGGTCTCTCTGCTCAGAGAGAGACAAATGCAGCAGCTCTCACTGTAATCACGAGAGCTTGATGTGCTCGTGGTCCATGTGCCAACGTGCTCTCGCTGGCATACGGACATGTGCTGCCAGTGACACTGGGAAACAAAATGTTTCAGAGTAGCCCAATATACACAGATGTGAGATCCTGAACAGGTATGAAGAGGAGCATGTTCCAGAAGCCGACACTCCCTGGCTAAAAAAAAAAACCCAATGCCCCTGCTCACAGCCAGATCCCAAGGTGCTCACCCCTAATTCATGTACTTTCAGGGACCTTTTCTACCAGTTACTTCACCTTCCAAATCTGCCCCACAGCTCTCCACCCTGGCAAAACTGAGCAAGCAACCTAAGAGCAAACAATAAACTGTGACCTCTTTTACTCCATCCACTTAATACATAACAGAGTTTGCCTTCTTGTAAGGCTGTCTGGGGAGTTATTAGGTTTGGTTTGCGTCTACCAGGGGTTGCCTATAGCTTAGCTCAAAAAGCCATATATGTGTACACATATATATGTTTGTATGCACAGATTTTTAGTGTGCTCTCTCTCTCTCTCAAATAGGCTATGTATATAGGCATGTGTATGTAGGCAAATCTCACACAGGAAATTTCCAGCTGCGGGGTGAGGGGTGGGGGGCGGAATCTAACAAAGAGCTGACCTTTTTGACCCCTGGCATACCTGCCTTTTGTAGGAGGGGGCTGTTTATTTAAGGAGATGTTTTGCAGATGATTGTATCTTTGGGAGACACAACTACGCACACCCACACTCTGCTGGCTTTGAGCAGGCTAAAATGCAAAAGCAAAGAAGGGAATTTTTGGGGGTAAAAAAAAAAGACTTGTTCTAACAGAAAGCCAGGGCACTCCATTATGTTTTACCAGCTTCACAGGTATATTTTCAAAGCACATCTTTTCAAAGGAGCTGGTGGGGGGAAAGAAAAAAAAAAGTAAAAATCCGTGTATGCAACTTCTGTGTAAGCTTCCTTTAAGAGCCCTGGAGTTTACAGATGTTGGAGGACACAGGAAAGCACCTGTCCACCAGCACTCTCTCACCTGATTAAAGGCTTTGTTACCCCTTGGTCACCACAGAGCAGATGCTTTTTCACTGCCAGAGATCAGATATACCCATTTGACCCAACCTGATGAACTACACAACCATCCAAATGTTAACAAAAGGAGACTTCATCACTCCAAGGAAAAGCTGCCATGTGACTTCAGATTCCTATCTGATTTGTCCCTCAGTAGATCATCTATCACCTTTCAAAGAACCATTTGTAAAAGAAAGATCACCACCCTCCCTACCTGCCCGAGTTAGACAAACATATTGGAACTCTTTTCATCCAAAAGCAGCAATTAAGGAAAAGATTTCCCAGGCAATCCCTCAGAAAATAGAAACAAGCCATTTTCTGGAGTCTTTTGATTTCACCAAGTCTTTATATACAGTCTTAAAAATCTCATTGAGTGAGTTTAGGTTTTGGATTTGTATCTTTATTAACATCAGTGCTTTGGCATATTTAGTGTGCTCACAGCAATCTCAAATCACTTTGTAGAAGCTAGCAAATAACAGTTTCCTTCAGCAGACAAGAAAACCAAGGTACACAAAAACCTAGAGGTGCACTGAGAATGCAAGATGGTTCACCACCCTGTAGTGTGAATGTTCAATGTATTCAATATATTTTCTAATATTCCAAAATTTTTGAATTATAAACATCATGAAGGGCCTTTGCATGAAAATCTGCAAAGCCACTGCTACTCTTTTGAAGAGATGTCCTTTGAATGGTGCTTTTTTTCGCAGTAGTTTCATTCAGAGATCAGGCATTTATTCATAATGGGAACATTCAACATGCTAAAAAATGCTGTAACAGTTTATGGAAAACATAAAAAAGAAAAAGGAAGAAAAGAACACAAGTGCTCTTGTCTTGCCTTAGGGCTCATTGTTTATCCAACCTGAATTTAACCATCCCATGTAACAATCAGCCCAGCCCAACCTATCTCTCTAAAGACAATACTCTTCAGCATTAATGCCAGTCAACCTAATTGCAATCACTAACCTGGATTCAGACCCAGTTTATGGAAGTGGCAAACTGAATTTTACCAGAAGCAGAATGAGGTAACAAAAACACTATCGTGAAGCCCTGCCCTTTGTCAACACTTCACTCCTGTCTCCAATCCTGTGTAATGGATTTGTTATACGTGTTCCCACATAACTTCTAACTGTGCTAAAGAAATTATCACTTCATTGCATCATACCAGCACTAAAATGCCAGAAAAAAGAACTGCAGCTTGACTGTTAGAATAGAAGAGGGAGACATTAGACTCCAGGTATTACATAGGATTTGTACAGAAACCAAGACTGGAAGATTTTGGACAGGGGTAAAAGTTACAGACGATTGTGGCCAACTAACAGAAGGGGTTTGAATCAAAACAGTCAGGCAACCTTGAAGGTAGTGGTTGCAGTAAACAATAAAGGATGCACTCTGTGCGCAATTAACACTGTAGCTTTTAAAATTATTGATGGAGTTGTTAATTTGAAACATTTGTGAACTCGTTTCCTTTACGTATTTGTACTAGCCCATTGTCCCAGCAAAATCAGATTAAAAGAGCAGTTCTGCCATGAATGCAAAAAAGCTGGCCACCTCTGCTAATTCAATGCTGCTGAAAGAATAAGCTGACTCACAGACAGAATTGCAATGAATAAAGAAAAAGGAAACAGTGGTTATATGACTATATTTGTCATTCCAGACAAAGATCATTGAAGGTTTTCTGTCAAACCTTAACAAAAAAGTAGATTTTTTTTTCCTCCTTAAAAGCACTTCCATATTTAAAAAGCTAAAGAAACTGTAGTTAAAAGAGAAGGCTTGAGAAAAGGGAATTATCACAGAAAAAAAATTCTTTTTTTTTCCTCCCTTGCTGGAAAATGGTGTTGGAAAGTTTTAGAAAAATGTAATAAATGTGGAAAATTGTGATCTTCTCCCCTCAAATTCTTTTGCCACATTTAAAAAAAAAAAAAGGAGAAATCTTTTTAAACATGTCTCAGAAAGGAGGAAAAAAAATATTAAATTCCCAAATCCTTCCTTTAATAGAAAAAAAGCCTTTTTTTCATATTGATTTTTTCCACCCAGAAATAAAATTTGACACTGTGGCTTGGAGCTATAGTTTTTCATTCTTTGTAAAAAAATGTTCCCTCATGCCTAACCACGCTTCTAACAATTTGCTTTGGTGGCCTCAGTTTGCACATGCTAATTCCCTCCTCCTCACCCCTGGGAGAGCAGAGCTGTCATTGCATCCTTGACACCTTGTGGTGCTGTACGTGAGGAGGAGGAGAGAAGATGGGGCCATTCATAGGAGCAGCTTGGAAATCCTGCTTAAATCTCTCTTCCCATCGGCTCTTGCTTGTCGAGCTCCCGCCTGCACAGCTGATGTCCCTGCTTCTCAGGTGGAGCAAACACCGGCCTGATTCTACCACTGGATCTCCACCAGACTGCAAGCTCACCTGCATGGATCATAGATGGTATGTCTTGCAGGATTTAGGGCCACTGGTGCTGCTTTTCTTGGCTTCTGTTGGGCTGCGTGTTAGTACCATCTTTCTTTGAAAGCAGTAGCATTCACTGAGGAGTGTGGTGCTACCCACGGGGAGGAAGAGACCTGGAAACCAGCCTGGAGTTGGTTTGTGGTGCATCTGGGGGAGAACAGAGCTCCCAGTTTATGCGCAGAGCACTGCTACATGCTTCCTGCTTCCTTTTATTTTCCCTAATTTGACTAGGGTCCTGGTTCAAAGGCATTAGAAAGCTGTTCTAATCCTGCCCACATCAACCCAAATTCACAGTAACACTTATCTGCCGTGCTTGCTAAGCCTGGAGTGACCAACGAAGAAGCACAGAAAGAAGTGGCTCTGCAATAGCTAGGAACGGCCCTAAGATTTCACAAAGAGGGAAAAAATTCGACCTGCATCCTGCTGGAGAACTGGAAGGAAATAAGATGGCGCCTTTTAAACTGGCATGCCTCCAAAGGGCAATAAATGAGCTTCACTCAGTTATTCCCATTAAAAAAATAAAATTATCAGAAATGTTTATTCAACAGTGAATAAAACGCTTGAATCAGATAGGCTTTATCTGATAGTAAGGTAATGACTGACTACCAAATCACATGGCAGCAAAACATTTTTCATGGATGTGGTAATGTGCCCTTACCTGAAAACCTCTGATTAAACAACAGGGGGGTGGGGGGGGGACCACAGATAAGAACAGAGAAGTCACGTAACATAGCAATAATAGCAACACAGAGCAAGTCTCTTGGGGGGTGAGGGGGGGAAACTTTGGGCATCCACCTACAAACAGAGTTCTGCCTCTGCTCTGCCCTGTGGTCCTATTGCATTTCAATTAATTGTCCCCTGACTCCATCAATCCGGACAGCTGAGTATGATCAGGCATTTCTGCATTTTAGATCTGTGGCTCCTGTTGCAGGCAATGACAGCTTCCACAAGACTTCTACTATTTACATAAAATTCATAAATATAAGGCAACAAATAGATTTGTTGCCTTATATAACTAGTATTGTGTAATTTATCTAGAAGTTTCAGTTTAGATCCCAGAAAAAGGAAAAAAAAAAAAAACCTCTGTGTTCTCAGGGGACATTCTTAAAAAATTGTTAGACAATTACACAGCAGTAAAGTTTACAAGAAGCAATTTACTTTCTCTAAATTCAATATACACTAAGTTGCTGGCAATTTTCAATCCTATTGTATGACAGCTGCGTTAATGCTCTGTGGAAGCAGCAATTTCATTGCTAACCATTAATCTTCAAACATTTTTAGAAGCTCATAAGAGTAAGCCTGGAAAGCCACAGTATCAGAGAGCACGGGGATGAAATAGACCCCAAAAGGTCATCAAAGCAGGATCAGCACTGCCTGAACCACTCCTGGTAGATGTTTGTCTAACCTGTTTGTTAGAAGCTGCGGTGATGAAGGGACGAACACACAGCAAATTACTAACAGAGACCAAACACTTCAAACTGAGAAATATTCCATGACAACATACTTTCCTCAGATGGCTAAATTTCCCTGTTAACCTCAGTATAAACGTGTTTACGGAGTGGAAGATATTTGAGCTATTAGCCACCAGACACTATGAATCCCATGTGACGAGTAAATTACGCCTTATTTTGGACCATGTGTAGCTCTTTCCAATTCAGCTGCTTCTTTCCTAAATACTGCCAATCGCAGCAACTGAATCAGACGTTACACAAGTGCCAGAGGAAAGCCTGACAGCCTGAGGTGCAGGCTGTTGGCAGAAGAGGGCGCTTTCAAAAGCTGAAGATGTTTCCAGAAGAAATGAAGTCTTGATAAGAGCCCCAGACACTGGAGACCTTCTTGGCACTTTCTATGGCAAAAATGTCACCACGCGCTGTTGAGATGTCTGTGCTTTTTAAAGGTTTCCCTTTGCCCCCAACCGATGTCCTACACAGTCTACAGACAGGAGAAGGATCAGTCACAGGAGAGAACTAAAATGACAATTCAATAATCCAAGAGTGAACCTAGAGAAATCAAAAAGCTACTGCTCCTGCAGGTCTGCGGCACTTTCTTCACTGTGAGCAGCTTCCTCTCATCTTAAAGTGCTAACGTGTCCCACACAGGCTACTTTGCCCTCACACACTCTGAGGGGAGACCTTATCGTGCTCTACAACTACCTGAAAGGAGGTTGTAGCAAGGTGGGTGTCGGTCTCTTCTCCCAAGTAGCAAGTAATAGGACAAGAGGAAACGGCCTCAAGTTGCACCAGGGGATGTTTAGATTGGATATTAGGAAAAAATTCTTTACCGGAAGGTTTATCAAACACTGGAACAGGCTGCCCAGGGAAGCGGTTGGGTCACTATCCCTGGAGGTATTTAAAAGACTTGTAGACATGGGCTTAGGGACATGGTTTAGTGGTGGACTTGGCAGTGTTAGGTTAACAGTTGGACTCAATGATATTAAGGGTTTTTTCCAACCTGAGTGATTCCATGATTAGGTAAACCCCTAGTACTCCTTTTGAAGATAACCCAAATACATCTGCAGACGTCACTCACTTAAAGGCAATAGCTATATTGAGATAAAGCATTTGTATTCAACACCACATGTTGATGACAACTGGACCACCTTTGTCACACATCACTCCTCATAATGCTTGGTCATATGAAATCCACATGGAGGAGGCTGCTCTTTAACAGTGGTTTCAGATGAGATACGCTACTAGTGGATGAAGAAAACCAGCTCAACAGCCAACTAAAGGTTGCCTTGTCCAGTGCACCTACACCCTTGCTTTAGCTCCACCATACCTGTGCCTGGCTGTTTCCACATCCACAGCAGATATCGAGGGGCTCTTCAGGAAGCGCACTCTGCCCTAACTGCTGAGCACTTTGCACGCTGGTGGAGCCTGTGTCCCTGAGGAATGGCAGGGAAGGGCTGGGTGCGTAACTTCCAGTGCATCGGGACACAGAGCCAACAACAGCCCTGCAGCCTGCAAGGCAGGTCCCCAAAATGAGACTCCAGCCTGCACAGCTGCAGGGGCTGAGGTAGCTTGCCTGAGACCTTCTGCTTCAGGGCATCTCTTAAGAAGGCCATCGTAACGACCCAGAGTCCTGTCACATGGATCCAATTTTCCAATCATCAGATAATTTCCACCCAATTAATAATAAACCTGAATGTTGTTGCCATCATCTTCACCATCAGCCTCATAATCCACCTCAGGTTCACCAAGGTGAAGCCATGAAGAGGGATTCTATTTTATTGTTCAAATAACCAATCTGAAGAGAAGCTGGATATTATTACAGTTACACATTGCACAAATATCTGTTCCACTGCAAAATGCAATTCATGTTACATAAATGCATTAGCAGTATTGCAGTTATATAATATAATAGCAAAGAAAATGAAGAATGACCCTAGCAAGGAAAATATGAATCAGCTTGCCCTATCAAGCAAGTAACTTTAAAACAAATTATAGCAGCCTACAGATGCCTTTTAGTCAACCAAGAATTGCTCATCAGAACACAAATAACTGACATTTGAGTCAAAAATTTCACTGATAAGAACATTTTAATGAACATTTTAATATTGAGATTTAAAGAGGCTGAAGACATTTCTGTAATTTTAATAAGAAAAAATAACACTTGGGATTTGAGAAAGAAATTCCCAGCAATTAACTTATCCTCTGCTTAAGAGAAAGATTTCTTTTTTGGAAGTACATTGTGTTCTCATCCCCAACTGGTTCCACACGCTGCTCCAAATGCTAAATATCTATCGAACAGCTCCAGCTTTGAACTATGCTAATGACCAGACATCAAGCAATTTTCTCTGGGTATGAAAACAATTTCACTCTTGGATTGAGTTATCTAAAGGAGACATTTTGTATGCAAAAAAAGATTGCCATATTTGCTATCCAGAACAGTTCAATGCAGAACTAGAGGACTTCAATGAAAATCATTTTGGCAAAACCTGCATGGCTTATGGAAGACTTTGCTTTCTCTTCCAGCTGGCCTTAGATCCCAAACATTTGCAGGAGACTGAGGTATGCCCGTTTTTTGATGCAGCGAAGATTAACCTCCTGTTTTGTATGCTTATCTGACAATGTGCACAATAAAAGAAAACACTCTTACAAGTGACACAGAAAAATCTGAGTACAGTTTGGATAAGTTAAGGATTACGGCACCCAAGGCTCACTTGCCTGTTATGCTTAGTAACGTTAACACAGACAGCGTGATGTCTGTTAAAGATATGCTAAACATATTCTCATAAGCACAGAAGAAAATGCAATGCCCTTGATGGTTAAAATTCTTCTTAGCTTGTAGCGGACACCAAATGCCTAAGGAAAAGAAGTCCAGTGATACTTTCTGGATTCTCCATGCTAACATCATCAGGTTTCAATACCGCAAAGACTCTGTTTCATGGGTAGTTTCTCAGGCAATAGCGTTTCCTTATTGCATATGGATTATTGTAACACTTCTAGCACAAACTCAGAGGGGGGAAAAATGCTTTCCACAAGGCTTGGTCCTATTCCAAAGCAGAGAGAAAGAAAAACACCCACTGACCTACTTGAGTATTGAAATAGGTCCTTAGCAACTGGAGCCAATGTGACCTGGATTTTGTCAGTGCTGAACGCAAGCATGCAAGTTCCAGTGGGCTTACACACTTGCTGTTCCTCTTGCACCTAGGAATAGTTTTTGGCCTGCTCACTTAAAACCTTACCACATAGCTTGGCAATGGATTCCAGGCACCGAAACGTCAATGGCATTTTAGAAACAGAGGTTTAATTTGGTTTGGCTTGGCCTGAATTTTAGACACTTGCCTGTCACGCAGTTTGACAACAGATCTATGCTCAGCACTCAGCCGTACCTCCTAGCCCCTAACGTTCCTGGTACTGAGAATTCAGCTGAGCATCAAGATCGATGATTATTGCCCGTAAGAAAATTTTTTAATACAGCAGATAAGCAGAATATTCAGATGGCCGATCTGCAAAGAAATGAAACACAATTTCTCCAAATCAAATTATTAGCGCAAACTGCTTACCCACAATGTTAAACATGCTGACCAGGTATGGGCTGAAGTTAGCACCATTTATTTATTTTTTGCACGGCTAGAACATAGGAGTGACCTGCCAAACCAGAAGATGGAATTAGCAATTACAGTGTCACTTGGCTTCACTGTTTAATACGCATGCATGAAGAGGCACAACAACAGATCCAGACGGATAACATGAGGAAACAGTCGGTACATGGTGGGATCAGTATGTTGTGCAATTTGAACAAACACAGTGTCTAATATCAAGCAGGATGAGTCACGAGCATGCATACGATCTCCAAGGTTTTTCAGTGAGCAGATGTAGATCCCCGTGCTTCTTTCATGAGTGTGCAAATATTATCTTTCAATGCAAAACTCCTCCATTTTTTGTGTTATGTTGAACACATCAAATAGTGGTATAGCCCTTCATGGACATGGTATTAGGCACTCTGTGATGACATTTGACTTTCTGCAGTGTTGTCAGAAATAGAGCAGATCTTGCTTTGTGGCATTGTGCCAGAAAGTGTAACCACTCAGTATTGCAGGCAACAGTATTTCCACTGCTATTTCAATGTGTGAAATTACTGGGTAGGCAGAAACACAGGGTAGATAGGAAACTAACTCAAATGACAGCTAATAACTGCTCCTTCCTATTGATTTAATCCCTACAAATTACACTTTTGTGGATGATGATATGCAATTCTCATTAACCTAAACCAGAGGGAAGACTGTTAGCACTTACAGTAGGGCAGAATGAGAGTCTGAATTCCCAGATTTCAAACCCTTGAACAAACAGTTCAAACTCTTGCTTAGTCCTGAAAAAAAAGCAGCAATGCCTCCAATTTCACAGTTTGATTAGAGAGTATCTGTCTTTGCTAATGTATCCAATACTTATTTCAAGGTACGCTTTATGAAGGTTTCCAGAGAAGTTGGCCCATCATTACTTGAATAAACTCCTTGTCTTCTAGTTTGGCATTCCGCAAAAGACAAAGGATAATATACACACACGTATGTGAATGTGCACATGGATTTACTTCTCAATATACAAAGATCCTGTGTTTCTACCTGAGTACCATACAAGAGACTAAGAAGAGAAAAATCACGTAATTGACAGTGAGGGATAGATGTCTAAATCCCCAAATTCACTGCCTGAAATGTCCTTGCTTAACATCTATCGTGCTCCAGAGGCATGTTGCATCAATGTTTGAAAGTACACGTCACAAGAACATCTGGAGGAACTACTTCTCTTCAACCTAAGAACATGAACTGTTTCCGTGCACAATATTTCACCATTCATAGAAAGACAAATATTATCATTGGCTGCCCTAGTAGAAAAGCCATCTTCTGATTTTCAGCAGCAGAGACTTTAAAGGCATTGTAAAAACTAAATTCTTTATGCAAACTGATAGATGATTTCTAGATTCATCTAGGAGAGAAGTGTTTGTATCCTGCCTGAAAGAGCTGAAGAAATACAACGGGTTTCTGCATGGCATGAATTCTTCTGTGTGTTTCATGGCTTTCCAAGTTCTACAACACAAGCTCCTGGGCTTGCACAATCTGACACTATTTTATTTGGTCAGGTATGATATACACAAAAGAATTAACATCAGTCTGTGGTACATGGATACCTAATCATCCATGGGCTACTTCAGAGATGCACTCCACCAAATACAGCTCATACAAAGGGCTGTTCTATCCATGGTACGACACAACTCTTTCCAAAAACAAAAAGACTGCTGGAAAACTGGGGTAACGGCATTAGGCATGGCAGGCTAGGAGGCCAAAATTATAAATTCTGGTCAAGACTCAATCCAAAGACTGGATCTGTAATCTAGACACCATAGAGAAGGTATAGTAAGATTGAGAGGGAGAAAGGAAATAAACAAAAAAGCACGCATGCATAAATTATATATATAAATGCATCTAATCTATAATTGCCTAAAAGACCATGCTCTCCTAGAAGCTACATATGATGCTGCACTTCTTTCTAAGAGCACGCATTCCCAAGTAAGTGAGTGGAAGCTCAGGGGCTGGGCTCTGCAGAGCAGTACCTATCTCTGCCACTGGTAGGAATCCCACTCTCCTAGACAGCATATCAAACACAGCATGTTCTGTGACCCTGAAACTTCACTGTAACCTTTACTTTCCTAACTCTGGACTTCCGAAAACACAAACCCTTCCTTAAAGGTTGCTCTGGTACAATTACCAGAATCCTTGGGTTAAGTTCTGCCAATGCCCCAAAACATCCCACCATCTTCCCCACATAAGGGAACAGAAGGCAAGTTGTGGTCTTGAAGGCTTTTAGCATTTATTGCCCAGTTTCTTTGTCTGTTTTAATACTACAAAGCCAGTAACAAGTGACCACGGGCATCTGAAGCCCGGCCATTCTCCCTTTTTGATCTGTGATAAATGAATAATCATGTGATAAAAGAGGGAGAAATTTAGATTAGGTTTTACCTCTTACACTGGCCTGCCCACAAGCAGGCTGTGGCTTACTCATGGGTGTTCCCTGCCCTGTTCAGACAGGGCACGTGAACAATTTGCTGTGACTAGCTGGTATTTGTAATTCAAGCTACATATACAGATCACCTGGAATATCATGCTTCTCTTCCCCAGTGAATTAACTCCTAGAATTGGCTTCTGGTGGGAATACTCATGGTCCTGCATTCGTCATCTCTGCTAAACACTCACAGCTTTCTTCAACATTCCTGCCAGTAAACACTCACTGGAGAGCTGGAACACAAAGAAAGAATTTGTTGAAAATTTCTAATGAGTCTTTGAAACAGCGAAAGTCATTTGCTTCATGTTTATGATGAGCACACTGAGTTTCTGACCTGGTCGGACCTTAAGGTGGTACCACAGAGTAGATATTAATTTGCAACAAATAATACATAAAAAAAACTGGTCTAGTTTGACTCACCCAAATGCCACAAGAAAGGGCTGGTACTGAGGATCTTCCCCAGGGCAGCAAGCCAAGAAACCCAGTGCTGTGTCACTTTTATCCACATTTCCCTCTGCATCTTCAGTCCAGCTACAATCTTAGTGAAGGCCCTTCCCTATAAATCTGTGTGAAATCTTAGTACAAAAAACATTGGCTGATCAGAAGATCTGCCATCCCGCAAGCCACTTCATTCCCCACTCTCTAGCTGCCTGCTTTTCAACTAAATGGATTCCCCTCAGGAATACAGGGAGAGACCCAGATGAGATTAATAGTGGGACTCGTCTCACCTAACTTTAGTAATCTAAAAGATGTCTGGTTTAAACTAGCTGTCCAGGCTCCCTCTCTAGTCAGTGCAAAGAGCTATCTCTAAGAGCAGATTCAATCCTTGTATTCTAGAAAGCCAGAAGACTGCTCCCCATCTCTTCTGTAGTCCTGATCAAGCTTCCTGATCAGATTAGGTCTTGGATGTGGAGGTAGCACTCTGTGTAATGGCAAAAGTAGCCTAAAAAAGTGCCTGATCCATCCAAGAGAACAATAACGTGAATCTCCCAAGCTACAAATGCCCAATGGGCAATCATCTTCTCAACAAGTACAACAGTTCTGAAAAAATTAAATGAAATACAGAGTATCTTTCAGGGAGGTAAAAAAACCCAGAAAGTTTATTTAGTTGGGGGGTGGGTGTGTGTGTGAAGCAACAACAATTTTCTATAAGACAACACTTCCAACAGAAAATCAGTCATCATACTATTGCAAGCGTAAGCGCGCCTTTTATCCAGCATTGCTATAGAGTAATAGCACTTTCAGCCTGCTTCTCCTTAGAGTCCCAGGAGGAAAACAGAGATTTTTGCCAAGTCGCCTGTTGCTATTTTTTATCCTGAGTGTTGGCTTTCATCATTACAGAATGGGAATTCTGCCACTGATTTCAAAGACTCCATGATCATAATTGTAACTTTAACTTTATATTGATGTACATGTGTTTAATTTAATCGCTTTGTTTAAAGATAAAAGGAAAAATGGATTTCAAATCTCTCAACTGATTTCATTGCACATGTTCATAGTTCTGTAGTTAAAAAACTTATGCAGCTTTTTCCTCCCCCCACGGGGAAACAGCACTATAAGAACCACACCTATCTGTGTAATGAAAGTAGGTATTGAATATTTACATTTTCTCCATTGTAATGGAAATTTCACACTGTTCTAGTGTAAAACTGATTTCTCAAGTCCTTATAATCTAATGTTTTAAGGGTAATTTTATGCAAATCTGTCTGGAGAGTAGGCTAGAGGCTTAACCACCCAAAGAAAAAAAAAAGAATGCTTTAAGGCCATAGCACTGCAGGTATAAGTCAGTGCAGTTCTGTTACTGGAGTTGCATTAATTTACACTTGCATAATTTGTTACAGAGACTTAGTCATTTTGAAGCAATATTCGACAATCTGTAATCAATTTTATAGAAGAAAGTAATACGTCCATCTTCACATTTACACAGATTGAAAGTAGGTGAGCAGACCATGCTCACGTGTGCAAAGGAGCATTCACCTCTGAACTCAGGCCACGTGGGGAAGATTTCTCTCAACAGCAGTCCTCTTCAGACTGGGAGAGGTTACACAGAAACATTTACTGTAACTTCTTAAGGCAGCTGTAAGCTTGGGGTGCTGCGCAGCAGTAAGCACGCTCCCCACACTGGCTGGTGGCCAGGAGAGCAAGGATCGATCTGGAAAAATCCACACCCAGCTTCCCCTACAAGAAAAAAGGGTGGTTTTATTTCCTGTAGTTAGTAGACATTTGCAGTGGGGACAGAGGAAAGGATAGGCTTTCTGTCGTGTTGTTTGGTTTTTCTTTTTTAATCCTAATTCAGTGTTAAGGATTTGAGAACTTTGTCTAAAAAGCTGTGGTGATCTCTGGGAGTTTACACAGTCCAATGCCTTGTTCCTAAACCCGGAGA
>NW_008825071.1:960858-990829 GCF_000699105.1 Pygoscelis adeliae | reverse complement strand
GTTTGGGGGGTGGGGTGGGTGTTTGTTTTTAATGTGAATAGCTAGCTTTTGTTTTACTTTGGTTTTAAACCAGGCCTTCACTTTTGTATTCAACTGAAGTCAGAAATAAATTCATGGTGGTTCCATTACTCTTATCTTGAAGCATTCTCTTTAACTCATATTTAATGGATTGATCTACTGGAAAGATATGTATGTGAGAAGAACTGCTTTGTACTTTAACAGCAGCAGCCAGTGAATGTTAACCTGAACCCAGGCAGAACACTTGAAGGAAGTTTGACAAAGTTCACAACATCTGCCTAACTGTAAAAGGGCTTCTGCACGCATGCTCCTGCGTATAAAAAAAACCAGAGAGATCTTGTGAGTTTCTTGCTTCTTTCCACTCATATAGGGTATTACACAGAGAAAGCATTATTTGGTATATGCTAAAATAGACTGCTAATGGAACAAATGCGGCTGAAAGATCAGGAGAATCTAATTATTCTAGTCACATAATTAACTGTATTAAAATAATTGTTGGTGTTTAATTTATTATGTATTCATTATTTTTAAAAGGTTTCTTATTGCCAGAGTGAGTCAGAATACAAACAGGCTGCAAACAGGACCTAATACAGTTGCACCAGAAAAAGATGAAGTAGTTCCGAGAACAAAACTGCCCATTTTCTACGTACTCTGTTCTCAACAGTTCAAGGGTTATTGCAAACCATGATAACGACCATCAAACCTGCATTTTCACATTGCTTTAAGCAAGTATCAAGGTAGAGCATGTTTAAGCAATTGGAAGTCAAATAGCATGTTACAAGCTTACATCAAAACTACCTTAAATCAACGCTCCTGTAAATGGTTACCCCAATGCTCAAGAATCAAAGGTAGCTTGAGCTGATCCTGGCCACATCACTTCATTTGGCTCCTTTGTCTACTGAAAATCTGCACCTCATCTACCTGTGGACTGGTTAGACTCAGGTGAACCTGTGATTCTTTTCTCTCAGCTTCTGGTGATCTTCTAAGAAAATTTTGCCATCTGCAAATAATGGAAATAAGACTCCAACGTCTGAACCAGCAATTATCCAAAAATTGTTTTAAAAGCTAAAGTTTCCAAATATTTCTGAAAACAACTGTTCTTATGCTAGGACACAGCTGGCCAGCATGTCACTACCTGGTGCGAAACAAGACCTTATTTGTATGGATGCAAAGCATTTCAGAGTGACAGAATTGTCCCCATTGGCACTCACCTGGCTGTAACGACCACCAACTGGCAAGTGAAACTGCCTTTGAAATGTGTTATCTTTTGCCTCGTCTCTGACAGATATTTAATCATCTGTTCTTCTCTGGCATTTAAAAGAAGACTTACAGGAAAAAGCCTCCTTTCTCCTTTTTAGTTCAGAGGAAATCTTGGAGCAAATCACTATTCTGTTGGAAGGCATTTTCTTTGAAAATGGGGGAGATTACCATAATTTCCTGGCCACTCTGCCTCCCTATGCGCACCCTGCATTTAAAAGTCACAAAGCCAGAAGTAATGCTAGTTGTGTCCAGGTTTCCACAGCTAACTTTACCCAGACCTCTCACCCTTTCTGGACGCCAATACAAGTGTGGGTTGGCTGAGGGGAATCCCGTGCCAAGAGTCATGCACAGGACTCCCTCCTGGACCAGTGTGTCCTATGCAGGAGGAAAGCATTCAGTGCTATGCTGCTGCCTGGGCAGAGGACCTTTCTCCAAGAGTCATCCCTCCTGTTTTCTGACCTCACGCCAGTCACAACCTAAAGGCAAAGAAAATGCAGGGCATTGGGCTGTTAATACATTCTCTGTGGGCACTGTGGAGGGGCTGCAGGAGTTAGAGACAAAACGGGTGCATCTCGTGATTAAGGCTAAGAGTTGGCAGCTCTGTTTACAGGGAAGATGATGGAAGAAAGTTATTAATACAGTATAGCCTGAAGCCATTATAACCTTCTGCACTGTAGAATCCTTTTCCTGTAAAACAGGGAATGATTTGGGGGCTGCTGTAATCAGGAGCAACAAGAACACAAACCACTGGAAGGCTATTCTCACTTCATAGCAGATTCAAGAGTGCTTTTATATTGTGGTGACTGTAAGTGACATCTGCTGTACTGATCACAGACCTCCGCTCCTAATAAAGCCACAGCACCCTCCCTGAAACTTGCTCAGACTCAAAGTAAAATGGAGTTAACATAGTGTGACTGACAAGCAGAGAAGTCAGAAGACATTAGTCTCAGTGGTTGCACCTAATCACCTTCATTTATACATCCTCTTCCTGGTTCTTCAGTAAGAGAATTTTGTTGGGAGAGTTAGTTTCTGTATCCAAATTCATAACATCTACTTACACATAAAGAGATCTTACTGTACTTACAGAGCCTGACTCATCCATCTCTTAAAAATACGCTCATAATTTTTCTTAATGTTTATTTCTTGAGGGCCATAAACCTCATTGCCTGAGTAGTCAGCATCATTTAGCTAACAAAATTACTACAAGAGTTAAAATTATCAGTGTAAGGAAGAGTCTAAAAATTATGGACCCTGAGAGACAGGATGATTCCTTGACCCAGTCCTGTTATCAGAACTTTATTTAATTTCATGGTGATCCCTTTCAATGCAGTCATACAACAGGCAACACCTACAGATGCTAGGTCATACGCTACTTGCTGTTAGAAATCTTTTTGCTCATCAGGCCATGGGTAAGATTTAAGCTCAGTGATGCAGTTCACTTTTCAGTACTTCTCCTCAGGTAGTTGGGCATGCTATAAGACAACCCCCCTTCCTGCTAAACACCAGCACATTCTTAGACAACTCGTCATCCTGAAAAGCAGCTGAAACAAATAAACAGTCTGACTGAGAAGCAGAAAATAGTAAACTGACTATGGGTCAAATAGCAATAGCTGTTTCCGGCTCTCTGCATACTGAAAGTTGTGGAGTTTTCTGCTTACTTGGGTTTTGCCAACTGCTCTAGAGGAGAAACTGAGCTCTATCGTTCATATATTTTGTGCTCTCATGTTAGCCATTTCAGTTCCACATGCCTGTGTTTCCACACCTGTAGGATATGGTGGAAAATCCTTACCATTTTTCCTCATGAATTGCTAAGACAAGTAACAGAGACCTATGAGCAGTAACTAATCAACCTCCACTTACCTGTCCCAGGGAGAGCTTTAGCCCAGACAGGTTTCTCCATGACAAACTAGAAAGGGGACCTGAGACTCCCTCAAGGACTTCTCTAAGCAGATGAGGTGTCCTGGTTTCAGCTGGGATAGAGTTAATTTTCTTCCTAGTAGCTGGTACAGTGCTGTGTTTTGGATTTAGGACTAGAACAATGTTGATAACACACCGATGTTTTAGTTGCTGCTAAGTAGTGCTTACACTGGTCAAGGACTTTTCAGCTTCCCATGCTCTACCGACTGAGAAGGCTGGAGGTGCACAAGGAGCTGGGAGGGGGCACAGCCAGGACAGCTGACCCAAACTGGCCAAAGGGACATTCCATACCATGTGACGTCATGCTCAGTACATAAACTGGGGGAAAGCTGGGCGGAGGGGCCGCTGCTCGGGGACTGGCTGGGCATCAGTTGGCAGGTGGTGAGCAATTGCATTGTGCATCACTTGCTTTGTATATTCTTTTATTGTTGTTATTATTATTATTACTATTTTATTTCAATTATTAAACTGTTCTTATCTCAACCCATGAGTTTTCTCACTTTTACTCTTCCAATTCTCTCCCGCATCCCACCGGGGCTGGGGGAAGAGTGAGCGAGCGGCTGTGTGGTGCTCAGTTGCCGGCTGAGGTTAAACCACGACATACAGCAAGAACCCATCATAATGTGGGACCGGATCGGGCACCGTGCCGTACCTTCATAGTCGCTCAATTCCTTGTGGACTGCAGAGGGGAAAGTCAAAGGCTTCCCCAGACTATCCATGCCACCCCTTCACATGCTGACAGTCCACATGAAAACGGTAACCCCACCTTCACTGGGATTCAACTCAGGGCATGGGCAATGGAAGAGTACTCCTTCCCTGTGAATAATCCTTCCATATCCATATTATGTTGGTAGAATATATACCTATATAGCTCTTAGGAGTCTGGTAGCTGTTTCATATACATGGGCCAAGGCCAAAGTTTCTTGTTCAGCCTGAGTATATTGATGGTTTGTTAGCACCTATGAATTACAGGCCAGGTTTTGAACAGAATATTTTGGAGGGCTGCACCAACTCAGCATGCCTGTCTCACAGCACCTCATATTAAGTCTTATTTAACTCTTTCAGTAAGTGCCCATGTCCTACATCGTTGCTTCTAGTTTCAGTTTTCCAAAAGATCTCAAAGTCACATCCTGCCGCTCCTATAAGGGCTGATTGCATGATGGTGCTTCCAGGCTGCAGGACCAGCCTGCTACATTAGCTACACACTTCCTCGCATGGATCACCCCTCCAGGGAACACTGGCTTCTTTCCCTCCTCTGCTTGGGTGGCTACATGGCACCTGTAAGTTGCTGACTGAGCTTGCCTCAGAGAGAAGCATTTTGTTGCACAGACTATATATTTGGGAGGAGAAGGGGGCTAACTGCTAAGGCTGAAATTACCCACATCCACTACTATTCCTCTAATCTTTTTCTCCATGATACTTAGGAGTTGAGAAGAATTTTATTATTTTCTCAGTGCACTGACAGGCAGCTCTGCAGAAACATGTGATGTTATTTAATGTGCTTCCTCAGTCAGATGTGTTTGGATTAGTTGTACACAGATGGAAGAAAAGCTGTGTGACATTCAGCTGCTATCTTCTATCTGACAGCATAGGATATCAGAGCGCTGCGTCTCATAGCCAGTGGCAGTTATTTGTGAAAGAACGCAAGAACAAGGCAAACATACAGCAACATATACCCTACCTGTTATCCTTCTGGATTCTGGAAACCTGCAGTTTAGAGACTTTGCAAACCCAGGGGCTGCGTGTAGTCTTTTGGGTTAAGTAGTCCCTGGCTTCTTCCTCATGATCTGAGATATCCCAATCTTCTTAAATTGAATAACAGAAATACATAAGCACTAAAATGCTGCCAAAACAAATATACCCTCTTCACACTAGCATGGCTTTGGTATATTGGTTGTTTGCTGTGGAATATAGTGTGAAATAATGCCTACCTGCTCTATGTCTTAATTAAGATGAAAGCAGGGGGGTGTGAAGAAGAGGAAGGGATGAGTGATGTCTCTGTTTGCAGATAAGTTAATCTAAGACAAGCCAAGCATCTTCAGAATTCCATGGTTAAGAAATACAAAACAGGTGAACAAAGTAAAATCTTTCCAAGTTATATTGAAGTTCATAAGTGAAGCTAATTAAACATCGGACTTAAATCAGCAGTTCAGAAAACTGGTATATTGTACATTGTTTCTGGTTTTAGTTTTCTAAGGCTAAATCCTCATTTCTGAGCTCTTGCAAAAAGCAAACTAGTGTCAGCACTGCTCCATGTGTCCAATTTAACTTTCTGACAGTCTTATTTCTTTTATTCAGATCCCCCTGCTGAAACTTTTGTGCTTCACAGTCTGATCATGGCCGCAGAACACCTCATTTTGTTTTGTCTATACCCCTACAGCCTCCCAAGCCAAACCTTCATCACCTCATGTTTTGGTTAGTACTGCATCTTTTGTGTGACGTAGCCTACCTTTGCTCCTATCTCAGTCCGTGCTCCACATAGGTCAAAACAGTTGCCTAGGTCACTTCCCCAGCTCTGCCCGTGCCATTCCTCTGCTCACCTAGCACTCTCCTTCTGTCACACACAACCTTCTTGCCTTGACTCCTAACTTGAAAAGTCCCTGACAAATGAACTTTATGCTGTCTGTTCTATGAAACCCTTTTTGTATGCTTCTAATCAGGATTCTTCTCCTGCCACCCCCTTGTCACTTTCTTCCAAGTACTGATATGCATGATGGCTCTATGCAACTCATTCTAGAAAATCCGTAAATCTACTGCTTCCTCTTCCTTCAGACCTTACTCCACAACAAATGGGTAGGGCAGATGGTAAGCTAGGGTCTCAGTTAATAATCTGCTGTCATTTTTGTAAGTGTCTGCATGTACATGATGTTCACATCACTAGTTCAGGAGAATATATTCTCACATCACCATTGATGGATTAATTCCAAACACATCAAAGACCTTCTGTATCAGAACAACAACAACTGAGCTGCTCTGGGACAAGCAGGAACAAAAAGCCAAGCATAAACTATGCGAGAGCTGTATACAAATCCTCTTGAGAGGAACATGAGCGACAGGGACAATCTTGTAGAGATTATTAGACAGTCCTTGAGCGTGATCATTTTTAGAGATCCCCATAAAGCCATCATTTTGAAAGATCCTGATCATCTGACACAGTTCCCTTTTTGGTCAGAACAGCTTAGGGCTAACAGGAATGCTTAAACTATCTCAAACAGAGCTCAGTGTAAACTATGACACTGATATCAGTTTTTCATAGGGCATGCCGACATACAGTCTCCATGATCAGCAGAATAAAAACTGAAGAAAATCAGTAATAACTATCAGTAGCACCCTACCCTCTTTTGCACCCCAATTATTCTTTCTTCATGTCAACCACCTATTGCGTCCTGAGACATGCTAAAGTCAAGACTTCACAAAGAGAGGGCATGAATTTAACTTTACAAAGTTTTAGTTTTACCGTCTCCCCAGAATGGCTCAAAAAGCAGAACTTTCACACGCTCCTGTAGGATCAGACTGGAAGGCCACAAGTAACACAGAAACCGTCTTCGAGTTTTGTCCTATAGAGTTTTTGGGCTATGGTTGTTTGGCTGCTATAAATGCTGCTATAAGTAAATAAATAGCAAGGGCAAGAATTTTCACAGCAAACAACAAAATTCTGTCTGTAATTTGCAGGTTAACCCGTGCAAGGTTTCCCTAAGTTCTGTGTAATGAGGAATTCCTAATAAATGCTTTTCAAGAAAGACACCATTTTAGAGAATCTCAGCTCTAAACATCCCCCAGGCTTCGAAGCAAATCTAAATGTGTATGATCCAGAAATGAATGAGGTCATGGAAACCATCACTGCACTAGCTTTAAAGAAAGAACAAATATTATGCGATAGATAAGTGTGATAATAGGTTAGCATAAGAGAAGAAATGCGAGGCTGCCTTGGAAGAGGGCACAAAGTTTGCATTGACATTACCTTCCAATCATACTTCTTGGCCTGCATACAATAAAACTGGGGCAGGGAGGAAGACATATCAGAATAGGAGCTAGGCACAGAGATCTAAGAGTAGCTGAAAGTGGAAATAAGTCTTGATGTAGAATTTGGTATTTCTAACTTTGTCAACAAAAATCCTGCCTCGGGAACCAGGCAAGTTTGATCTTGCTAGGTGTATGGGCAACATCTTTGTGCCTATAAAAAAGGTCACCCGTACACAATTGAGATGGTCTTGTCTGGCAAACACAAAAACTGCCTACATCTTCACATGTAATTTCACCTGAATTACTTTAGCAACAAAGGAGCAGACTTACATTTTTCCCCTTTTCCACACACTGTAAATATCTGCCTCCTGCTTTTGGACAGGATGAAATGCAAAGGTGCTAAAAATAAATAAATAACTAAATAAAGCTGTCCCTATCTCCCACCACCCACCCATTCCTGAGGTACGACTGGCCGTTTCATAATCAGGAAATGTGTGAACACTTGGGGGGAACAAACAAGATCTCATGAGATTGCAAGCCTTTTCCAAAGGCTTAAATACACTTCAGATAAGAATCTAAAGACACAGGAGAGCTCCAGACATCTTGAGCTTTACCCTTCACTAGCTTCTGACTCAACTGGTTTAGGTGCTTTCTTCAAAAAGAGGAAGAGAATGCACTCATGTGGACAACTCAATTCCATTACGTACCATGTTTCAGCTTGAAAATGATTTTTTCTTTTCTTGCTGAAGAACATCTCAGTTGGCATTTCCCTGCATCACGAGTCTAATTAAAACAACCCTATAGCAAACTACATCTAAGCCAACTCAACTATGTGGGTTTAGGGTTTTTTTAGTATTATTATTTTTCCTCTGAACTGACATTTACTTCTTTCATTATTCCATAGTCACAAAATCTTCTTCTACCGCTTTTTAATGAGTCAGACCCTTCTGCCCTTACTCCGGCAAAATTTTCCTCCATTCCACAGAGCCCTGAAAGAATATTGCTAAAACCTTTTCAGAGGCCATTCATTTATCTCTATTCAAACCAGCTTGAGCTATACTTTTTTGCCCACACCCCTTGAGTGCTTGTGTGCCTGAGAGTTATTAGCACAATCCCCACACCGAAGGTATGAACATGTGTGAATGCTCAATTCTCCCATTTGCCTCCCACCTTGCGATCCAAGTAACTCAATAATTAGCATTGTGCTTGCAGCATCAGGGAGCAGAAATACTTATGGGCTATAACAGCTGAGCAAAACAGAGCAGATGCAAAGACACAGAGTGAGAGAGATTTTCCACAAGAGAACTTGCCTGCTAACAAACCAGCTTGAAAGGGAGCAAACCATTTGGAGGCCACGTGAGATGCATTATCCACCCTTTCTGCCTCACATTTCATGCTTGTACCGCCTAAGTTGCTCATTAATCCCAGGATCCCAAGTTTGGCAATTTTAGCTGATGGGTGAATTGTCATAAAGTCTCCTGTCAGCTGCTATTTGTAGTGATTGCGCTATGAGCTTGACATGTGTTGCATTGTTCAGGCTGGTTTTGTTCTTTTATTTTGCTTGGGCTGGCTGCCTCCTGGAACCTCTACTCTGCCTACTTCCTGAGGATTAAAGCATGTCTTCTGGGCAAGGAGACGCAGGGACCACCTGCAGATTCTGTTTATACATCCAGTCTTGTAGCCTGATTGATCTCACAATAGGACTGCATAACGTAAACACTTCATTATTCCACTAAAGGATATGTGCTGTACCACCTAAGGTCTCCCCAGCCAAGAGTCAGTTTTAGATGGTTAAAATCTGCTAAGCCACACCAAAAGAAGCTAAACAAAGGAAAATCCATCCTAGCAACATTTTAAAGTCTCTAAGTTAAACTAATTAAACGCTATTAAGTTGGAAACTTTACCCTACCCCTTTATTCCAGGATTTTGCCATCAAGCCTCAGCAGTGCTCAGGCCTATTGCTTCTGCTGCACTGTTTCAGTGTGCCTAATAACAACTGAAACCCAGATTACCAATGGGATTTATTCCCGCTCTGGGACTAAGACACCACAAATTCAGCCTTGGGAACTTCTTTCTCGACGTGGGGGACCAGTGGGAGACAGAGGCCCAGTTTTGGCTGTGCCTGGGATCCACCTAGAGAGAAATGGAAGCTGGAGGAGACACCTCTCCTTGGCTGTTTTCAACATGGCACCTATTAACTGCGCCGCCTCCCAGCGTGGCACAGCAGAGGGGCAAGGGGAGAAGGTCGGGGGGAGACGACACCCTTCTGTTCCTCCCAAACCACAGAAGCAGAGAGCATCTATGCTTCTAAGTATTTCCTACAGGAATTTTGTATCGGTATTTCCTTTTGCCAGACAAGAAACTGAGAAAAAGAGGCCAATGCCCACGCCCAGATTCTGGGAGGGCAGTCACGGTCTGTACCCGAACTGGCACCGAGAAGCTCTCACTGCTTCCTGGACCAAGCCTTATATCATCTTCCCCCCTCTGCTCGGGAACAAACACCTCCTCTTAGAGCAAAAGGACAAGTCAAGGGCAGAGTCGTGGCCATAACATTGCATCTCCTGGGACTCGGGGTTTAGCTCTTATGAGTATTTCAACATCGTTCTTGTGGTTTATTTCCCTTAGGGATTTGTTTGTTGGTTGTTTTGCTTATTTAACAGCATTAATTAAAAACTGAAGGCACACCCAGCTAAAGCGAGGAGCGGTAATCTGAGGAACTGCCCAAGTTCCTCAAGAGGGAGGAGAAGTTTACCGTGAATTTATCTAGGTAGCTATAAATAATAAAAGAACAGAAAAATACAGAGTACGTCAATGTCTGTAATGTACTCTGCACACATCTCAGACTGTTTCTGAAAGCATAAACCAAAACAATAGGATTTAATTCGGCTTTTAAAAAACAGCCCATTTTGATTAGTAAACAAGGCATGAACATGCACAGATTGTCAGTGTATCTGTTGAATTGGGCATTCACAGCTTCAGTACAAAAAGCAGCCATAAGGTCTTGATTGAATAAAAGACATAAGCAAGGCATATAAACACTTACTAAGGTCAATGACACCTAAAACACATACGTACTTACATGCTTTACAGAATCAAGCTTAATTGTTCAGCAAATTGCAATAGTTTGGTGTTTATACCAAGCAGATTATCAACTGAAATACATTAGGAAAAAAAAAATGCTTTTCTGCTTTGGATCACACTGTAGGCCTTCAACAAGATGATCCGTGAAACTTTAGAGTGCTTGAGTCTGTCTGAAAAATGGGTGTCATTACCCTGCTGGCTAGTGGTGACCATCATTTTTTATGATGGGCGCCTAAATTTAATTCCCAAAATTCACATATAGTTTAGTAAATAGGAATAGTTTGAACACTGAGAATTCTCTGAATATCTGAAATCATACTAAGATCCTTTCAGTCCTAAAAGTAGGTTCTGGTCCTTCCAATCTAGACTCCCAGGAAGAAAAATGAAAAGACACTTTGGAATTGCAGGGGCGGGGGGGAGACAAGCTCAGAATCTATGTAGAAGAACCTATATATTACAAGAAAAAGAGTTATTTACATTTGACAGAGGACAGATACAGCCAAGACTTTAAACATGGCACCAGCATTGGTCCAGGAAGGATTTCTGCCTACAGGCTTTGATAGATAAAGCAGCTTTAAAAAATGCTCTGGGCTAGAATTTGCTCTGAACTTCTCTTCGTAAGCGTCATCCTTGGAGGTTTCTTTTTATATACAAAACTATACAGTTTATCCTATCTTTACCTGCAACTTATTGGAGGAACAGCTTCTTACTGTGTGAATTGTTCCACAATTTTATTTGAAAGAAAGCCCTTATTGTAAGAAAGGAAATTGAAGCTGACTCTAAATTCCTATATGCATTGTGCTGCCTCTGCCTCCTTTAAATCAATGGAAGTTAAAAACTATTTAAACCAAGAGCAGGATCAATCCCCTATTTTTAACAAAACTTACCAAAATGTGAAATCCCAGCTTCTTCACAGCTGAATTCCTCACTAGGTCAGGCCTGCTCCTGTCATTGCATGCAACTATTAATGCACCCAATTGTTACTTACCTCTACTGCTGCAGGAGCAAGGTGTTTTCTCCCGAACCCTGCTAGCACTGTTCAAACATAGAGCCAAAACAGTAGCTCTCCTTGAAAACTTTGCTAGCACCATCCTTACACAACAGAACACACTTTACATTTTAAGAGGCACATGTGTTGCCTGCAAAGAGCACTGCTGCGCAGAGATGTAAGAGCGGTCCATGGGAGAAGTAGGCTCTTCCTCCTGCTCCCGCCCCAGCAGGGCTCAGCAGGTGAACCTCATCCCGTCATCTGAGCTCTCCAGGCCTTGGCTTCTTCCTCTGTGAGCTGATGGGTATATACCTCAGCGCCACAGAGGAGACTGATGAGACAGTGCTTTATAGTATTCCTGATACAACCCAAAATCTCCTGCACAATAGAAATTCCTCTTAGGGAATACGTCTGTAGAGCTTAATAGAGATTTATTTATTTTTAAGAGTTGCATAGCTATAATTCAATTCATTCTGACTAATGTGTCCAGACTTGTTCTTCATGGTCTTTTCTTATGCCCAATAGCTTTTCTTTTAACCTGCTTTCCCTTTTAAAACTTCCCCACCATTTTAGGGCCTGTCTTGCAATCCCAAAGCAGATAAATTTTGACTTATGATCTCTCCTAAGTTTGCAGCAGCAGAGAGTGAAAAAGATATTTTCTCGATCAGGCAAAGAAATCCTCGCTTGTCGCTTTCCCCTCTTTCCCCCGACACAGAGTGCTGGTGGAGCCGGTCAGCAGAGCTGCTGTTCTCAGTCCCCGTGCGACACACGGCAGAAGCAGCAGCGCTGCCAGGTTGGCAGCCTCCGCTGGAACTGCATCCCTCTTACAACACGCATCTGGAGGAACGGTTGGAAATCCAAATCTGTGGAACATCAGCATTACTAGAGATGAAGCTAAGCTACAGGTTTGGAATCCAAATCTGAATTTATTTCCAAATTGAAGAACCGGGGACTTGTTTCAATGCTTTATAGAAACAAAGAGCCATGAGGTTTTGATCTGAATCAGAAAACTCAGGCGTGTTCAGAGCCTGGCTTTTGGTTTGGGCCCTGTGCCTAATCGCAGCTGGTTGTAAAGTGATTACTCAGCACTGCTTGTCCAGTTCATTCATCTTGCAGCCTCTGTACTACTTCTGTGCTGCTGTGTATACTTGGCATCCTTTACCTGTTTATGTCCATGATCAGGTAAATCTAAATGTATTTTTGCTTTCATGCAGAGGAGCTAAAATGTTGGATGGGGGGTTGGGGGGATCACCTCAAACATTGCAGTTTCTCATTTCTGACATCCACAGAGAGCCACAAAATGTAGGTGTTTTCTGCAAAAGCAGAGCTCCTAAGTTACTTGAAGTGAGCTGCTACTGGCATGTACCATGCAGAGTTTTTCTTTGTTGGTGCTACCGCTTTATAGCGTTCAAAAATAACCCAAACAGGTTAGGTAGTAACCGAGATATTATCTGAGTAAATTTTACCTCAGGGGATTCCTTCAGAGTCAAAAATGTTTTAGTCTGTCTGCACGAATGTGGCCCCAAGAAAGATTTTACGAGCAAACAAGTTGAACGGCGCAAAAAAGCAGGCAAACATAGAAAGGGGGGAAAAAGGAACAGAAAAAATTACGACACATTTTAGTAGCTATGTTGTTTAATACCTTAGTACTGATATTTGTCTGTCTTTGCAAAAAACTGAAAATACATCTGGGCTTTTGTAAAAATGACAGCTTGCTTGTTTTGGTTTTGTAAGAGGCACAGGCAGGTCCAAACAAAAATCCCAGAACCAAACACCATTTGTGGTAGGAAGAATCAAACTCCCAGATTACAAGCACTTCTTTAATTTGAGTACTTTACAATCCAAATCCTCTTGTGTCTCTGGATTACACTGCTGGGCATTGTCTGACCATAAAGCCAATTTAATTTTCCAGGGCACAGATGATCTTTCAGTGCTTTTGAGTTGATCTAGAGAATTTTACACCACTTACTTCTTCCATTACCAGTTTAGTAAGGAAAATAACTTAAGCCAGAGGTGTCTATGTCCCTTAGTAACCTTGATCTGCATATATAGCCTCTTGCCTTCACAGCAGCCTGGTTTAAGTTAGAGAGACAGCCAGCTCACTGTCATCCTGTCTTCTGACCCACACCCTTTTCATATCTGCAGATCCCACCTTCTTCCCCTGTAATAAGCAAGACCAAAACTTTAGGACACTCATACACACACAAACTGTATGAGCACTCACATACTTTCTTATTTAAAATCCAGATGATAGGAATTGTGCTGAATTACACAGCCATGTCTCTTTATAGTAGTAGAATTGAGCAAGAAACCTACCTATGAACCCAGATCCAATATTACACCAGTAGATTTGGATCATATTATATACAGACTATCTAATATGTGCATTGTAGCTACTATTTTCCCAACAGCACAAAATAAAAATGAACAAATATGGAACACATTTTGGCATGACTCCCTTCATATCTTCTCTTCACATGCATGCTGATATTAATAAGTATTTTTTTCTTCACCTGTATATTCGCACAGATGCTCATATACAGGCCGGTAGGCAAATAAGTAAGTGTGTGTGTGTCTGTTTATATACAATTTATAATTACTATGTTATATTGCATATATATTTTAAATACCCTCAACATGTACTACATATATGTAACTTTTTATATATTTGTCCACAAAAGAATATATGTTGCGCTATGTTTAAACATGTCTAAATGTGTCATGCTAAAAATATTTTGCCTACTGTCTCTTGTAGGTTTCAGGATGTAACAAATCAAAGGGGGAAATGAGAGAAAAAGAGTGTTTTAGCATAAATCCTCCAACACTTTACTAGCCAACCAGGGCAGATGAACAAAGCCACAGGATTTAGATGACCAGCAATACAGCTCTGGCTGCACTAATTTCATTGCAAGCTGATGTTAGGTACAGTTTTGTAGCCAACTCTCCCCATTTAGTTTAGTATTGTATATGGGGTACACCAGCTCTTGCAAGGAACTTCTGGACTAAATATGCCACTGACACTAGATGGAGAGAAATTCAGCATATATTACTATCAGAATTACTTGTGGCTAGCCATTCAGATAAAAAATGCCGAAAAATACTTGTTCCTGATAAGCATTGACCAACATGATCAGCAAACCTGTTAAAAATCTTGTTCTTTACTGCATTTCTCCAAGTCAGTGACTTCAGCAGGCCTGCACCAAAGCTGAACTGTATTAACATACTTGTGAATAAAGCCCAAGATGAGTTCAGAGAGAGAGAGTAAGCAGAGGCAATGAAGTTAGGACTCTAGCCAGGGACTTATCCCAGAGGGTCCTAGCTGGGTGGTGTGAGCCCAAACGAAGCCCGGGAGGAGGTGAAGAGGGGAGCAGCATGGGTGTGTGGGTGATCAGCAGCCCAGTGCTCCCTCCCTGACCCTGTTTTTGTTAGCAGCAGTCACAGCCTGTAAGCAGGACTCTAACCCCCCGCACAGTTGGGATATTGGCACTATTCTAGGACATTAGTCCAAGCTGTTTGGGGAAGTGCTGTAAATATCCCCATTGTATAGGTAAGGAAATAAAGTATGCAAGGACAAAATGCTTTACCATGAGGCCAGGAGATGTAAAGATTAAAAGAAAAAGGGTCACGTCACTACCTCAGGTCAAGATTTTCCAGTACTGAAAAGATCAGTGGACTACTCTGCTATTAGTTAGAGAGGAATAGACCTTTAGGGGACACCCAGAAATTGTATGGACCATTTCGGTACCCCAAGGTGGGGTCATTTCCTGGATGTATTTCTCTAAGTCTGTTCCTAAAGGCCTCCAAATATCCCCCATAGCCAAACCTGTTCCAGTCCATCAGTACAGTTTATTCTTTATGGTAGGTACATTTGCAAATTTTTCACTCGCTTCAATTTCTAGCTTTCTTTCGAAAGGTGTATCTCCTCCCAGGGGCTGGTTTCGTATCCCTTCAGAACATGACAAATAATAAACTGATAAGCAGAGGTGAGCAGGACTAAAAAGAGGAAAACAACCCAGCTCTCTGTGAACTACACAAATGAATTTCTTCATTGTCTAAAAATGTTCTTGCTCTTTTACTCTTAAACTTCTCCCATCAGTCATTTTTGTCCCTGAGGAATAATTAGTCTGAGAATTTCTGTGTATCAAGGAGAGCATGCTTTTGTTATTTTTAATTTTTCATGGGATGGTGAATTCTTGGTTGTTTATCTGGGTTTCATAATAGTAAGATCAGAGCAATGGGTGCAGAAAGCAATGAATATGGGCTACTGTCTATGTATTCATTATCCTGTCCTTTTAGTACAAGTGTATTTTTCAGAGGAAAACATTCTGAGACAAATCCATTACCTAGATATGAGATGTAGACTGATTCCCCAGCAGCATTGAAGCTACTTTAGATTTTTCTCCCAGGAAACAACAGAAACTGGGCTCTAATTTCGAGCTGGCATCTACCGCCATCCGTGATGCTAACTGCAAGAGAAACAATGCTAAAATACATCGATGCTTCCCAGTGTGTAGGGAGTTCCTTGGAGTGAATTAGAGCTATGCAGTCACCAGAGAAGCAGCCTCGCTTGAAGATTAGAACAATGCATTGAAAACTGCTGCAAAGCAAAATACCATTGCTCCTTCAGAGTGGGAAACTACAATGGCAGCTCTACTCTGTTGAGAGAGAAAATTTACAGACATCAGCACCATGATGGGACTTCTCCTTAGAGCTGAAGGGCCCAGAAAGGACATCTTCATCCCTACTTTGTTCCTCTGTACTTCTTCTGTAATAATGAAGCAATACTTAAAAGTGATACTTAACCTGGAAAGACTTTGGGTCCTCCAAGCAGCCCTTGGAAGACCCTCAAACAGAGTTATAACGGGGTCGGCACCTTTCTTCTCACATAGACTATCTGCCTGGCAAAAACCTCTTATTTCTGCTTCTCGATCCAATTACAGCTTTCAGGGACACCGATGAGAGCAGGTCCAGCAGCAGAGGCCCCTCCAGCACATAATCTGTACCGGCTTCAGACAACAGGGTGAGGAGGCAGCGATGCTCTGAAAACCTCACAACTGAGGCTCAACAACCACCTCCATGGAGGCAAAGCTTCCTGAACCGATTCAAAAAAGCACACAGTTGTTGTCAAGGACAGCTGTCAGGCAGCAGAGTCTGCAGGCAAATAAGAACTTTGGTATTTGCAAAGCCTCACGTGTGAACTGTTTCATTCATCTGGGATAAAGTTAAATAGGTGCTGGCTTATGTTTGAAATATGTCCAAGGTGGTTTACCTGAATGGTATTCATGTCAACAGAGTTTTATCACCTTTAAATTGTTTTTGTTTTATTTGCCTACTCATAAACCGTTCCAGGGAGTGTTTACAGTTTATTTAAAGCCCGGTGGTATTGGGACAAGCTGTTTTTAGCATTTCCTTGATCGGCTTCACCTACTGCCCAGAATCAGGAAGGTCTGCCTAGCTTTGACCAATGGTAACAGAAAAGCCTTTTCTCCGGTGTCTGACTGGGACAGCTACAAAGCCAGTAAATGCCTTATCGCGCAGTTATCTGAAAGTAATTCCAGGCTGCTTTTGCAAAACATGCAGCCTGACACAGCTAACATGAATAATTTTACTAGCTCCATCTATAGATCTGATATATTTTTGAGCCAAAAATATTAATTGCAAATTGTATAATATAGAAAAGATTGAGAAGTTTTGCTCTGTTGCCATTGAGCTAAGCTTAAGTGCTGTGTTCAACTACAGCACATCTCTGGGAAGACAGGTGGTCTCATGGTCTTGATTTGGCCATCTCTGGAGATGAAGAGTTCTGCACTGTCTTGAAAATTTTTGGTCATCAGATGACCTCAACCACAGAGGAATAAAAAAAATCTTTCCCAGGTTTTTCCTACTTCCCCATCCCAACGGGTCTTTTCTTGGTCTTCTCTGCCCCCATCCTGTTTTTCAACTTTCTTTTGGATTGTGAGTTGCAGGAGAAAACATCACATTCCATGTGGTCTTCACCAGTAAAGCACTCTTCACCCAGTTAAAAATAAGCCTTGGGCTCCTGTTTACTGCTCCTGCCTGTTTTTTACATTCAAAGGCTGCCTTAATCCTTTTGGCCATGATACCAGCCTAGGAAGGCCTCTGAAGCTAGTTGCCCGCTGATCTGAAATTCTCTGCAGAATCACTGTCCTCCAGGATACGTGTCACCCCTCCTCACACCACCAGACCCCTTTCATAGGCATGGCACAGCACTTCTTGTTCCCAGGTGCATCCATTTGCATTTGCTTGCATTCAAGTGCAAGGCTGTTTCCCAAGAGATCCCGATTATTCTACGCACCTTGTCTTCCTTAGAACAAAGCCACAGCTTCCTGTGTTACGCTACGCACTCACAGACTGCACAACGGCTGTCTCATCTTCTTGGAAAAGATTGGTTTATTTTACATTTAGACTAAACATCTAAGCCAGCATCGGCCTCCATTACACTGGAGCAGCAGCTCCAACGTCCCAATGAAATCAAGCTATAGCCTGTTATCATTCTGACTCAGTGAGCAGTAAACATCGGAGCTAATGCTTGTGTGCAGGGGAATGTGTTTGCTAGAAACAGAGCCTCTTGCATACGTCATGCATATTTTACTAACACATCACCATGGAACTTAATAGTCTCACGCGATCATTTGCAAGAAACGTTGCTCTTCTCTCACTGGCCTATTTGCATGGGCATCTTCTTGGTTTCAAAGCTTCATTAGAAACACAGGAGGAAGTTTTGAAACACTTCATGTCACTGTGAACGCCTGTGCTGAGCAGCAGCTACTCTTACTGTTTTCAAAACAGAAAAGCTGCCAGCTGCTGACCACTGGACTGCCCCTGCCAGCAGCAAGCACGGTTGGCATGGGTGCAACGGTGAGGCTGCAGCTGCCATCTCACCTGCTGTTCCTGCACTCTGCTGCCAGGCCCTGATACGTCACAGGTGGACACGTTCATGGAAACATGATGGCAAAGAGAATTCAGAATGAAATTACCCTATCCTGAACCAAAATTCTGAAATCTTCCAGAATAGTTTAAATAAAGCACCCTTTCATTTTGATTAATTATTTTCCTCTCTTGGAAAATTCCTTGAAAGTTATCCCATTTTGCAGGTTACCAGAAGGAATCAATTTCAGCGAGTTTTCTAATATCCTCCCACTAAAGTAAAGGCCAGGCACACTCCAGTTACGGTTAGTGCTTCTCTGTGCCAATTGCTGTACACAACAGATCTCAGACAATCTCTTCTATCCTTACAGAGCATCTGTTCACATCCTTGGACACAAAAAAGCAAATTAAAAAGGATTAGAAAATGGTTACTTGAAGACAACTTTTAAGGATCTCGCAAGATTTTTTTTTAATAATAGTCTAACTCCATTAAGAAAAAAAATCCAATTGTAAGTGGCTTTGTCAGTGGTGGGAGTTAGCAGGGAAGACAAGGAGTTCAGCTTTAGCCAGGTTAAACAATAACTTGCTACTATTTGTGGCTGGCTCCCAGAGGGCCAAAGAAATTAACTTGTGGTTAGTTAAATAATAGTTTTATTAAAACAATGATCAGATCAAATAACTGGCATGTATGTGCAGGAAGTCTTTCAAAATACTCAGGTCCTGCAAAAAAGTTAGATCAAGAAAATGTCTTATAAATGTCTGATCCCTGAAGTAACTGAAACCCATAGAAACTGGATGCCTTAAAAAGAAAAAGATTTTTTTAAACCTTAATCCCAACATTCTCTCCTAAGAATAACACAGTTCTCTACTTTCAGTGTTTTCTCTTCGTGCAGATGTTTTCATTCCCTTGTTACAGCAGAGAAATTTTTTTTTTTCTGTGACCACAGTTCTCTTTTAACCTTTTATTTTATTTTTAAAAAGAGAAATAAATAAAAGAGATCTAAAGCTGTGTGGTTTCACATCCCCCAGTTGAGCTGTCCAGTGAAAGGAGCAAGCAATTAGAGAAGAGGGGCACTGACTGAAGGACAAGCCCCCAGATACTCCACAAGTTGTGGGCAGCCGCAGCTGCAGAAGTACAAGTGAGAGCCAGCGCAGGTACAGTTCCTGAGGGTACCTAGTCCCTTTTTTGTGCCACCATGGATTCGCGAGCCACCTTTGCACATTCACATATTTGCAGGCGAGAAGAGCAAATTCAGTCCCAAGTTATTGCACTGCATCTGGACGATGAGACTGGATTGAGAGCACCACGGCTCCCTCGGTCCCCCACCTGTTGCGAGGAGCCCTGCCATGGGCTCGGTGACTGTGGAGTCAGGTCTATGATGAAATTGCTCTGAGCAAAGTTACCAGCTTCGGTAGGAGAGGATTGCGGCGTATGGAGCAGACTGCACCTGAAAAGGGCCAAATTACTTCACAGGGTTCAACGAGAGTGCACAAAGGCAGGGCACCTGCAGGCAGTCTTTGGCCCCTATTCTCTGCACTTCTGATCCATGAGACTAATTGCCCGGTGGATGTTTTGTGACTTTCAGGGTTTGGGAAGGCAGCTCGAGGTACTGAGAGTTGTTTATACAATCCACAGCACAAATGGATACTGTCAGCAAAGCAACACGTGTTCAAAGAGAGCAGCAACATAAAGAGTGTCTGATTTCTTCAAAACTGAGAACGAGTTTTCTTAAGTGTAAACACATGCACACACTTGCAGCAGATACCCATCTAAAGGTGAATTGCTGCCCCTAACCTGTGCTTGCGTCTATCAGTTCGCATTATATTCAGGTAGCGGTGAACACTGCCTTTTGGGTGGGTGTAGAGTACTTGATGAGCTTTTTGGTTGAAGGGCAGGTAAAAACTTGCTTTGTCTTGTATCCAAGATTCGAGTATTTACCTGTTGGAGCCCTGCATATTAAGGCCCACGCATTTACCCTGCAACACAACATGGAATTTTAATGAATTCATGGACTCTGAAGGCCCCCACCCACCTCTTCTCAAACAACTGAAATCCTTGGCATTCCTCTCAACTATACCTACTCTGTATGCAATGGCAGCAGATCAGACTGGGAACAAACAGGCCTGGTACTAATCATAGAGAAAGTGACAGACATTTCCAGGTGCCGTCTCAGCCAAAGCAGAAAACGTCTCTCCTCTCTCAAAGCACAAGAGGATCAAAAATTTACTCTGAGTTCTCCCCTCCCATGACAGGCCTCTATGGCATTAAGGTATACAGCATCACAAGCCAGGCTTGACCACTTTAACCTTCCTATTGAAGAAACCACTCTTGCTCAAACACAGAATGTTTGTGGTGGACATAATCAACTGCTTATCTAAAGGAAAAATCAAAACCAGCAGTGAGGTAGACCTTTGCAGAGTCTTGACCAGATTTACCACACTGCACAGAATGCCCATCCAAGGAAAAAAGGGGTGCAAATGGAAGCTAACTCCCAATACGTGGCACAATCTGTTTTTACAACTGATGTTGTAAACCTCCAGGTATAAAGTACTGTCTTAGCCCAAGGGGAGGGACTACGCTGCCCACCAGAGAGAGAGAGAGAGGCAGAGACCGTTTCTATTCCAGTATCTCAAAATGTGATGAAATGCTGAAAAGAAACTCGAGACATCATCAATCTCGCATATTATCTTGACAACTACTACTGGAAAGGAAAATAAAACATGTCATATGAAGAAGAGAGGACAGCAGAGAAGAGGAATGGGTAGCTGGGGTGGAGACAAAAGGTAGAGGATACAACGTTAAAGCTGGTCAATCCTTATCTGCCTCTAGCTGGAGCCCAAGGGACTCCTCTCCATAGGCAACAGTGGTACATCTTCTCATGCCAAGACAACCTGAGTGAATTGGTTTGACAAATCTTGTAGCAGGTAAGAGGATTTCAATTAGGATAAGACTGGACATTTCAAAGCAGGCTTCTTAAAAATACAACCTGCCAATGACAGTCAAAACCAAAGTTTGGATTAAGAAACATTGGACACCTCTGTGCTCTTCTAAATCCCAGGCTCAGCCCCAAAGGAGAAGGAACAGGGTGAGTAATGCATGCAAATGGCTGTATTCATATTTGAACACAAATCAGAAATGCCTGTCATTAAAGAAATCCCTCAGTTGGTATCCCACCCTGGGAGTCAGACGGTATAACTGAGTTGTCCTGGTTTCGGCAGAGATAGAGTTAATTTCCTTCCTAGTAGCTGGTGCAGTGCTGTGTTTTGGATTTAGGACTAGAACAATGTTGATAACACACCAATGTTTTAGTTGTTGCTAGGTAATGCTTACGCTAGTCAAGGACTTTTCAGCTTCCCATGCTCTACCGACTGAGAAGGCTGGAGGTGCACAAGGAGCTGGGAGGGGGCACAGCCAAACTGGCCAGAGGGACATTCCATACCATGTGACATCATGCTCAGTACATAAACTGGGTGAAGCTGGCCGGGGGGGGCCGCTGCTCGGGGACTGGCTGGGCATCGGTCGGCGGGTGGTGAGCAATTGCACTGTGCATCACTTGCTTTGTCTAGTATTATTACTACTTTATTATTGTTGTTATTATTATTTTATTTCCATTATTAAACTGTTTTTATCTCAACCCATGAGTTTTTCTCACTTCTACTCTTCCAATTCTCTCCCCCATCCCACCGGGGGGGGAGGGAGGAGTGAGCGAGCGGCTGTGTGGTACTCAGTTGCCGACTGAGGTTAAACCACGACATGAGCACAATAGCATCTATACATGTGCATACTGAAAATAGCCTGCTTGCTACACTCCAGGACCTGGACAGCTGTTTCACTGACTTAGATACAGTGCTAGTGCCATTCAGTTACAGCATACCTATCACATCAGTGTTTTCCTCCTTTTCAGCTACTCCTGACTGGTGAACCCCCACTCTTACAGCAGAAATTCTTTGAGCAAGAGCCTTTCATTTACTTTTACTATAACCGATCTCACATCTGTTTCTCTGTGTCTCTCATTTTATGCCTTGATGAACACACCAAGGTATTTAGTCCTTCTGACATTACCTCCCAACTCTGTTGCAGCCGGTTTCACTAGCACACTTCCACTTTCTGGGCAATAGTCTCTAGTAAAATTAGCACAGAAGAGTGGTCCCAAGATCAATCATTAAGAGCTTTCAATAACAACTTCCCTCCAGTCTGAAAGGTCTCTTCACTTACATCTGCCCTTTAGCTTATCTATTAGTCACAATTTTTCTGCCATTACCCAGCGTCTCTGTTTCACATGCTACACCATACTAGAAGCTAAGCAAGAAGGACTGCATTTCCATGACTAGAAATACCAGTGCTTTTATCAGAGGTAGTGATTAGGTTTACCTAGATCATACTAGAACTAGCCTCTTGTGTTTTCTTTCCTTTTTCCATTACCATATGCCCTATTCTTTCTTTTAGAATAGCAGAATAGTTGCTACCAATAGCATGCACTCCAGCAGGGCTGTCCTTGCCGCTTCATCAAAGACAGACCTACATTCTCTAGTTGAATGGTGTCTTCCTTCCTCTGTTAAGTCCAAAAACATTGTTCTTGAGCCTGCAATTACATGTATCAGGTCAGTCCAGATACTGAGGTGACAATGATCCAGCCTTCCTCCAATACCGAACTCCTTGAGTTTTTTCTCCCACTTTGGCTGAAGCCATTTTGATTTCCAGGTCTTTGTTGCCACTAAAAACCTGCTATGCCTGCATATTTAGAATTGGCATCCTAACTGAAACAGAAGAGAAGTATCTGATAAATTGTTGGGCCATGCCCAACTACTTTCTTTTTTTCCCTTTTATTTATGTGGCTGAAGGACCTTTTGCTATTTGTTTTAATTTCCTTCGCAGAGTCAAACTCAGCTTGACTCCTGCCAATTCTCATTTTACCCATACATTTCCTGACCTCTCACATGTGGCTTTCTTTGCTGACCTGTTCTTTTTTCTACTCCTTATGCAGGTCATATCTGATAACTTTTCTTCCATGTTTTTCACTTTGCAAGATATGCCTGTTCCAGATATTTTTTGCACCTTTGACTCAAAAAAGGGCCAGCCTTGCTTTACAATCCAGTCCTCTTGATCTCTTCAGGCTTTAGCTAGCTCCCTAAATGTATCAAGTGCCACCCATCTGGAACTAAGGAGCTTAGCTATAGATCTGCACTTGTTTATCCTTCATTTTAATTGAAACAGAAATCACTCAAACCAAGGTTATTTTCTACTTCATTCTACAACTTAACAGTATCAGATCTAAAACAGTATTGCCTCTTGCTGTTTTCAGAGACTGGTGAGGAACTCTGTTGGTTGTTCCATTCAGAACTGTCTGAATTTAGCTATTTGTCCCCCTGTATAATCCGGGAAGTCAAAGCCTCCTATAATGACAGATCTCTAACAAGCAAGATCTGTACCTCCCAAATCCAGTTCTCAAGGTCATTGGCAGATATGCCTCAGCAATCATAGTTCCCCAGAATGTCCTTGGTTCTATTAGGTTGGTTATTTAACTCATATTATCTCTCCTTATTTATCTCATTAAAGGCTTACAGTAACATCACACTGTTTACCTTTACTTCTGTCTTTCACAAGTTAGGTATGCTCCAGTACCTGCACTCCACTCAATTTTTTGCTATTCCTCTTCTTCCCACTCTCTCCTTCAGTAACTCTTTCCAGATCTACAAATACATACATAGGCCCTGCCCCATCTCATTTGCCATATCCTTAAATACTCACTTAAACTCCTCCCACCATTTCCAGGTGAAACTGAAGTCCTGTGATTTACTCTTCTGGGACCGTCATTCAGTAATTTGTCATACCTGAAGAGTTTCTGTGAAGTACCTACTCAGGGATAACTAAGAAGGTTGCCAGTTGCATGTTATCTTCACAGTTGTTTTGCCATCTATGTTGCATCTCAGTAGTTATCCTCATCTATCATACGTTGTCAGAGTTTTTAGTTAAAAAAAAAAAAAAGCAGCATCCTTCTCTCCTCCAGGTATCCACCCTTTAATTCCATATCTGTACGATCTCTTTCTACCCCTGGCTCTTGGCTATTCAAGTTCATTTCTTGCCTAGTAAAACCTTAGCCCCTCATTTAAGCATGATGTCCACAGATTTATTCTGTCACTGCAAAATGCAATTTATTTTGGCCAGATTTTATTTCTATTTCATATGGTTTTTTTTAATATGGCTAATTAACTATTCACATTTTGATCTCCACTCCGTGCTTTATTCTCTTCCTCAGTATTCACAGGTATTAGCATAATGAAATATAAACTGCCCAGAAAGAGTTCTTTCATGTTATGGCCTAAAAGATACAGTCCAGGTTGCTCGGGGTATCTTCACAGAGGGATAATATTTCTTACATAATATCCTTAAGCTATAATCTTCCTTATTCCTACCTTAAATCAAACATAAAAGTACTCAAACTCTATCAACTTTCTCCCTTTAACACAAATAAAAATAACTGTGTTTGGCAAACAGGTTGTCTATTCTCATTCTCTTTACTTGCTGGAATTTCACCTTGCGGGAGCTCATGCAAACCCTTTTTTATTGGCTTTGGTTAACATAAGTTCAAATAAACTCAACACTCAAAGCCAAACTTTCAAAAGGTGTCATATATTTTGCCTGCTTTGAACTCAAGGATTTTGCAGGCTTTCCCTGTAGATCTGCCAAGGTTAGCAAAGTTCAGAGAACCTAGCCCAAATTGCAAGGCTGCAATAAAACCTGAAATGGAGATTCATCTAGTTTGAACGTTTATGACAATTGCTTTACACAGCTACCTGCTTGGTCCTCCTGACACCCCAACGAGAAGCGACAGGAGTGGATTTTCCAATATTGTCACCTGGAGAAAACTGTGTCGGGACTTTTAAAGAGCTGTATGTTACACTACTGTTGTTGTCATAGCCATCCCTGACTCTGTTTTACAAGGAACTGGTGCTAGTTTGAAATGAGCCACAAGTCAGATTCTGAATTCCAGCTCTTTGAATTCCCCATGTGACTCAGTTTCATACCTGCTCTAACGACATTGTTTCCAACATGGGTCTGACCTCTCCCTCTATTTCCTAAGCCATATTAAAACATGATATCTTGCTCATGTGGCTGGCCTCATGGTATACTGACATCATACAAAAGATCAGTCACCTCATAAAAATTATACGATGATCAAATTTTTTCCCCACAAGAAGTCTCAATCAAGTACGGTATTTCTGGACTGCCTGCAGATTGGAGGTCAAGAAGTGATACTTACATACCAAGATATATACACACACACACACACACACACACAAAATGGTTCCCTCAAAGCTCTACACTGAAAAGAGGCTGGAAGCTGGAGTTCATTTCTAGGTCATGTCTCACCTCTGACTCTGAAAACAAAGGTGATTACAAACCATAACCAGAAGCATTGCTAAGGATGTATACATATTATAAGCATTTCTTCCTTGTTCTCTCCTTCCTGCATCCTATGCTGGCTATCTTCATCTGCAGTGGACATACAAAACTACACAGTGACCCAGTCTATGAGTACATCTGGACTTGTTATACGATCTACTTCCATTAACAACGTATTATAAGAGGGCTGACTGAAGAATAAAATTAATTTATCAGTTAGTACAAAATATTACTCCAGGAAATATAAAAAACATAAACTGCAAGGGCCATAACATGCGAGTGCCTAGATGCTTTTACGATATATGCATAAGCATTTCAGACGTGCTCTGTTACTGACATTTAGTCAGAATATCTTTACCCTGTGTCTATTTCCACCAAGGACAGACACTACAGGTTAATTCTATAAAGTAACAGCCCAGGCCTTCAACCTGTCCATCGTGACCTCAGTAAAACTGAGGCTAGAAAGCCTCAGGAATCCTCAATGCTGCTGCTGGGATCTCTATTTCCAGGTGGCCTCTCTGCCACACAACAGGCTCATTTTGCCCTCTGCACCATTTAGCAAGAACAGACAAAGCAATTTCAAGAGGACAGGAAACCACCAAGGTACTGGTTAATCAAATCTCAGGCCACTGCCACCGATACATTTGCTAATCTCAAAAATCAAGGTGGGTGAGGAGCAAAAACAAACAAGGAGTAAACTCTCCTGTTGGAACACAGTTTCAGATCATAAGCCACTGGCTGCTGTGTGGAGTTGAGGCCCTTAGTTAGGTTCTTAAATATGGACATAGGGGAATCAAGAAAGTAGGCAGAGTCAGTGTGTTTTTAACAGAGGATTTCTGCAAATCCACTGACCTCCAAATCCTTTCTGTAAGACATACTTGCTCACTCTCGCTCTCTTCACAGATTAGGTCTGTCTGCTCCTGGGCGCCTACTCTCTCTTTCTCTAATGTGATTAAATAAGCTCCCTGTCTCTCCAAGCTTGTGCAACTGCCTCTCGCTTAGTCACCTAAGCGCTCTACAACACCCCAAAGGAGTGGAGTCAGCTGAAACAGGAGCGTTCCCAGCTCTGACATGTAAAGTACTTGCACTCGGTGCTAAATAAACTTGGAAAAATGTTCACAATGCAGCTGTGTGCACAAGATGCTGCAACCTCAGGGCAAGAATAATTATACACAAACAAGATACTTAGGATTTATGTTCCCCTCAAATAAAAATGTGCGCTGCTCGTGCCAATCTCAGCACTCCATGGTATGCCTGCAATCTGATGCAGAGGAACAGATTCTCTGCTAGGGTTAACAGATTAGATACCATCGCTGCTTTATTTTCCAATAAACTTTACAGGCGTTCTAAGCATTGTGGGTACACATTGATATGCTTTTCACCATAGGAGGCTGAGGATTCATGGGAGGTCTTTTAAATGCCCTGTTGTGTTAATGGTATTTATTCGAGCAATTTTCTATTGGCACATGTTGGTTTTTCCTTTTCAGAAGGTATAGGGTTAAAGCTGAAGCCCACAGGATGCAGCAATTCCCAATGCCAGACCAAAAGAAAACTGTAAAAAGTTTCAAGAAACGGGAACAAGTATCCCTAGACTGTTCCAAGCAAAGGTTTATCTAACTTGCTCCTTAAATTCTCTCATGAAGGAGAGCACCAACTGCTTGTGCAAGTAACCTGTTGCAATGCTTAAGCATCTCTCAGAAGGCGACTATTTCTCCTAACAGCCAATGTCAATTAACTTCGTGGCTAACAAAGTCAATCTCTCCTTTTCTCAGTGAACACAGCAGAAGACTGATCACTGTCCTCTTCATAATGACTTTTTAATCATGGTCATATTTATCTTCTCTTCCTGAGAAAAACAGTAAAACCGATTCCCTGATCCTGGTTTGAATGTACCACATCTATGGGCAATGCCAAAAAATCAAAGAAACATTGTCTTGACTGCAATGGGCCTGAGATTTCTCAGCAGCCATTCTCCTGGACCAGACTCAGCAGTGAACATATGCAGTGATACTGAATTATACTCCCATGCTCTAACTAATCTCACTCTCAAAATCAAGGGAGACTCTCTTAAAGTTGCTTTTATACCTACTTACCTCTGTGCGGTGGAACTTGAAATGGTATGACTTAGAGTTGAAAGGAGACTTTATAAGCTTTGTTAAAGTTGCTGCAAACAAGGAAAACTCAACAAACAACTTTCAGGAGTACTTCAGTAAGCAATTGCTCGCTGGCTGGAATGCAAGTTACACGATGTTAGACCCGCTTCATATTTTGCCCCAAGGAGCCAGCAAGCTGGGTGGGAGACTGACGGGCATTCCCACCAGCCTGTCAGGCTGGACAAGCTGCAAGAACAAGCAGTCAGTCTGATATTTCTGCCTTCCCTTTCTCGACCACAACGACAGGGAGGAAGAAGTTAATTCAGCTTTCAACCTTTATATTTAAGGTCAAGTTCAGTTAAAATTGTAAGAGAAAAAGGTTCAAGAGTTCACCATTTTCTTAGCCAAATAACAATGAAAATGGAATTTGCATTCCTCTGCTTAGAGGACTTACACAGAGTGAAGAGCCAGGCTATGCAAGTGATACGTGAGCAGTAGCTGGCTCTTCACAGGAGTCTTCTGGAACCAAAGGAGAGAGACATAGGAAATGCCTGCCACACTACCAACTCTAGACACAAGATAGCTCTCACTATCTCTTTTTCAATGTTCTGTCCATAGGTGGCCACTATTTCCATGGTCCACTCCTGCTTCTTGCCATGCCCTTTGCTACATGAAAAAAGAAATATATTAACAAGGCATGGGAAAAAGATGCTAGTCCCAAAACCCATGGCATGGAGAAAAATGTTATTTTTCCTGCTGGCAATTTTGTTTGGGTTGGCAGAACATGTCATTTTGACTGTGAAAAGGAGCACGTGTACTGAGCTCTGTGAGCTCATCTTGGTATCCCTGCCAGTGCCAACTAGTAGCAATTCAGAGCTCAGCTTGTTATTGAAGATTAATCCATTACAGCTGTCAGGTACCTGCCAATTTAAACCTTAGTGAAAACTGGTCAGAAATTGAGTGACTTTAGAAACAAATACGTTTTCGCTTGTTTCAGAGGCTCAAATGGGCACATGCAAAAGATACTATCTTCCAGTAGCCCATTTTGCAATTGATTAGAAATTAAATCCTTTGTGCTTGAATCAGGGTGGGGAAAATATTTTGAGACTGCAGTTTGATCTAAATGTTGCTTTTACTTGTGGTTTGGCAAAAGACTCTGAAATGCTGTTAAATCAAAAAGGCAAAGAAAACCTGCAATTGCCGTGTCTCTGCTTATAAAAAAACATTTTAAAATAACCACATGCATCATTCACTACACAGACGCCACATTCTTCCCTACCCTTATTTAATAGCTAGCTGTCAATCTATGTTGAAGAGCAGTTACCTGACATTACCATAATAATGCTTCAAAGCTTCATATTAAAGATGGGTATCTTCCTAGGCAAGCCCATAGGGGAAAAAAAAAAGCTTTTTTGCTCTAGAGTTGCAAAAGTGCACTTCTCTAAGAGATGATAGAGTGTAACCAGGCAGGAATGATGATCACAGATACTCCTGACTTCTCTTTACTGTAATTAAGCACACAGAGATCAACAACTCTGGGTCTCCATAAGAAAGGTTTCTCATCTCTATCTCTATTAGCTGTGGTAGAGAGGAACCTACATGTGAACTGAGACCTCTGGCCATTAACATAACAAACACTTCTGCCATCTTCCAGGATAAGCATTACGCTTCTCAGGACAGCTCACGTACAACCACTTTGATGTTTAGTCATTCTTGAAACGTACTCCTTTCACATGCTCCTGCTGTGAGCAAACACTGCAATGGAAACTTGCCTGTATCACAGGTTTGGGAGACGGTGCTATGTGTACAAGCCAAAAAAAATCATCAAAATCTTTCAAGTTGAGTTAATTTGATATTGAGTATGGGGAACTGGAGCTCACATTGAAAGCACTACTTTGTGAGCAGGATTAGAAGGAGATGGTGGGAGCTAAAGACTTGCTGAACCCCTGGGACACACAATTGCCTCCTGTAAGTGTGAGGAATGGTGAGAAATCAAAGCACAGCAATCCTGTGAAAAAGTGACCAGGTACTTAGGTGAAAGGGAAATACAACTAAGCAGTAGCTTACCGGTATATAGCACCTTCCATTCCCTCTGCAATAGATTAGAGAAGCCCAGGACCAGAGGGCAGTTAGAAAGCAGAAGACAACAGGTGCTTCAAACACCAAACACACAGCAAGCACTAAGCATGTCCTCTGTCCTCCCAGTGTGTATTGAGACCCCATCGGATGAGTCCCAGAGCAGAGGCTTCCCTTAGGAGCTACTATCAGGGAAGCTACCGACACCAGCCTCCATGATCTGCAACCCCCTCGATGCAACCTCCATTGACTAAGCCTGCCAGATCTCAGCTTTTCACTGAC
>NW_008825071.1:953048-960818 GCF_000699105.1 Pygoscelis adeliae | reverse complement strand
GATTACACAGACCTCTGACACATGAGACTACACAAAGAGAAGCCATTAGGAAATGGGACAAAACCCCAAGTGTCTATGAGAGAAAAAGGAAGAGTAAAGATAAATTTCCTTCCTGAACTCCCTCCCTCCTGAGAGAGAAACCCTGCCACTATTCAGCATGAGAAGAATATGTTCCTGGGAACCATCTTCCAGTAGCCCACCATGGAAGGATTTGTCACCCTAGTGAATATCCTTCAACTATTCTTTCTCTGACCACAGACATAATATCAACCAAGGATGGACAGGAGTGACATCTCTCAGCATCTTCCCCTCATATTCGACAGCTGATAAAACTACCTACACGAGAGCAATAACACCTAGTCAGTACTCCAGGGCCCAGCATCCATTCAAGGCAGGGAAGCTCCTTATTCAAGCATAGAACTGTTGTGGGCAAGGCAGAGTATTTATAAATTTGTACGCAATGTTGTTTACTCTGATACAATTGGATTGCTTCATACAAGCATTTCGACTGAAACAAGATGAGATAATGGGAACCCTGACTGCTGGAAGCCAACTCAGTTTCAATTTGAATGTATGTATTTATTTAAGCCTTCGCGAGGTTTCCCGTTGACTCTGCACATAAGAGGAGCTAAGTCAATGAAGAAAGAGAGCCTCAAGAGCTCAGAATGGTATTTGTGAGCTTGTGCCATGACAGGAAAAAAAGCAAACACCGCAGCAGTTTTGGATGTTATGAGCTTCTTTCATAGCAGTTCACTTTACATCTGTGTTTCCCTCTTATTCTGAAAGAGGGTTTTTCTGATGTAGAAGAATGGGGAAGAGGGAGAAAAACAGTTTAAGAATGCAAAGAAAATCTCTTTTACTTCTTCACATTGAGTTTTCTGTTAACATATAGAAGAGTTTCTACATTGGAAAAATTAGAAAGTATAAAGTGAACAGCTTTTGCTGTGAATCTACATAAGACCCATACACACAAGCAATGTGTGTTCACATGCATGCATGAACATGTACACAAACACACATTCACATATGCACATGCCCAGAGGCAGTGACTACCACTCTCTCTAGGGGAGCTTTATCTGTAATTTTGAGAGCAGCACTTTTCAGTAAGAACATCCACTTTTGAATCAGTTTTCAAGTATTGGATCTAAATTAATAATGGGCCTAAGCAGCAAATCTGAATTCAGGTTCAATCATCTCCCAAGTTTGACCACAAAAGGTACTGTGTCTGGGCTTTCATGGATCTGTCATAGATAAAAACACGTCAATACTTGTGGACCAAAACAGTATTAACACAGCTATGAAGAATTAAGTTCTTCAGTCACGAAAAACCAACAGAATAAGTCGGTATTCTGTGTATTGCAACAGTGCTTTTCATTAAAGGTTTGCACAAAGTATAGCAACCATGACAAAATAATTTGTGGTTTATGCATGTATATAGCTACATTAGACTGTGCAGGCCATTTAAATAGCGCATTATGTTAGCAATCATCGTTAGTAACCCTACCTTAAGAAGTGCAGGCAGGCACTTCATTAATGCATACACAGACTGCCAGGATATTGTGCTGTCTTCTTGCTGAAAAAATATAAAATACAGTAGCAAGATTGAGTGGGATAATGAAGTCATCTGGCAAATCTCCACTGGGTTATGCACCTAGAAGCAAATGACACAGCATATTCACACCACCCACTGGATACACCACTGGACTGGAATTCAGGTGCAGACAGACATTTCAGCGATCCCCATTGCCCAAGCACGGACAAGCCACAAATCAAGCCTAACGTGCTGTATCTTTGGAGGAGGGAATGCTATTGCTCTTTCTTCACTTTAAATTCTAGCAGAGAAAGAGTACTAGTAGAGCTACCAAAAGATAGAATGGGAAATGTTGGGCAACCCTAAGTACTTCATTTTTGGTCGACTATAAGTTGGCTAAACTTCAGCTATCGGGTGAAATTTCCATGGCAGGATCTGCTTCCGACTGTTATTTTTCTCCTTTTGAAATTAAGATGGTATAAACAAATCAGCTCCTAATCTTGTGAAATGGAGATTCCCACTTTATGAAAAAGTCCTGCATAAGCTAGCGAAACACAGGCTGCTTTGGCTCTTAGCTCCCAATCTACAGATATGAAAATGATAAATTCACTAATAACTGAAGCACTCACATTATACCAGGAAAATATGAAGGCAAATACAAGAGCTCGTGCTTTTAGGGTCATGTAATCTAAACATTTTTCAACAGCTGTTACTGGTAAAGGCTAACAACAAAACGCAAGTGTCACAGAAACAATCCTAAAAAATCATTTAAGGACACAGAGCTGGGGACTCAAGCTTCAACAAAAAGAACTAGTCTCAAGTGGGAAGAAAATAAAGTTAATAAGACTGTGACCTGCAATGCCCACTCAGAAAGCTCTTTTATTAAGAGGCAAGTATCAGCAAAAGTAAGCAGGAATTTCTCAGAGAGGTGTTTCCTGGCCCTTTTCTAATGCATTTATCAGATTGTGGAGGACATCACAAAACTCCACATCTCTTTAATAAGAAAGTTAATGTAAACAGTTATATTTTGTGGGCAAAATAAAGCATTATGATGCATTGAGGACAAAAGAAGATATTCACTGACAGCCAGAATAGAAAAGGAACAAGCAAGTGATGTATTTATTTTACCAGGTACTTTTTTTTCCACTACAATTTTTCTTTTCTAAGAGAACGCTGGTTTTAATCCTTTTCTGTGATTACTTTTCAGATCAGTTCTTTCCTGGCTGTTCTCCCCCTTCCTCCTCCCCCAAATCTATCCCTCCACCACGAGGAGGGGCCAAGCCCTGCCACATTTGAGTGGAATGTTGACGCCCACGTGAGTGGGTGCAGAATTAGCCAAAACAAGTCCCTGCATTCCTTAGAATGTCAGCCCCCTTCTGCTTGCTCTTTCCTAATACCTTATTAATAGGTAAAACCTTTCCCAAATCAGCCTTCTCCATTCTTTCACTGTGGAAAAAAACAGAAACAAAAAAAAAAAACTTCCTTAAACAGGTGCCCAGGCATATTTATAGCAAAGTATTATGCTAGTTAGACAATTACAGTTTTTCAGTTGCCCAATTTAAATTCCTATAGGTACCTAATAAACCATCAAATGAAGAAGAATTACCAGTAAATAGCAATTACCTTGAAAGAACAGTACTTTAAATATTAAAGTGACACTTCATTAGTTATGCTGGCAAACAGGTCAGTTTGAATCAAATGGCTATTTTAAATTAGTAGTCCTATTGCAGACGTGGGGTGTAATTTTTATTACCAAATCCCCAGCCAAGCCAGTGACCTTAAAAACATTACTCAAGAAATGGTTGAGAGTTAATTAGAATACTGTGCCAGGGGAAAAAAAAAAAAGAATAGTCTTGAACATCTCTGAATTCTTTCCAGGAAGGTGTTTTTAATAATGACAGTAGTTTACTCCATTTAAAGGTCCATATCCTGAAGTCACAATGTAGGCTTTTATGAAACAAGCAAAATATAAGACTAGAAAAATATTTCCATCCCTTTTCTCCAACTGCAGTGAGATATTTTCTTAAGAAACAAAATGAAGAGCCTCCAAAGCATCTACAACTTAAGAACTGCATCTCTACTACAGGACATCGACTAGAAACTGACTCCCAATAGAAGCTTATACTGATATTTCCTTTTGCTGCAAGCTGAAATGAGGGCAGGAGGGAAACCTACAGATAAATGTAATTTGACATTTATCACTTTTTAGCAATCTATGGTATTAGAACTCATCACAAAATCAGTTGGCTAATATATGTTTTCTTAGTTGGAAGCTCTCTTTTTTATAACATACACCAGAGCAAAGAGTTTTCAGACTGATAATTCAAGCAACTGCTACCTGTAATCCCTCTTCAAGACTCTTATTACACAGAGAAGTTCCTGTAGTTTCATTGCTCCTGAAAATTGTCTCTCTAACCTTTCTCAGAAGAAATAACAAATAAGCTGGCATAATGCAAAAGGAATAGAAGTCCCAGCACGGATTGTTTCTTTTAGGCTCCTGTACAGATATGTTCACTGCACATTCTCCTTTTCATCCCTTCTATTCACCTGCTTTCATCCCAATTTCTATCCAACATTTTCATCAGGTATTCCTCTTTACACAGTCCCATGCAGTGTGTTCTGTGATGGCAGTAACCTCAGTCACAAGCAGCTGTGGTTCTTAAATTCTGCCCAGCTTAAGTACAGCATTTTAGGTTTTTTATGCCATAGCTGGGGAGAATTTGCCAACTACTTACTAGACACAAAAGAAAGAACATGATACTATGAGTCATAACGGAGGACCATGAGAACTGCCATAACTACACTAAAGTTCAACTGTTCTGGTTTCGGCTGGGATAGAGTTAATTTTCTTCCTAGTAGCTGGTACAGTGCTGTGTTTTGGATTTAGGGTGAGAACAATGTTGATAACAGGCCGATGTTTTAGTTGTTGCTAAGCAGTGCTTGCACTGGTCAAGGACTTTTCAGCTTCCCATGCTCTACCGACTGAGAAGGCTGGAGGTGCACAAGGAGCTGGGAGGGGGCACAGCCAGGACAGCTGACCCAAACTGGCCAAAGGGACATTCCATGCCATGTGACGTCATGCTCAGTACATAAACTGGGGGGAGTTGGCCAGGGGGCAGTGATCACTGCTCAGGAACTGACTGGGCGTTGGTCAGCAGGCAGTGAGTGGTTGCATCACTTGGTTTTTCCCCCCTCCCCCGGGTTTTGTTCCCCTCTCTCTCCTGTTTTACTTTCATTACAATTTATAATTATTATTATATTATTTCAAATATTAAACTGTTCTTATCACAACCTATGAGTTTTCTTACTTTTGCTCTTCTGATTCTCTCCCCTGTCCCATGGGGTGCTGGGGTGGGGGTGAGCGAGCAGCTGTGTGGTGCTCAGTTGCTGGCTGGGGTTAAACCATGACATCAACATAACAGTTAATTCCCTCTGAGGTAGAATGACCGCACAGAACTCGAAGGAAGATTCAAAATGAAGGTTGAATTTGGGTAGAAAAATGTAGGTAATCTTTCTGTCCAAAGACAGAATCCATTAATTTCCAGGAGGTACAGCTGGCAGAGGTACAGGGAAGACCCACAGCCTTGTGAAAAATCTTTGCATTCCCAAACTGTTACAGATCTGATAAAAGATTTGGGTATCAAAGGTGGGACTTGGAAGGAATTTACTTACCTGAGAAGGGGATCCCCGAGATCTGGCCCTTGCTCCCCTGAACTTTACATCAAGCAATAAAAATACGTGAACAGTCCTAGAAACAGGGATCAAAATCCTGGATTCCTTCTCCTTGGCTGAGCTCCCTAACCACAAGGCAACAAAGACAAACTTCACTACATGTCCTCTATGGCTCCCTTGAATTATTGCCTGACTAGTGGAATAGTTTTTGCAGGAGCAGTGGAGAACATTCCCACACTTCCCTTGGAGATGGGAGACAATGGTAAGAACACTTCAAGCTAAGTGGGGAACTGGACTTGGATGTGCCAGATCTTGGATGAGGTCCAGCCATTAAAGTGGAGTATAAAGTGTGAGGATACAGCTCTTTCAGTCAAATTTTAAGAGGAATGAGTCATCTTCAGCACTTTGGGACCAAAGCTGTGGAAACCTATCAACAGGAGAGACTTCAGGTCTCTGGACCTACCTCTTCAGGATATCAGGTGGGTGCATGGAGTCATTTGATTGGAGTATTGTGCCTGATGCCCTAGCCCAAGACAGTGGTAAGATTTCAGACACATTCTTGTTTTCAGTATTTCTTTTAGCTGGTTCCTGGCACTTCTTGAGCCTGCTGGCTGTTTTGGATCCTGTTCTGAAGTGTCTAACTGTCCTTAGTTACTATACAGGGCTCTAAAGCACCAGACACCAAGGGTCTGACTGCACTCAAGGTGGTTCAAGGCAGACAGTTGCAGAACATAGGTCCTCTGGTCCTTCCTTGAATCCAGATCTATGTGCCTGATCCTGCACTCTATTGAGAGCTTTGCCACAGATTTGAATGGGCATAGAATCAAACTCATTCCAGTCTCAACGGAGCTCTGACTATGCACAGAGTTCGACACAAGAGCCAACTGAGCACCTACAACTGACTGTGTGTGATTATTTTTCCTTGTATTCATGTCCACTGAAAGCTGTCCAGTAGCATTTGAGATTGGTGAAAACAGATACTATAGCCAAAGTAGCAAACCCTAGAATGCTTCTGAGCACCGAGGTCTCAGCCTCAGCCTTGTCCTGGCCCTATCCAGGAATGATACCCACCACCCAACACCATCTTGATCGCTTCAAAGAAAAAGAAATTTGGTTCACATGCTGGACAGTCAGAAGAACAAGGTACCAGAACATGTCATGCTGTGCACCTATCACTCAGTTTCGTCTTATCCAGAAAGGGTAATAGTACGAAGCCAACCAACGCCCCATTCCAAAAGGCTCTCGCCACACTCTGCTTGGACCCAGTGACTTAGATCCATTAGCACGGCCCTCACGAAAACCAGACTGCAGAGTCAACAATCAGTATTGCTCAGTTGTCCTACTGCCCAGATCACTTCGGGGGGGAAGCCAATTATTTCAGATTAACTGTGGACTTAGCAGCCTAATTTAAGTGTTCACACTGGAAAATGAACTGCAAAGTACAGCTGTAGGAAATAAGGCCCTCATAATCAAAGAAGTTTGACTACTCAGCTGAAATGAACATTGAAATTCCTATCTCGTACAAATATTTGTCTGATATATTGATATACAAATATAATTTCAGTGTGTTAGCTGAAGCACTAATTAGATTAATATCTATATTTGCTTTGAAAAGGTCTCCATTGCCGAAATCAATTAAAAGTGCATGACAAAATTTCATTAAGCTCTACAATATGTTTTTCCATCAAGTGCGAAGTTACTATCTTCCAGCTATCTTATTATAACAGTGCATGATAGGACTCCCAATAGATTCAGAAATCATTCTGCCAACACTGTTTTGTACTTCTTTATCAGTAAGCATGGACTTTTTTTCCCCCACCTCCTGAGCGAACATATTTGCCTTGCACGTAAACAGTGCTGAACTCGTGAATGCAGGATTAAATTACTGAGGGATATACCTGTGGTAATCTCAACCTCATGCTGCCCAGGAGCATTCCCCTGTACAAAGCAGCACACATTTCATTCTGTGTGACCGGGGTCACAGGCCCTCCCTCCAGCAACCCACACCATGATGGGCGATAACCACCATCCCCTTTGCATCTGGCAAAGAGTACACTATAAACTGCAAAACAGAGAAATAAGACCTTTACAAATGTATAGGTATTTACACATTGCTCAAGAAGTGCTACCACAGGGCAAAGGAGCACCAGAAGCAACGGACAGAGGCCCGAGCTAACCTGAGGGGCTCAGAAGCCAAAGAATATATACACCTCCTTCCCCAGAACAATCATTAAATTTAGTGCTGGGCAGAAGAGGGTTGTGAAAGAAGGCAAATTGATGCACAAAGAGAGAAGAGATGGAAATGGCATTCCTACAGCCAAGGATGGTGCCAACAATTGCACCTAGAGAGACAATGATCTGTGGCTATTCCTCTACCCAGCGTCCCTTCCATTCTCACTTCCTCAAGCCTCAGTCTAAACAACGCAACTGGTTTGTCACAACCAGTGGTTTGGGAAACTACGTCAGTTCTTTGCTCCCAAGCTTCCTCCATGTCTTGTCTCTGTTTCTTCAGATTGCCAACACACAGATATTGCAGTGGTGAGCACAGAAGAAAACCTTTCATAAGC
>NW_008825071.1:935540-952982 GCF_000699105.1 Pygoscelis adeliae | reverse complement strand
ATTCTAGGCTTATACACCTGAGGCAATAAGGTCCCAGTCCCAGGTATTCTGCACTTCCATAATAATTTTCCTGCTATTACTCTGGCAGTCTCCAATGCCCGAGACCCAGAAGGAAAATAATAGGGTAGGAAAAGGAAGACAAAAGGAATGCCAGCAGAGATGTGGCCCAGAGATACTGAAAAAAGGTAGATCTCTGTGCTACAGATCCGTGCTGTTCCTGAGAAGAGGGAATTAGAAAGCATCTGGTAAAAGTAGGATCCTTACAAACATAAAGGGGCCAAAATGAGGTAAGACAGCTGAATAATTCTGGAGTCAAGAGTCTGATCTCACACCACTGAAATCTGAGCAGCTGCTCTACATGGCAAAAATTAAGCAGGTGCCTAAGTACTTACTCTGAAGAATTGACTTATGCTGTAATTTTGCAGTTCCTAGCTTGTAAGCAGAACAGAACCACTTTCTTCACCTAAAAAGAAACAAAGAATTACGTATTTTACTAAGGGCACAAAAATGTATTTAACATTTTCTAATATAAACAAGAACTGGCACTTTTCTAAAGCCAGCCAAATATAAGTTAGGTTTTTCAGATATTATATTTAGGACCCAGTGAGAAATACGTCACCACTTGTGAGGAGTTTTATTCCATCAACGGCACTACCACCCACCTAAGTCTGTCCATGTGTTGGTGTGGAAGAGTGCCGTGTCTTCCCACAACACTCATGTCGGAATTAAAATACCTTGCATTGTAGACACATTAGGAGTGCTTTATCATGCTCAGCTGATGCACACAGTAGCTCATTATGATTGGGTAACTCAGCCATTAAGCTCTACAATAAGCCCACGCCAAATCCTAAAAAGGGAGCCATATATAGGCTATGGAGGTGTTGAGTAACAGAAGATTTACTGTGCTCTACATAATTAATTTTGCCTTCAATCTTTCCGGCATTTTTAGCAAAGCTGCTAGCTGAACACACTGAATAATTATATCCCTGGTCTAATTTCATCGAGCATCTTCCAACTCAATAGAGCCCAATTGTGTTCAGACTGTTCATGCCCCTTCCCCAAAGAACAACTGAAAATCCTTCAGCCTAGGTACAGAGGAAAAATACAGATTATTTTTCTCCACAGCTGAGGCTCCTGGTTACTCTGGACCAGGGTTAGGCATTGCAACAGACTCGGCATCCTCCATCACTTATGTTAGCAGTTCCCTACTTTCTCACTCCCAAGCAGTATGGAAGAAGCAGCTTTTGGACAAGAACACATAAAAAAAAAAAAAAGAGCCCCCCCAAAAAACAAACTAGAGGGGAGGGAAAGAAATAGCAAATGAGTGAAAGAAAGGGAGACTCGGACCATTTGGGCAAAGAGACTGGAGTTGGAAACCAGTAAAGAAAAAGGCCTGACTAGAATCAGGTTAGCTAGCAGAAGGAACACGCTACATCAAACGCAAGGGATGAGGAGAGCTCACAGCCACCTGGTCAAAGGCCAGAATGAGGAGCCAGGCAGTAGTGGAGAAAGGGAGGAGAAGTGGGACACCAGTCTAGCACTACTGGGAAACGAGAATGAATGCAGGCCCCAGCGATGAAGCCCAGGATACGGGGTTACCCGGCTTAGCTGCATGGGGATATCATTCTAATGTCGCATTATAGCATTTTTGTTTCTCTATTCTGCCTCAAAATACAAACCAAAGTTTTGCTGTAACTCTTTATGTTAAAAAAAAAAAATCATTTTCAGCTGGCAAAGTCAAGGTTTAAGACCTTAAAAAATAGCAGTGCAATGTTAATGCGGCCCTCTTGTACACTAGGCATCCTAATACAGCCTGTGTTAAGATGACTACTTGCTATTCTTTTCCCCTACTTATTCTTGTGCGTGTTTTCTTTCATGGCTGTGGTATGAATCTTTCCAGCACGTGTCTTTAATTCGTAAGTATTAGGTAGGGCTGTTTCTTCCCCCACTGATTATGAGTGCAATTAAATGTATTTTTTTTCAAATGAAGTTCTTAATATTCATTACCAATGTCATTCAGAGCTCTAGATTGCAGCTCAGACTCATATGTACACCTGCTACATCAGAGAATTTTTTTAATGGGATCCCCACTCTGTTTAAAGATTGGCCAAATATCGTAACAAGCAGATCCAGTTAAATCCTGTCATATTGAATGATATATTAAATGACTCAACTGGCAACCTTGGAACACTTCAAAGAAGTAGAGCAATGAAGAGCAGGTGCTCATCTCAGGATAGCAGGGCTATTCCTATGCTTTTTGCAGTTTGTGACAGGTACTTACAGCTGTGGTTTTTTTCCCGAAACAGAAAGCAAAAAACAAAGATAGTCCTGTATAAACAGAATCTTATGAGCTTCATAGTTTTAAGCCTAACTAACCAAAAAGCAAACAAACTTACAGCCTTACTTGGGAAGAAAAGCGATGAGAATGCTAGGAAGTGAAGCATGAAGCCCAGTATAAATTGTGTGACTGCGTGCATTATATAAGCAAAAATGACACTCTATTAGAGAGTAGGCATAGTTTATATAAGGGATAGGAGTTCTCTATGACAAAACCAGCTACACACATTAGCAAGAGAGCTATTCAGACAAATAGGACCCATGGACCTGATCAACTGAAAACAATGAAATGTGGTAACCTATACTATTTTCATTACTCGCAACCTAGGGCGGGGACAAAAAAAACCCATAACCCCTTGGGGACTGTGACATTCCACTGACTTTACCCAACGCTGAGGGGAAATTTTGCTCACCACCAGCAATCCACTGGATACTGACCAAGGGAGACAGCTGGGGAAGTTTTGGCTGAATTTATCACCAAAATAGATCTTCCACGGGGATTAAGCAAGTAAATAAATAGATCAGGTCTTGGATAAATAAACACTTCATCATTTGTCATCTCCACTTGTCAGCAGTTTGCATTGTGTTTCTCACACACTTTTACATAACCCAATTGAAGCATATTAAGAGGGTTGTATCTGTTCTAGACTCATGACCCATTTATTTCTTTTCTGGGCACTAATTTCCCCCAACTGTGCCTCAAACTGAGCAGCTCCCCAGCAGCCTCTGAAAAGATTTTGTTTCAGCATCTGATTACAAAAGGACAAAGGCGGAATTTGACTTGAGGAGGAACCAGGAAAATGAAATTCCCTTTACAAGATTATTTGGAATGAAGACGTATTTAAAATACTCAGGGAGAGAACAGAGTAGAAAAGAACACCCCCAGGGTATGATTGCCCAGAGCTTGGAATAGGTGCAATGAAAAAGATGTTATAAATCAGTGACAGCTTTCAAACTATGGATGAATAGTCTATTGAAAAAATAGTAGTCCTCCATTTCTTGGGAGGTTGAAGAGCCTTCGTCTTTGTTTATGTTGGGGATCAGCCCTGATTTCAGCAACTGATAACCAGCAATTTGGTTTGCTCCCATGTGACCTCAACTGCAAACAGGCAAAACCCCTGGGGAGCTTCCAAACTAAGTTTCTCTGATTATACCCCAAGGAGGGAAGGGGATGAGTCCCTCCACTTCTGCGGAAACAGCTCTAGCATCCCATGCAGCACGGACAAAAGCAGGGGACACAGCAGTGCTTCAGCAACCCAGTCCAACCCAGGGATAACAGGCAGTAAAAGGACCCTTGGGTGACATAGTTAGGGGAGAAACTGCTTAGGTCCATTCAGCCTAACGGACCATGTAAAAGTTGACCACAGTGACGTTTCTCAAACAGTGCTAATTGTCTTCACAAGTTATCAGCAGTAGCTGCACTTCAGGAATTTTCTTCACGATCCTTTTCAAACACCTCTAAATCAATTTTCCTGGCACATCCCCAAATGTTCTTTTTGAAAGCTTACCAGTTGCTCAAGAAAATATAAAAATAGTTCACCTGGGCCAAGCAAAGGTCCATCCAGACCAGTACCTTGTCTTGGACGATGGTCAACAGGCACAAGATGAAGACAAACTCACGGTGGTATAGTTGGAAGACTGTTAATGCTGATCTAATCCAGCTAATGCGATCGAGCAAGCAGGGCTCTGTCTCATCGGGTGAAATGCCTGAAGCACAACAGGCAAGACGTGTTTCACCCTCAAATTCCAGGAAAGCATTGTGCAAATACTCTGCGTGGGAAGGCTGTCTTTACATGGCCCATGTGATTGAGTACAGTAAAAATGTCCCAAGTCTCTCCCTGGTGTAACTGCATTGCACCCAGTGGGGTTACACCAGAAACAAACTGGCTTACAAACCTAATGACCTTTCATGAAGGAATGGTCAATGGGGCAGTAGCAAGAAAGAGATGGGGAGAGAGGGGTCATTCCTGAAACTGATGTTCTTTGTTACCAGATCTGTGCTCTGGACACCTGAGGCCTGAATCAGCTCTTAAACCCACCTCACATCACTGTAACCCCACTGACATTAGTAAATTAATCCTGAGGAAGGTAAGTGTAAGACCTGTGACAGATGTGACTGACCACCCAAGGCTGGCAATATCTGAGCCTTTTATTTATTTCACATAAAGCAACATGAAGGAGCTGGTCTAAAGCCCAAATAGCACATAGAGCACAGCTGCCAATGACTTGGAAAATGGCATTTCAAAGCAGCAGAGAGGTTTTACACCCTCAACCTTTTCATTAATCTGATGGATTATCTACCTCTAGATGATGTTGTTCCAACATACTGCTTCAATACCTATGAGTAACTGTGCCACTGATGAATAAACACCATTTTGGGGGGGAAAAATTCCATATAACATCTCTATATTTCATATAATACCCTCCTGTGCAAATATTCAAAGATGAGCAGTTAGGTCAGGTGGTCTGTGTATTTTCCCCTCCAACAAAAATCAGTATATTCAGTTGCAAACTACCAACTATCAACATTTCTCACAAACCACCATGTAAATCTTCTCAGTTGACTTTCTCAATTGAAAATGGTGTTGAAAGCACTGTTAAACACTGCTGATAGTTCCAAGACTTCCTTGGCTTTCACCTGTCTTGGAGCTCTTGCCACAGGACAGTCAGGATATATCACCCTCTTGTTGGATCCAGATGAGATGCTGGCACTAGATGAACTACAGGGGAACAACACAAACAATAAAACAAAATAGAAGTATCTCTTCCAAAAAGCCTTTCAAATATAATCCAGTGAAAAAGAGCTGAGTAGAAAGTCAATGTAATTAATTCATACACTCCCCCAAAGACAAACCTGGAGCATAGAACTTGGGGTTTTTTTGATTTTGGTTTGGCTTTTGTGCTTTTTTTTAAGGTGTGTAGTATAACACATGCACACACACTAACAGGAACTGCTTTGTCTGATTTGGCACTTGACTGTGTATTCCTGCTCTGTGGATTGGATATGTGAATAAAAATGACAAATGAAGAAAACAAGAAGTCCTCTGACTTCTGCAACTCTTGCTGTAAAAAGAGACAAAAATGATACTCCAGTGAACTGCAGGCTTTAAGGCTCTTATGGCTGCTAGGTAAATCAAAAAGTAAAGAAAGGAATCCCAGCTTACCCAGTTCTTCAACTGGGAGAGTTATCTGGCAACGCTGCATCACCCGACACAGGATTTTGTCCCAAATATATCAATGAGAGATGAAGTTTCATGGTAGTTGAGAGAACTACCATGTACCTAAAGGGCACCTCAAAGCTACAAGTCTGTAAGTAAACTGAAGCACGAATTATGCTTCTCTCTCTTTGGTTACGTTATCCCAACCACATTCAGTAAACAAATACCAGCACATCTTGGAATCTCTAACCCTATGCCAAATACAGTCCCAAGGGCCTATAAGACATGGGTTAATGAACTGGCCAAGTGCAAGATGATGTCTAACTATAATTTCACATCAGGCTAACATCTGCACATCTACTGGGCATGTTGATGGTAAACACAAACTTCTTAGCAGAGATACTGATGATTAATTCTTTATTCCCACTAAATTAACAAAGATCCCTGACACGGTTGAATAGTGCACTCATTAGACGAGTATAATAGATATGCTGCAGGGGTAAGATGAAGGACTCTAATTATCCTAATTTGGTCAAGATTGTTTGAATATCTTGCCTTTGGAGAGTAAAGGAGCCTAAGGGAATTTGGTTCGAAATCCCACATCTAAATTCTTTAGACTTATTTAAAAATCTAGTTCATGAACCTTGGAGTAAGTCTCCTAAACGTCTTTTGAGACACCTGTCTGAGTGTCTGAGGGCTTAGTACCTAGCCACTTTGTGGATGTTAGCATACCTTAGCAAAAATGGCTGCCCAAATAAGGAAAACGTGGAGGACACAGTTAACAGTGATTCACTAGGTTGACATTCTCCCTATTGTTCTTCGAGTCCTCATAGAATGGGGTGGAGAATTAGGGAACTAATAGGCATAAGGTCAATGAGCTGTTCTATGAGCAACACAACTGATGAAGGTGAGTTTCCTGCAGATGTATGCCCTACATCCTCCAATTACAACCACTTTCCTTTGTAATCACGGTACCCCTCAGTTCCCTTCCACGTGCTCATCTGTTAGCCTGCACAAGCAATAGCGCATGCTGCATCTGATTTGGAGCTACATGTGCTGACCGGTCAGTGGGCTGTGGTCTCGGGCTAGGTAAGGGATTGATCATTAATGCTAGTCCTTCACTTTAATAGGAGGGAATAGAGCATTCTAATAGGAATAAGGCATTAATAGGAGTCCCTCTTTTCCAGCCAGCTATTGACAGTCATTAAAACTGTAGACACCTAAAATCTTTGTCTTTTACCCCATGACTCTATCCTCTACCTAATTTGATCAAGGAATTAAAAAATTGCATAGAAAGGAATAAAGATATGCCTTTTGTCATAAAGTCTTGATTCCTAGGAACCAGGCATTGTGCAAGCGAAGAGGAATTATTATGGAATGGACAAATGGATGTCTTCATAAAAACAAAGTCAAAAGGCCATTCAGAGAAGCCCATTTTCCTGTTCTTAAAGCTAATTTGATTAGTTGTCCTAGAGGTAGGGTTGGTTAGTTACTTACCATCAATAAAAATTATCATAAATACTTCTCATTTTCAAGTCTGAGTTAATTCAGTGCCATCTGAGCCACCCCCATAGAGAACATGGATTCTAGCAACAAAAGTTTCTTGTTGCCAGCTCCCTGCCAAGTGTTACAGAAAAAATGCATTTTTTTCTGACTGAGCATCATGCACAGCACATTCCAGATGGCAAGGGAAGAAATGGAGAAGACCTAGTCAGCAAGGATTTAACTGGGGAAGGTTCTTTGCACCCACAAATTTGACAGGATCCAACAGGAGCTGCACCGCTGATCAGAAAATCCACAGATCAAGTTTCTTTAAAAGAAACCTGTGACTATCTTGCTAGAATGTCTTCTATGGAAAGTATAAAAATGGAAGGTGACAAACCAGAATTCTAGCAATCTATCAATCAGCAGCAGAAAGATACTTTAAGGTTTTCATTTATTACCTTCTGGGGTTTTTTTTGTCTATACGGTATCCAGCACAATGTGATCTAGAATGCTATTCAGTGTTTCTAGGTATTCTATTAGAGTCATTCTAGGTATTCCATTACATACAGCATTTACATCAGAGAAGGGCACAGCACGGCTACACACTAAGACCATCAAAGCATACAGCCATCTCCATCAGAATAAGAGGTTCTCCTTCAGTTTGTCAGATTAAGGACATTTGTGTTACACTCATGAATCTTTGTGGCAATAAATATTTCCTACACCTGACAATGTTGTATGTTGTTACAATGACGAATCTTGAATTAGTCCTGTCCCCGGTGCCCATAACCTCAGGTAGAAGCTCTGAAGGCTGAAATAAGCCTAGCATGTTTTCAAGCATCTGGTTCACTACAGTTTGGATGCTTTATCTATCCTTATTACCTGCTGGTTGTCCTAATAAGCAGTAATGCAGTGTTGGCTAGATGATTTCCACAAATCCAAAGGGATTTCATTCAATGCCAGCAATGAAATGCAGAGACAACTTTAAGAAAAGTCAACACAAGGATAGTTTTGATTCTCAGCTGCAGAATATGGGTAAGAGGAGAGAAAGGCCTTTACATTTTCATTGCGGCTATCTAATTTTGTGGCTTGACTCCCACCACAGAATTAAGTCACTTGAACAGCTAGTAAAGCTACTGCTACTGCAGCATCTGAGCACCGTTGGAGCGTAAAGGCTGTGACTACCTTCTCTGTGTCTCCTGAGATGCTCCACACAAATGGAATATATATCTACATCCATCTATGCAGGAATAATTTTTCATTAGCCAACTTTACATTGTCTTTCACAGTGCCATGAGGTGACAAAACTGGAAGAGAGAACAGTGCCTAATGCTGTTAATCCCCAGTGAAAGCACCAAGAAGCAAAATCTGATCAGCCTGTTACATTAAACAACTCAAGGATAAGATCAATTCAGTGACATGGCTAGGAAACACAAGACAATAAAATGGAATAGGTAATTTACCCCAGAGTCTGTCAGGGTACTCACCACAATCATGGATGTGAAGATACATGCTATGGATGGATTTAAGAAAGGGAGGAATCATTCTATGGATGGGACCTGCAGGGAGAATTTAAGCTTCTTATCCAAGGGTGTAAAGCAATCCCAAAAAAAAGCTTGGAAAGGGCTGTTCCTCATGTCCACAGCCATGAACAATTACATCGCATATTCTTCACTTTATACCCAGCAACATTTAAACCAGCATTCCCCTGCACATTCAGTGACCAGGGAGGAAGGGAGAGCACAGGACAGAGCATTGGCAAAGTTGACTACAGCAGAGGTAGAAGTGTGGAGGATTGAACCAGTGGGACTTCAGCCATCTGTGAACCATAGTGCCTTAAATTTAGCTACAGGCAGGATACCAGGCTTGAAATCTTAATGATCTGCATTGACGTGGCAGATCTCATGTGGCTAGAGAAAACAAAGAGCAGGGCAGAGCCCCTTGATGCATAATGGGAATTCTCAATAACAGCAAATCCACTCTCATCCAAAGGAAAGTTTCTGTGTTGTATGGAGCTCTCACCTTCCCCAGCAGTAGCTGGCCATTCAGTTGTGGACCTTAGAAGACAAGAACATTGCACATTGTGTAACTGTTGAAATTTCGTTATACCATTAGAGTTGATGACAGGATGCACAATTTATTATAGGGCTAGGAAACCAATACAAGCTTTCTGTTATGAGCAAAGCTAAAATCAGACTGGAACTTTTCCCAGAGTATGGGATGAACAAGAGGAGCCTGAAGCTGAGTTTTCACCACCTTCAAATACAGATGACTTAATTAAAATAAAAAAACATATCTGATTTGACTGGTTTTCCCCCTTACCCCAAAGTCAGCACATTGGAAAGTGAACACAATTTATCTTACTGAAGAAGCACATGTTCAGGTAGATCCAAGGGAGGGGCTGGAGAGGCTTGGGAATGAACCCTTCTTTGCACAAGTTGGGAGCCTAGTTCCTCCTTATGCTCTGACTGCTCTCTGCTGCATTAGGATGAAACAGAAGCCTTCAGTTGGGTGTAAATACCATTTATTCCCTCACTGAGGTTCCTCTATGCTGCCACAGCAGCGCAAGTTGCTTGACTGTTGGTCCGTACCAGTAAAACAGCAGCAGTAGAAGTACACCAGCCAGGGATGAGGATCAGTCCTAGCAAGGATACAGTTACACCAGTGTCAGGGCATCTCACACCAGCAGAACTTATTCCACTCCCTCAAATAGAATAAGATATCCCTGGAGAAGCACTTTCATCTCTGGGCAGATCTGTCCACCCTGTGTATACTATGCACCCCGCAGAGGGCAACCTCAAAGCCCTCTTCAAAACCAGCTTCATGACCATACAAGCAGCAAACCAGTACACAGAGGTGCTGACACAGCTGAAACACGTAGACCTGAGCATGCCTGGACACATAAAGGAGGTTAGCGGTCCGTCAAACATGTCTGACAGGCTATCCACAAACCAGTCCTGTGGACACGAGATGAGCAGTAGATACATGCTGCTACAGTTAAGATGGTGTACAGGCAAACAGAGGCAAGACTGTAAAAAGTCAATTAGGATTAGGCAATAATACATCATGGATCAGCCCTATAAAATTTAAGTGCAACTGATTCTGCAAACAACCTTGAATTATACCTTCTTATGGGAAATACAATTACACAATGCAGAGAACCTATTTCTTTAGGGTCCCTGAAATCACCAAAGTCCCTCTTTGAGTCCTCAGAGTCATGCCTAAGAGACTCGCACTGGCCCTAAGCAGGGCAAAAGAGACACACTCTATTACAAAAGATCCTTTTCTTTTTCTCCTCAACATCCTACTCCTGGATCTAGCACAAGCCAGTTTTTTAATAGACAAGTTAATGGGCCTGTGCGAAGTGACTGACTCTTCATGTTTAAAAAAAAAAAACAAACACACTTTTATTTATACAGTATACAGTTGCCATATGAACTGACAGTTAAGACAAAACCACTCAGCAAGTTAATGATTTTTTTTTCCTTTCTGTGAAGCATCTACAAGATGAAATCCCACCTGCATCTCAGTTTCACAGCCTTACCTTATTTAAACAATTCAGCTCCTTTTGTCTCTCATTTGTACTGCACTTTGTGCGTCATTCTAGGTTGTTTCACTGCCTATTGCACAATTACAAGTGTTCAAACATATAGAAGGCAAGAATAGCTTAGCTTGTTTCGGTTGCATTACAATCAATACCTCTGCCTCAGGCACCAAAGAACGTATGAGAAAACGAGTTTTCTGTTTTTATAAACTTTGTCTATCTTCAAGCTCACTTTGATCCATTCTTCTACACAAATGAATAGGGTGGGGCCATTTCAGAACAAGTAGAGACAACAACAACGTTCTGTTAGACTGAATCTCAACAGAGGTGACCACACCAAAGGCCACCTTCTTAATGATCGTGCTTTTATTCTCCAATTCACTTGGAATCTTTACTCTCCCTTCCCGAATTGAACAAATGAAAGCTTTGTGATATCTGTTCCTTTTCATTTCATGGCAGCAATGGGTTTTTTTTGCTTTGATCTGATCCGTATGCCATGTTGTGAAGGTACTGTCTGCTAAAATAGGAAAAACTATGCAGTTTATGATTGCTGGAAGTGAAAGCTATTTGTGGGGGTGTTTTTTGATAACATGGTAATTCAGACCATATCCTTACCTAAAACAACTGGGAGAGAAACAGTGTATTACAATACTGAAAAACTGTTAGAGCAGTTTCACCACAAAAAAAACCCCTGTGGTTTACATAAATGAGGATTTACAAGTCTAAGAAAGAATTGCAGACATTTTAAAAGTAGCACAACATTTTTTGAGCAGTTTAGCTCCCTTTCAATCCAACAAAAAAAGTAGTTACATCTTTGGTGTGCCAACCCTTTTGGAAAACCAGCATTTTAATCAACTCTGGAGATTTGAAAAAAATCTCCCTTAAAAATCAAAGACTATTTTGATCACCTTTTGGCTGAGATAACAAGAGTTTGCCAGAATATGTACGAAGAGCAAAACATCAAGGAAAACCATGAAGAGGTGGTACAGAATTCCTTTACACCACAAGATATTTCAAATACAGATCTCAGTCTTCAGCCTAGGTCTAAACATCAACACAGAGGGCTCCCATCGCATCATCATCCTCTAGCAAAAGGAAGTTTAAATTCTAAAAGGCAGCAATATCACTAATCCAGTTACAGCAGGCTCTGAGAAATGCATCTTTCAGTTCAATCTGCACAAGCACAGCTGAGCACACTGCTGCCTGTATTCCCTCACTGAGACCTCTCCTACAGTTGACTTTGAGCTTGATCTTTCTCCCATTGAGGTCATGAAAAATCTCCCTCTGATGTCAGTATGGCCAGGAGGGGTTGGCATGTGTAGAAATCTAATGAATTGTGGGTGGTTGCTCTATCTTTTGTGCTTTGTTAGGTGTTTAGTAGGTATTTTTTGCACTCTTGCCAGTTTCCAATTTCACTGGGGTATGTTGCAGTTTTTAATGGAAAATAACTGTTGTGTTTGGTTGTATTTTGTGAAATGCCCAAAGGCTTTTGCATACAAGCATCCTATAAAAATTCATTTGTGTTTTATTATTATTAATAATAATGCCACTGGATCAAGGGCAGTCTAGACTCTACATATGGGCCCAGCTAACTTGAGCCACCCAGGTTGGATGATTTTTGTCTATTTGTCTACAGTGCCAGGAGATGGTAGTCTCTCCACTGTTAAATTTGAGCTTTGCAGCTGAATATTCCTGACTATGTAGCTCGGACAAGAAGGATCACTGTAATTGCTTGTATATTATCAGCGTGCAGGTCATTTAAAGACTTATTTCTAATCCAAGGTCTTAATTCAAGAGAATGGGAAGCTACCATCCCAAGGATGTAAGGCATAATTATAAGCTTGTTACTAGCCAGCATGCATTCTCATCTAACTACTTAGAAGCTTACACACAGTATGATTATATTAAAGACGATCCAACCTTTGAAAGCGACTCTTGGGTTAAAAGGAGCTAACAGAACTAGCAGGCTATTTGTTGATGAAGTTATGCTATATTTCGAATACATTTGTTGATTATAGTTATCAAGGGCTCATGCAAACACACACACATGTTCCTAGCAGCTGTTCACTAATTTGGAAATGTAAGAATCACTAGGAAGAGGGGAGTATGAGCCTTTACCACAAACGGATGCAAGGTAGTGTGGGTCAAATAGTTTAGGAAAAAAAAATCCAAATCAAGTCCAGAATGCTGACTTCAGCTCATCAATGATTTGTGAGATCACATTGCTCGTTTTTCCTTCCTAAGAGTATTTGGACAACTGCCAAGTATTTGTAAAAAGGTTTCATGAATTTTAGCACGAATGACAGTTTCTCAGAAAACTTCTGCCAAAACTGTCTCATTTGCTATTCATTATTATCCTGTTAAAAAAAAAAAAAAAAAAATCGAGTATTTTTGCAGGAGAAGACTGCAGGAAAAATGGTGTGACCCAGCAGGTAATGCAAAGAGCAATAGTTTGAACAGGATCTTCATTAATGGCCTATAGTCTGACAACAAGTATGGTGCGTTGATGCAGGGGGGGCAGGAACAGGGTGGATTTGGGAGTGTTTTGGTAAGAGAAGATGACCTTATACTTTACTATATCTCATATGTAATTGCAGCTGATCTGGAATTTTAGTCAGATAACACTTCCAACAGGGAACCATAGTCCCTCCCTCTGACTGAGCTACTGGAGGCATAACGGCACCTACACCACAGGAGAGGTACTTCTCCCTGGCTATGGGACAAGACTGAATATGTAAGAGGTAGGACTCATCTCAACTTTGGACAACTACACTTCTAGAGTGTCATTCATTTGACCTATTTAAAAGTTTGCTTTAGCGTGAAATGAATGTCATTCTAGAAATGCCTCTTTCTGTAGAGTGACTAAAATGAAGGCCAGAGTGACATACTCTGGTGGAGATGCCTACACCATGAGATCTGACATTTGGTCAGTTGGATCCCAGACAGATGAATGTGCTACAACTTCCTCGTGCCATTTCAGAACCTGAAAAAAATGTAATTTTATAACAACAACAAATTTTTCAGCTGTCGTTTCCTGGATCTTTTTGTTCCTTGAGAACTTGGAACTTTAGTTATTTTGCCCCAGCTCAGGCTAAATGTAAATTTTCATAAGGAGAAAATATTCTTATTTTTGGTCAGCCTTACTTGTAGAGGATTGTTCAGCTAGCCATGCTTTAAAGGCCCTTTAAGGGCTTCGCTTTATAAAATCAGTACAAAGTTCTGGTTGCTGCAAATGAAGAAATATTTCTCCCAGATAGCACTGATATTTGGAATGTGATCTAAACCTCTCTGCTTCCCAAGATTCCACTGTACTAGGAAGTATAATACCCGATGATGCTTTATCATATAATGACATACGGACAGTGCCAAATGTGTGGAGTTGGACTTTGCTGTTTGGTTCAATATTATATACAGTGGCTAGCCAATTCTCTTTTAAGATGTCATTGCCTTCACTTTGGCTGCTTTCAGATACTGGTTTGAAAGAAGTGGTAATGCCTTAACACACCCAGACTAGAAAAGAATGCTAAATTCATAGCACTAGTACGGTACAATTTTCAGTGGACTCTGAGCTGAAAGTTACTGAACCAACTGAATTGGTAACTGTTACAGACAAACACAATCATCCTGCTAAGACTGTCCAAAGACACATCCATCTAGTAACTCATGATGTGTTCATGTTTACTTCTGTCAACACTTGCTGCTATGAGGACTCCAGAGTGTGTGTAGAAATACACCATGAGCAAGTGTTAGCTTACACCACTTTATGTGGCCCAAATATTATGGTACAAATTCACTCATGGCATAAACATTTTGTTTACACAGTACTAGAGGTAACTATAATGATCAGATACAGGACAAGAATACAGATCCAAAAAGGACCAGAATACTAAATTCCACCAAAATCCAAGACTGTGAATCCATAACCCCTGATTCATCTGCTACTTAACGTCTGTATTCTACAGATGCCTCCATATATGAATTTCAAGTTGTAAGGACACCTAAAGCTCTGCTTCTCCATGGGCCAGGAAGCACCCCAGCCTCAACAGTGCTAAGCCAAGCAAAATCCCAAAGTTGGTCATTCTTCCGCTCCTCTCTCCCCATTGCCTTGATCCATCAAGAGTCTGCAAAGTACCCCTACACACCAGGCACCACACAACATGCAGTAGCAGCTACTGTTTTCTTTCTAGATACAGCCACCACAGCATTCTTAGTTCAGTTGTCAGATCACTCTGCTAGCGTGGAAGAAACTTGGGATGGTGCCTGCCACCACCACGCCACAGCCAGCCCCAGAGAGTTCAAATGCACATTATTTGTCTGCCATGCAAATCCCCAGCCTCTGAAGTATACACTGTTGTCCTTTTCTCTCACTGGAGTTGTTTCACTGGCCAGAAGTGAAAGCCCTCTTTTTCCTCTTACATGGAGAAGGAAATCTTAAAGACGGGTCCTACTCGATGCATGGCAAAGGTGTTTAGAATGAAATGGCCCTTGGAGAGAGAAGTCACTGTGCTCCTTGGAAGCACTGTCTTATTCTTGGTTTCTAACCTAGTTCACCTTCAGTTCTCTTTAAGTCTTTAATTCCACAGCAGGGTCAGTATCTGCACTGCAAAGATCAGATACACACATTATTTAGGAAACTCTCTGGGAGGTGAGTTTGAGTTCCCTCAGGCAAAAGCAATAACTGAACGAGGTTTCCCACAGCCTGGGGGAGTGCTTTAATCACTAGGCTCCTGTTCAAATGGCCACCTCCACTTAGTCTTCTGCCATGTTTTAGAAGAAGAGAGAGACAAGCTCTGCTTTTGGAATAAAGGGTGTAACAGGTGGCTACGTGCTGGTAAAGATCCCACAGTATCCTCAGCATTTCCTAATAGAAAGCTGACTGCCTGGTCCTGATGTACCTTGTTCTTCCCACATACCTGTATGGGGCCAAGGCACTTAACAGAGGTGTCTGCTTGCCTTGGGCCAGCCACAGCCACATAAAAGCTCAGCAATATAACGCTCAGTGTTGCAGCATCAAAGTCCCACTTTGGATCAAGCCTGAGGCTGCTACCAGAGGGAATTTACAATGTCAGGACTTAAAACTGTATGTGATGCTCATTACTGTAACAACTGACTCTAGTCTAACAAAAGCAGCAATGCCACAATAGTTATTGTTAAGCAGTTTAATTGATCCAGACATTTATGCAGAGCCATTTACCTGTTGGGGCTCTAAGCAGAAGCTAAGCTAACCTTCTTTTCATTCCCACATTAGATGATTTGTAATTTCTTAACTCAGCCTGATGGGATGGATGTCCCCAGGCTTTGGGGCCTTCAGCAGCTATTCTGGTTGCTCATCTCCAAAACTGACTCTGCATGTATATTGGTATATTGTGCTAGTCACCACAGATGACACCCTTTATTTTTGGATGCAAACACTTTACCTTAATTGTGTATGCAACTCATTGGTCTCTGAGGTTCACCTTACTTCACCTCCAAAGCTTTAGTGAGGTAATATGGTTTAGTGAACTCCAAAGATTTTTGCGAGCTACCTTGAAATAGTATGGTCTTCTACCTTTTTTTTCCCCCACAGACCTATAAACAAAACCAGTGAATTCACAAGACTAACAGGGATCACTAACAATAATCCCAGTTGAAATTGTCTAACTTGCATTTTCCTCAGAAGAAATAGATGACAAACAGTAGGCTGGTCTATGGGCCAGGTAGGAAAACCTGTTGACTTTCTCGAATAAACCCAAATAATTTTATTTTTTTTTAAACACATCACTCCAAACTACTAAACTTGCTTCCTAATACTAGTCCCCCAAACTACCTACCTGTAACCTACATTAGAGTCAATGGGGAGAGTGGGCATGCAGCACCAAGAAGAGTTGCTGCATTTCCAGGTAGAAGTCTGACTGAGCTAAAGAGGTCTTACTCTATTTAACACTGATTTTGCAAACAGTCACCGCTGCTGTACATAAAAGAGAATAGCTAATCAATGCCTTACTCCAGTCAACTAACGAGATGGATGAATGGATTTTCAAGAGTTAGGTACAAATTAAAAGCTAGTGACTTCAGATGAGACTCAAGGGGTGAGACAAAATTCTTGATTACTTGAGCTATGCACTGACCAAGTACTAGGAGAGCTTACAGCCAAAGGAAGCAAAAGGCACTGCTGCACATCCTGACTATTCATAGAGCTCATGCACCCGTTTCATTCCATTTATTTTCCCCTTCTGGAAAGCATGAGATTCTACATGTGTACTTTACGTGTACATGGAAATAATAAAGGGAGAATATACATTGTGGTAACAATAATCAAATAGTCTTAGACACTAAGTAGCACGTATGAAATATTCTAACATCAGTTGAAGATTCTGTTGTGCAAGTTCCTGGCACCTTAGTGGGTAGAAATTAACATCTTTGGACCCATTCTTCAGATACAGGATATTAATGTCTCGTGAAGTCAAACATGAGCAACTTACACTTCTTTTCTTTCCCTCTAAAATGAAATAGGACTTCTAGGTAGTTTTGTGGCTAAGGGGAAACTCAGCTCTTTTGTTGACCTAGTTAAACTGGATTAGTATTTTTCTACATTTATACATTCTTTCTTGCTTTTAATAGCTGCTTACACAGACATACTAAACAAAAAATACATATAGCTGAAAATCTGAAGTCACTTCCTCCCTTTGTCTGTTGATGTAGTGGCAGAAGAACAGATGGTTGAAATTAAAGAACTGCTTGGAGATGTATCAGAGCACGCTAGAGAAGGAAAGCAGACGGCATTTCTTTTTGAAAAAAACCTTTTCTCTGAGCAAACCAATGAACAAACCTAGGTTACTAAGGAATTTCTTCCTCTAAGAAGGTAATTCCAAGCTAGTACCCACTAAAACCAAACCAGGCATTCGCCTTACGTGGGCAGAGAATCATTCTTTACCTACC
>NW_008825071.1:918313-935483 GCF_000699105.1 Pygoscelis adeliae | reverse complement strand
GTTGTTGCATTTCTGAAGCACTTAAAAAATAACAGTCTAAAATAAACAAATAATTTCCTTCCAGTAGCTATACAGAATCAAGTACACCCATGCTGTAAATCACTTAATGTCAACCAGATTTATAGTTGGGGTGAATTAGATCCAGAATGTTTCATTCCCCAAGTTCCTACCAAATAAGCCATATACAAAGATGTGTTGGCACAAAGTATGGCAAGTGAAAAAACTGTTCCAAACCTGTTGACTGATACCACATTCATCCTATTGTTAGCGGTGACATATCTGAGGAGAAAAACAAAGACACATTACATGTATTATTAGAGAAAGTGTGAGATCATCACTGTGGATGGACAAATTCATAATTCCCCTGCCTCTTCTCTCTTGCATCTTCACATGAGGTGCCTCCTTCCATCTTTCTATTTAGCTGTGCTCCCAGCTCTTGAACTTTCATCTTACCTATGACTACTCCAGTGAATTCTTATTCAGTGTAATATCCTGGTTACATCTGTCATGAAAACGACATATTTATCCGGTTTGATTTTTTTTTTTTAAATTATACTAAAGATTATACATATAGCATTCCCTGTACCAATTTAAAAGCACGAGAAGTTAAACAAAGAAACCATGCTTTCCCACTTCCCATTCTCTCACATTACCCTTAATTAAATTGCATTTAAAATTTTAATAAAAATCAGGCCTGATTTTAATTAAACCTTCCTCCCTCCTTTACCCTCTTCTATTTCAGCCTCAAACAGGAGCACAAACCTATTTGCTTCAGCTCTCCTCCTACAGCCACTTCAAGAGGTAATTTTTGCAGTGCTCCAGAAGTCAGAGTGTATGTCGAGTTAATGAAAATGTGCTAGAGGGACAAATGAATACTTGCACAACTGAATACAGGTCAGTGATAGCCAGCACCAAGAAAGGAGGAAGGGAAGTCTGGCCGTCTTTTATGAGAAATTTTTGAGATGGCTTATGAAACAATTCATACACGTCCTCAGTTTCATCCTTTGAACCCCTAAGCCCATACACACTGGATTGAAACTCCAGAGTTTTGGCACCTCTGGTAGTTCCGACAAGTAACTCCATAAGCAGACGGGTGGTGCGAGAAGTCACTTGCAGCAGCTCTCATGCTTTCTTTGCTCTAGCCAGTATATGGGACACACAAGTAAATCAAACACAAACTTCTTCATGCGAGCATCTGAGTGCACGAAAGTCCGATGGAGACTGGCCACTGATTTCTGTGGGAACAGGAGCAGGGACAACTCAATTCAATATATTTACAAATCATGAGCTACCTGTCAGTCCTCCTGAGTATAGAAAAAGCTGCTGACCTTGGTGATTTAATTTCCCCGTACATGGGAAATTAAATCACCTTGATATCGACGAGTGCTGTGTGCCTAATAACCAACGACATGGGTCTGATTCACTCAGGCCACCCAAAACAGAGGAACAGTAAAGGAATAGTTGGGGCTACTGAAAAAGGTCTGAGATTCCAAGCAACCCATGCAACTCAGGGGTGACTGCTAAAGCTAATGCTCATTAAAACTATTTATACTACTTGCAACTATTTCAGAGCAGACAGTGCAGGTGATTGTTCAAAAAAATAAGTTTGTCATCACTTGAGACAGTGACCAAAGAGACTTTTCTGTCTCCAGGATAATCACAGTAAAACTACGCAGAGGATGTGAAGCTGTGTTCAGAAGGCAAAAGAGATACTGCAAAAGTATTGGCTCAGAAGCTTGCAAAACCTGGAACTGTGAAATATTCATATGTTCTGAGTAATGTGTCTGCAAAACTTGTTTAACTACGATAGACGTTATTTTTGTAACTTAATCCTGTGTTTTTTGCAGAGGTGGTTCAATTAAAAGGGGAAGAGAAAAATCAACATTTTTCTATATGAAAGACAGACATCAAAGTAAATAAAATGAGATTATCTACCTCTGTTACTTCCAGAAGCTAATCTTCCACAATGCATAGTACTCTGAAGATCTGTCTGGCACTCTCCTTCTTCTCATTCCGCTTTTCCCCTTATTATCTTTCCATGTTTATTCCTCCCTGTGACTAATATCTGTTCCATTTTTCACATATTTCCTCTTTTTTTTCTGCTTGTCACCTTTTTGCAAGCACTTCCCCATTTCTCTTGGAACACAAGTCAGTGGCAAACTGCCTCAAAACCAACAGTATTCAAGATCTGTCACATCTGATCTCGCTTACACTGATGGGAATCCACCAGTGGGTGCATTATAACAAAACACACATCTAATATATTGCATAATGTAACACAGAGCCATTGTATGAAATATCTGGAATCAGTAGAGACACTCCAAAAGTCGTGTGTCCTGCCCATCAAGCGCAATTGAAACTGGAGTTTAGCCATAGCTGGATCACTTGCAGGCTGAACAGCTACATTTGAGGCTGTATTAATAATATCCTATTAATTCTAAGCTTGAAGGGGACTTCTTATGTTTTTATTTTCAATTGCACAGCTTTATATTGAAAACTGCACATAACCCCCCTACCATGAATGATAAAATGCATTAAAGAAAAGCTGAGCGTGCAAAAATGAACAGGATCAAGGGCATCAGGCTTATGGTTGCTTGTGCAAACTCATGTAAGCCTTCCTTGCACGTATGCATTCTTCAATGACATGGTGACAGGTGATTTTCCCCAGGACCTCTACCTCATTCAGTGCCCAGAATTGCCAGCACAACCTCTTAAACACAACACTAAAACCAGCATTCATTAATGGATGCATAGGCTCCTCTGTCATATTCATCATTAGAGCACCTAAGTGCTTTGCACAGCACTAACAATAATAATAATGATAATGATAATAATGAATTTATTATCAAAAAATAGCTTTGAGAAAGGAAGAGCTATCCTATCCCCATCATACAGACCAGAGCTGAGACACTGGTCTATCTCAAAATTGCCCCCTAATTTTGCATTCCCTGCTCATGATCTACTTTTTTTTCTTCCAGATTTTTTGCAAAGTTTTCTGTGTTTAAAGCCTAGCTCCTACTGACACATGGACTACTCCAGAGCAGCGTTCAATTGCATGGACCTCTAAACATCTTGTCTCGTGGTCCATCTCTGTTCTTAATGTGATGGACACCCACTGGAAGAGAACAGCATGCAATCATGTGATTAGAGATGACTTCTGAATGCACATACATCATGGTGCTGCTGTAGCATTGCTATGATAGCCCTTACTGAAACATGCCCTAACTTCTCAACACTTAACTTTGTACCAAAAAAAAAAGCTGCATTAAAAGGATGGAGAGTTGCATTGTTCTATGTATACAGGCTGTGCCTCTATATACATATATATGAATTTATAAACTTGTACCACACAGACCTGTCCTGTTTCTACAATCTGCAGCACAAACCTTTATATCTTTAACAGAGAGTTATGGATAACTGATAGCTGTTGCTGCCCTCAGTATGGTCTAATCAAGGCATCATTCTGCAGACACAGTATACAGCTACTGAAGGATAACAGAGGACTATGCCAAGTTCAGAAGCTCTGGAGTCTAGTTTTTAAGAACTATTCTTTCCATTTATCTTCAGCCTCTCTAACCTTAGTGACCAACTGCAGGTTGTCTTTGCCGCTATTCTTCTACTGGGTCTTCTGTCTCTGCCCTCAGAGCTATCACCTCTGCCTGACCCTCCACTGTACCACAGATCAGTACCAAATATATAAAATCCTATCCTTCCCTCCTCCTGGTGCATCACCTGTCTCTCATAATTTCAACCTCCCAGTTCCCATGCATAAGGAAACAAAGAGAAATTACAACTTTCAAAATCCTGGAAAGCAGAATGCCTGGTGGAAAAATCCCCGAGAAACATAGCTGCCAAATTTCAACAGCTCACACAATGGAGAAAGCGCGATCTCAGGTGTGTGGGTTTTTAAGGGGATTGGAGGTTGAATGATTTTGAGCTAATTTTCACAAGGTCAGTAAAAGGCACACATCTCAGATCAGACCAGCTTCCCAAGTTAAGATTCAAGTCTTTGCTCGAAAGCACAGGACTCAGTGAAAAAGCAGTGTATTTTCCTCCTTACTTCATTCTCAGAAATAGTTGAACCATTTTTGACTCCATGTTCCTCAAAAGTAACAACAATCTACCTTAGCCAAATAGCTGGCACGGAAAATCTGAGCCCAAGTGGTTTAAACTTTGGCAATGTTATCAGCAATTGCAACAAAAGTAATATAATGAAAAAAGTTAGTCACTCTTAATTGTCTGTGTCATTACCAGGTCTGCCTGTAATAATATGGTAGCTCAGTCTCCCAGCCTCTTCTAGATGACACTTGACTTACAATTCTGTGGGAATTTTTAATGTGTTACTATATGTTTACGTATATCTGTCATCATTTCATTATGAGATTAAAATTATATCCCCATTTATACTCTCATCAGAAATAATGGCCTGAGAATACCCATTGTTATTGCTGCAAATTGTAAATCATGCAATAAAAAGAAGGCCAATTATCAAACTGAAATTGCTCTAGAAGAAGGATCCCATTTTGTCACACAGGTGAGTACGGTCCTCAAATCTTCCCACTGTTTAGATATCTATGTGCAATGTGGCAGTTTCAGGGGGACAAGTGAGATTTTCTAGTCAGTACCCCATGAAATATTCATGTACTGATGATTGTAAGGCAAGGAAAAAGCTGTTATCCCATCTACAGATGGAGCACAGAGGCACAGGAAAATTAAATTCCCCATACAAAGCTCACAGGTGAAGTTTGTGGCAGAGCAGAGAACCAAACCTGAGGGTCTGAAGTCCCATGCTGGCTCCTTAAGCAACAAGCAACCATTTATTCCCCTCTATGCGTAGGTCTCAGATGTTATTGAAAGATGTCCTATTTTGCATTTGATTTTCAAAAACTCTAGACAAAAGCTAAAATATATGCTGAACCTTCACGGCAAGGTTAGGAGAAGAATTGAAAGAAAACAGCATTTGAAATGCTCTGATGTTTTACCTAAACCTGCCTCTTGGGAAAAAGATGGCTATTTCTGCTGATTTTTGGCATAATATGATAAATTGGTTAATCTCAGCCCAGTAGTCAGGTTGGTTCAGAGAGGTCAAAACAGTAACAAAACAGTAAATCCTTACATTTAGCACCATAACCACTTAATTATAGAGGATAACGTTGTGACATTGCTGTTGTTTAAGGCTGAGTACACCTCCGTTCTGCCATAGGAGTGGAAACATATATGCATTAATTTTCCTGGAATGCTTTTGCTTCCTTTTGGATTGCCTTTCATCAAGTTCAGATCTCAAGCAATTTGAAAAGCCAGCAGTGTTGCTAGAGAAACTGAGGTTAAAACTAAGCTCCTTTCTCCTTTTGCACGATGGGAATAGCAAAATAAAGTTTCACTGATTTTTTTTTTTAAAGTATCAAATCACTTTCTTAAAAAAGCTATGATAATCTCTAAAGAAATTAAAAGTGTTTCAATATCTGGTGTTTCCCAATTGTTTATTTAAAGGGCAAGTCCTGCAGCAATTTTTTTGTCTCTGTCATTTCATCACATTTACAACTTCCTGCAAATGTATTTTGTACATGCAACTCTCAGTGTAAATTTTTAGCACGCATTCAAGACCTCCTTGCCCACATCTCAAAAAAAATGAGATAAAACTAAAAGGTAGAAGTATGATATCAAGCAACCGAAACAGATACAAACACTGCAAGGACCTACGTAGCCACAGGACCACTATTCTTCTTGGGATCTGTACTGGGTCTGGCTGGGATGGAGTTAATTTCCCTCACAGCAGCCCACATGGTGCTGTGCTTTTGCATCTATGGCTAAAAGAGTATTGATAACACACCAGTGTTTTGGCTGTTGCTGAACAGTGCTCGCACAGCATGAAGACTTTCTTCCCCACAAAGCAAGTAGGCTGGGGGTGGGCAATAGGTTGGGAGGGGACACAGCCAAGACAGCTGACCCAGACTGATCAAAGGGATATCCCATACCATATAACATTGTGCGCAGCAATAAAAGCTCGGGGAAAAGGAGGAGGAAGAGGGGACATTCATGGTTATGGCATTTGCCTTCTCAAGCAACTGTTACTCATGCTGAGGCCCTGCTTCCCAGGAAAAGGCTGGACGTCTGCCTGCCGAAGGGAAGTAGTGAATGAATTCCTCTTCTTGCTTTGCTTGCACACTCAGCTTTTGCTTTCCTTATTAAACTCTCATTGTCTGGATCCACAAGTCCTTTGGCCTTCCTTCTTTTTTCTCCCCATCGCGCAGGAGAGAGGAGCGAGCAAGAGGTAGGGTGGGTGTCTGGCTGCTGGCCAGGGTCAACCCACCACAGGATCCCATGTAATAGGTGTGACTCACCTGACATTTTCTGTTAGGCTAGGCAAATGCATCTCTTCAGTACAGCAAAGCAGAGATCTAAAGATGTTATCCAGTCATTTCCCACTATACATGGTACAGAACAATTTTAAAACTTCAAAAAAAAAAATCAGACAGCTCACTCATCTCTCTAAACTTTTCAAGGTAAACAAAACAGTTGACAACTGTTGTGCAGTGTTGTGCACATTTCACTGCCTCCCAAAGAAAACTAGAGTTGGTCAGAGATGCAGGAGCAGCCTTTTGCTCTACAAACCAGCCATGCCATCTGCACTTCTTCTTCTCCAGCAGAGCTATCCAGAGAATTGTTTTCCTTACAGGAAATAACATCTTTCAAAAAACCCTCCAACTTGTGTCTGAATACTGAATATTTTGACACCACAGAGCTTCATGGTTTTACTTCCTGGTACTTGTATGCATTTGCCTTTATCAAACAGACTGTCTGGCCGGGCCAGCCAGTAACACCTAATGGTGCCACTTGCTGTCGAGTTACAGTAGTTCATCATAGGAGAGAAACACCTGGCCAGAAACCTTGACTCCGACATATAGTAGGGCACATGAGGTACCTGCCCTCACATTCCCCAAGGACTCCAAATACAGTCCTGAAATTACATTTTCAGTGTTCAGTCAACTTGCTGTTATTTTCTGAAAACCAAAACTCACGGATTTCTGGTATTTTATTTTTTGTGAAACAGGAAAATTTCCAGAGAAAGACAACTCTCCATCTGTTTTAATCAAAACCTAACTTTTATCACCTTCTTCCTCCTCTTCTTGCCCCTCCTCTCACAAAAAAAAAAAGTGAAGGTAAATTTCCAAAGAGCAGTCTTAGCTAAATGCCAACTGCCAAGAAGCTTGCTTAGTTTCAGGTTCTGCTTTTCCCTTATTTGCTGACACTAAACATTAAATTCATGGCTTCTATGCACTTAACACAAGTTCCTAGTTGCATTTGCAAGTAGCATCTTATGCACAACATATAGCCACTATCTAATCAACTTCTTCTCTACCAGTTTCAGTTAAATTCTTTTCTATTTTCTTACAAGGAAAACGAAAATCCCATGAGTTATACCACATGGAGATGCTCTAGACAAAACTGGCTGAGCTGCAACATTCTGGGATTAACCCATACCACATCATCTGTGCTGTGCAGCTACCACCCTGTGATACTCCTCTTTTACCAGCCCACACAGACAGTTGGGTATACCAGTGAGATAAGTCTATGTGGATTGCCATCATGTTACATTATGATGAAGCTATCTATATTCATGGCACTGTGTTAGAATTGCACCTTAAAATTTGCACAAATCATCATAAGCCTTTGACAGGCTTATCTTCTCTGCTGTTTCCCCTTCCCCATGAAATAATAGAAAAATAACACTAAAAAGGATCTAATAATCTTGGTCATTTTGGTGCTCCAAGGCAAAATCATCTGCTCCTACATCATTCTTCAAAGATATTTACCCACCTTTGCTAAAAGATTTCCGCTCTCAGAAACTCTGCCACTTCTCCAGGTAATCACTATCCTTATCACTACAAAGTATTCCTGAATATCTACCCTATTGTCTAACACATTGCAATTAGAGCCAGTTAGCCTGGTACAAAGAATAACAGTGTAGGATTATACTAGATACAATTACCTTCTGATTAGTCCCCTCTTTGCCAGAGCTTTTTATATATTTGAGGACCCTTATTAAAGTCTCTCTCCCTTTGAAATCCTCCATCCTTTGGGCCAAAAAACCCAATTCATTCAATCTCTCCTTACCTTTAAGTTTTCCAGACTTTCGATCATTCCCTTGTTCACTTTGGATTCTCTCCAATGAGCTCACATTCTATTAGAAAGGCACAGCCCAAAATCAGATCCAGTGCTCCAGCTGATGCCTTATCAGCACTGAGTGAAGCAGGATTACTTCATGTGTCTTGTCAGCTATATTCCTGTTTGTATGTCCCAGGTTGGCAAATTTTTTTATTTTTTATTTTTAAAAGCATTCCGAACTCATGTTCACACTTGTGATCCTCTACAACCTGCAAGGCTTTTTTCTGAAGAAGTATTTCCCAGCTACTTACTCATGTGAACTGATGACTTGGTGATGTTCTTTGCTAACAGATGCTGCTAAAGTAACACAACTAAAGGGCAAACTATCCCTGGTCAAAGCCTTGATGTAGAGGTATTGGAGAGCTCTAACGTTATTTCTGTGTGCCCTGGGAGGTTTTTTGCTTGTTTTTGTTTGGTTTGGTTTGTTATTGTGCTTTGTTTTAGGTGTTTTGTTGTTGGTTTTTGTTTGTTTGTTTTAAACAAAGCTGGTGGACAGGGAGAGGATACATACAGAAGACAGATCATCCCATTCAGTAAGTGTTCTTGCTGACTACAACATGCTTGCATAGCTGCTATGTGGTCAGTCACTAACGCTTCCATGAGGCCATGGGGACTGTCTCTCAGCTCATATTTGGTGGCTATGTTCCCTGTGCTCCGACAGAACTGGTTTTTGCTGACCATCTGTATACAAATTGCTCCTCCTTTGTACAATCCATTTACTTGCACTGTATGTGAACGTATGACCCAACAGAATTATCATATATGGTTTTAAAGTGATAGTCCAGTGGTGCCAAGCTTCCTAGATCTGAAGAGATAGTTCTTTTTATTTAGACTGACCAACATGATCTGCAGTGATAGTTCTCTTCATTTATACTGACCAACATAGCTACAGTATATTTGTACTGCCACTAATGGTGTCTTATTGTTTAAGAACTCCATGGGTTGATGACCAGGAGATCCAAGATAAAATCTGGTTTTCATGGCCATTCCTGAATTTCAACGCACAGGGCCACTGCACAGGAGAGACAGAAGCCTAGCCGTTATGTTTGCAAGCAGAAAGTCAGAACTGCTTTACAGACCCAATTGTCACTCATGACCAAAGCTGCTAGACTGACTGAAGTTAACAAAAGGTCATTCCACTCAAGTCCATAGGTTTTAGTCTGAGCCTATGCTTACTAATGCACCTCCAGGGCTGCAGTTCTGCCTGTGGCTTTGATTCCTCTATAAGCTTTGCACCTCTATTACTGGACACTTTAAACACCTGAGTCCTAGGTGGAGTCTTCACAGCATTTTTCAGTTAGAGGAGAACTTTAAGGTCTCTAGGAATTATCAGGCTGGTCTGTGCAAGGTGGATGCCTTTGGACATCATTAAAGAGGGCTGAGAGGCAACAAATGGCTTCAAGAGACTTACAGAATGGCCCTGCTCCATAGATTTGAGTTGCGGAAGACGACAGCATCATTTACAAGCATGAAGATGAGGGAAAAAAGAAACTTTTTCATAACAGGAGAACCTGCTTGGTCTTAGGTGGCCTTCCTGGGTCAGAATAGATACCAAAAAGTTTTTTCTCCTCAAGAGAACTGTGCCATGAAACCAAAAGAATCCTCCCTGTTTATCAGGCAGCAAAAAATAACCAATGACTTCAAATACTTCTTTAATCTCTACCATCCCTACAGAAGGCTTTTCTTTTTACATATTTCAGCTGGTTTATTGCATAAATATTATGTTAGCAGTCATTCTTCAGCGTGTAGGTGGGATCGCCAGTAGGCAGAGACAGTGATAAATGAGTCTCCAGGTGTTGCTGCTCTTTTAGAAAATCCTTTAACAAGCAGTTATGAAGATTGAGATCATTTTGCAAACTTATAAGAGTTACAGTAAGTTGCTTCACAGACACTCTTTTTTTTTAAAGAGGTGCTGTCAAATTTGGTGATCCCAAAGTGGGTTGTATCTTTCCACTTAGCTCTGTTTACAAAACCTAGATAATTATTTATATACCTTTAGTTCTGAGGATACATTAAAGAGGTCAGGGCTGGGGATTATTGGAGCAACGTTTTCATTAATTTCTTTTCTGGCTGCAAGAAAGCAAATTTTGCAGTCCTGAACTCTCCAACAACCATTTTGCACACTTGAGGACAGCAAGCAGATGATGATCCGTTTCATTAAGGTAATTATTGTAAACACCAAGAAGCCAGGAGAGAGGCTGAACAGCTCAAGAGATAAGAGTCTAAAGCCTTTCACCTTCAGACTGTAGAGCCTACCAACAACCAGGCTGAACAGGTTCATTCAAGTATCCAACCTACACAAAAGCATCCTCACCACTATCAGCATCCATCAAACCTAGTAGTAACCAGCTCGCTGATTGACAAGGCTCCACAGGGAAGAGGAGGACTAAGCCCAATCGCCATGCACGGTGGAGTGGTGGGCTCTGTCAGTCCCAATGCAGGCACCGCTGCTGAACGGCAGCTCTTCTCACTGCAGTGGTTCTGCAAACAGAAGATTGCTGGCAGCTTTCCTGCGTATCAAATGGATGCAGACTATTCTGCGAAGCAAACCAAAGGAAAAGGAGGAAACACGTATTTCAAAGCTTGTTCAAAGCACCATGCCACTGTCCTTATCAACACCATCCTTTGGCACGGGGAAAGGCACTGAGAGCGGATAATTCCAGGCAAACACCACCCAAAATACCATTCTGAATTCGGAATGCTCCCGTGCCAGCACTTGGAATCGGGTAGCAAAGAGGAGAGGTGTTCATAGTCAGGATTGGCACTGAAGGCCTCAGCTCTCAGGATGGAATAAACACCATATTGAGGGAGCAGAGCTGTGGAAAACCGTTTGGCATTTCATAACCAAGTCCCCCACCTTCACACTTAAGTAATAGTTTATCGTCTAGCATCATGTCTTGGCACAGAATTCCACAGGCTGAGACTCTTTTGTAATTCTTGTGCCCTACAATGTTTTTTCCCCCCCCAAAGACACCTCTCTCCAAAGGTGGAACACAAACAAGCTCCATTCTGAGTCATAAAAACATAACACATGCGTAAGTGCATGCAATAATCTTGGTATAATTTGCCCCTTAGTCATTGTCTAGTCCTATTATGTAAATCTGAAACATGCATTTTTGAAAATAAAGGGCTTCAGTAAAATAATTACTGTTGTAATCCTGGAACCACACCCAATAAACAGTTTAGCAATCAACTGGCTCTATATATTTGAAAGCTATAAACAGATTAGTACGAAATTAAAGCAGCAAGGGCCAAAATCTCAGCTGCTGGTGTAAATTAGTACAGTTTGACTAAATCAAATTAGCCGTTTGATTGACTTCAATTAAGCTACACTAATTTACAGTAGGCTGCCATCTTTTTTTTCCTCTATCTGTATGCATTTCAGAGCATGTGTATGTGCGTATGATTTTTTCTGTATTCTAGGGAGATAGTGATCTTTAGCACAATCATCTCATTTCTCTCTCTGCATATGTAGGTTCATGAAACCCAAGTATGGCTTCAGACACTGTGGGGAGAGGAACTGAAGGACTACCAGAAAAGAAAGAACCGATGACTCCAATCCAATAATTTCAGTAAACTCCTATTCGTTTTCTTAACAAGAAATTTGCTTGACTATAGAAGACAGCCTGAGACTGCCCTTAGCAAGCTTCTTTTCAAGCAAACCTAGAAATTATTATCAATTTACAGTTTTTGCACAATTTGTAATAATAGCTAATTTTTTTAAAACTAATTTTGCTAACTTCACAATCTTCCAGGACAGGAGCTCCACCTGACTTTTTACGCATCTTCCTACAATTCATGATATGATTTTGGTCTCATAATAGAAATAGACCTTATTTCAACATTTTTTAATGGCATAAAATTGGCCATTAGAAAGATCAGATGATTGGGACCTCCTTTTCATTTGGAAAAGGAGCCATCTACTGCACTTTCATTGTAAGCCTTATGAAACACGTGAATCCTTACCCTTATCCTCAGGTTACAGGTTGGATGACTGGAGCACAGAGTTAAATGATGTGCTTAGGCCAAGGAGCAGGAGAACTAAGAAGTCAGGTTAAGAAACAAACTCTTGTGCACTAGCCACGTACCGAAGCCATGCTTTTCCCTTAGATCATCCATAGTCCATCACATCGACAAATTAAAAATAATCTCTCCACTACAATTGCTTTCTGGTATTTGTCTGGACTAATCTTTTATCACAGGGGCAGGAACACAAGGGGGAAGGGGAACTCTGGAAAAAAGGTTGTGGACTGAAACATACATTGTACCTGGGTGAGAGGAGGGAGAGTCTCCTTCTAAATGCCCTTTAAGCAAAAAGCAACAATATTGCTAATGGAGAAAACACCTAAGGAGGAAAAACAAGTCCCACATGGCTAAAAAAAGCAGAATGAAAGACTGAGGAAGTGAAACCTTGATCTATTTATTCCCAAGCCATTCAGAAAAATTACTTACATGGCTATCAGTTATGAGGAGAGAATGTAAAGGTATCTGGATGAATTTTGGTATCGAGTGGACCTAAAAGGATGAAGGCAGACCTCCCCTCCAGGGCTTAGGACAAGGAGAACAGGGGTGGAAGTGGTAGAGCAGCCAATAAAACTGCCAGCATGGCCAGACCACAGCTGCCGCTCTTCTATCAGACACAAAGGAAAACACCTGCCATCCTGGATTTCCACTGCACAACCCCCTCCTGAACACCAACCAAGCGGCAGGAACATCGTAGCCAGAAGTAAAGGGAAATGGGGAAAGCAGCTGCTCTGGAGAGCAAGCAGCCATCCTGGTGAGAAGATCCAGGCCTCCCTCTGCTCCCACGCTGGAGGCTGGTGCCAGTGGCCATACAGGTCTTGGATCCAATTCAGGTTTCATTTTTTGGAAGGTGCGGCTAACCAGAGCTACAGTTCTTAACAAGATTCACAAGGTCAGAAGGAAACAACCCCTCATATGCTGAAGGGTAGCTGAAAACAGAGACTGAGTGCAACAGCTGCCATCTGTTATTGCATTAGTATCGATCACACGTTGCTGAGTCTGAGGTCTGAGAACATGTGCCACTAACATGCCAGCAGATAGAAGGAGTTTGGTTCGGCAGCCGTCATCTCTCTGGCTAATTTCACCTCTTTGATCTGCTGTAAACACACTGGTTTGACTGCAATGCCCCAATAATACCTGATATCTTGAAGCATGTGGAGGAACACGTCTCTCTTTCTCATCATTTTTTCTTTACAGACATAAGCCTAAGGAGGGGTCTACCTTACAGTGTCTGTCATTTTGCGATTGCTGTTGAGTAACCAGTAACAAACTTGAAAAGCTTTATTTGTGAGCATAGCACAGGGCTTTGACCCAGCGAGAAGATTGTTCTGTATGTTCTTGTTACTGTGATATTTCCCAAATACCATGATATTCCTGGCTGGGAGGCAGGCAAAAGAAGCATGTATTTAGCAGCATGTGGCAGGACAGTGACGAAAATGCTGTCTGTGCTGCTCTCCCACATCTAAGCTCATCTTTCAAAGCTTGGTGAATACTGCACTATTGACTGATGGGATCAAGCAAATGTTAATATTAAAAGAAAAAAGAAATTCATTCATATATTTTGATAAAAGCCTGCTTTCCCTATGCTCTTTCACTTGTTTTATGCTATCAGCTGTCACAAATCCCAACAAGTTCAAGGGCAAGAACTTTTGCAGAAACAGATAGTTCTTATGTAAAGCATAGCAAATGCTCAAGGAATGAAAACTCTGAATTAATACACAAGACAATACAGTCTTGAATCTGTGAAGAGTTATTTCCATCTTTCAAGGAACACAGCTGAACCATAAGACTGCACATAACTGGTCAAACTTTGACTAGGTATGTCACATTTAGTTGACACTACAAAGCTGCCTGCCACTTCATAGATAAGGGACTTCTAGGATCCTTCAGTGTTACACTTTTCCTTTTTTCTTCTCCACAGAACTTCAGGTTTTAAAAAGCAACATAAAAAACACGTTGCTGAGTCTTGGAGTTTTCAGACAAGTTTCTGTTGAGCTTTTCCTATCTGAGTTTTAACTCCCACATACCACGGAAGCGTAGGGCTAGGTTTTAAAAGTCATGTGGATGCCTGAATAGACTGAGAAATAGATGTTGGGACTGTCAAAATACCTGGGCACTCCTTCCAAAATCAACAGGTGATGCTTACCTAGGAACTTCTGAAAATCTCATCGTTGGATTATCAATACTTTCAAGCTCTTAATGAACTTTTCTAGAAAACAGAGCACTCAAGAATCCTGGAGTCTCACCTCTGGGACTCACTCACCGAGTGACTGAGCAAACCTCATCATTTCTGAGTGCTTCTGTTTGTCCCCTACAGCAACACTAAGGGTGCTGACTGCCAGGGCAGATGTGCCAACTGATCTCAAAGTGCACTATACTAGCTAGGTAATATTAGGAAGCTGGCCTTTGCAGGGTATTCCAATTAGGCAGCAAGGGGACCCTTTGAAGTTGCTAGAATGATTTCCATTGGCTTCAGTGGACACTGAATCAGGTCTAACAAGTTGAGAGACTTGAAACGATAGGTGCCTTTGAAATACCTATATATAAAGATACACAGACACGTAACTTGCCCATCTGTGTCTCAATTTCCTCATCTCTGAAATATGGGTAACAACAGCTATTTACCCATCTCTATAGAAGGCCTGATAATATTTAAAGCAATTGGTTGATGACTAATTAGCTAATATTTGAACAGGGATTTGAAAATTTAAAGCACTACATAACTGCTAAGTACTAATACTAAATTAAGCCAGCTGTCACTAATGGCAGACAGTCTGATCTTCGCTGCTTGTTGACACAAGACCAATTACAAATAATGAGTTCCATAAAGTCTAGAATACGTCATACATGGAGAAATTAATGAAAATTAAGAGGAATAAAATAGTACATCATCATTCAATATTAAATTTATTTATTTGATTTCATTGCTATTTTAATCAGCAATGCCTACAACAATTTCCCTTTCTATATGCACTGTATAGCTAAATAAACCACACACCTCTTTCACTGGAAATAAGGTCTGGGTTAGCCTTGTGTCATTAGACAGTATCCCCTGATACTGTTAGCTCCTGCGTCAGAAGCCCTGTTCATCAGTTCATGAAGCTCCAGTTAGGTTTGCTGCTCTTCCTACTCCAGATGGGAGGTTATTACAGAATCTCATTTTTAGTAACCTCCTAATTACAAACCTAATCCATTAATGACCAGTCTATTTCCATTTGGCTTTTCCCAGACTGCACCAGAAGCTCACAGTTATTCTGTAGTCAATTAGCATATCCAAATCTTTCTCTACCAAGTTCTTTCCCACCTCATGCTGTATTGGCTTGTAGGGACCAACAATTTCCACTAAAGGCAGAAGCCCTCAGCTATTAGACTTTTATTCTGCTTCTGTCATTCCTGCCCTCACACTCCCAGTATGGGAAGAACTGGACATTATCTCTACACTGACAATGCCTCCTCGTCTTGTGTCAGCAGAGAATTTCATCAGTCGGTTCCAACCTTCTACGCCCAAGGCATTAATGAAAATGTTAAGTAATATCAGTCCCAGGCTGGTCTGTGAGGATTTCCACTAATAACCTTCCACTAAACTGGCAGAACCTGTGCCATCTCCCTGGTCCTTGCCCACCTTCCTACCAGCTTCCTCAGTTTAAGAAGAAAGGTGTAGTCTATGTTTGCTATCCCAGTGTTTCACTCCTGCCAAAGCAGTTTAGTAGATGAAATCTGAACATTTAAAGTTAGCCTACTCTACGCAGACACTCTTTGGTGTGTTCGGTGAAAAATTCTAGTTTTTCAGGTTCCAGACTCATACAAAACAAGTACAGTACTCTACACTCAGCTTCAGAAATGTAGAGGTAAGCATAGGTCTCCATACAAATTCAATCAAATCATTACCTACAATGTTTTCAAAAATTGTGGGGAATTACTTCATTTCAACTGTCTAAAAAATTACTGGTATTTATTAGCTCTATTTTGACATAACTGGTTTGACACATTCTTAAAAAAATACACAGCTTATTCTTTTTGATCATCACAAGAGTGTAATCAGCCTACCACAAATATTGTCATAAATAACTCTGCACCACAAAGAAACATGATCCTCTAAACGTTGAATCGACATATTTGCTAAGGAGGTGTGTATCAAGTCATCTCAACATATAACTGATCCCCCAGCGGGAAGCGAACAAACAAACAAGAAAACAGAATGTCTTACCTTTGAAATGCCAGCTAGTACAGCTCCATAGGCCTCATTTTTCTCTAGCATATACCCCCTGCGAGGCAGCTGATGGAGTCACAGAGCTGCTCTAGCAAATGGCCTGGTCTACAGCTCTCAGCAAGGGTGTTTGCTGGTCACACAGTGATCAGGGACCCTGCAGCTCTTCCCGCCAAGCCACGAACAACCAGACACCTCCTCCTCCCCTTTTCCTTCTTGTTTGCAAGGCCACATGCAACCCCTTTCTCTCCCTCTTGGAAGCTGGTTTATTTTGTGATGGCAACTGGGCATTCAGCCCCAGATCCTCCATAGCATCCACAGCACACAGACTCCTGACTCCTTTGTCTCAGGGGAACTCAGGTAAAACTGTTCTGCTAGGGGAAATTCCCTCCCTGGTAATAAATATCTCCTCCCTCAAGAAAAAGAATGTCCCCCCTACACATTTTGCCTGGAGGCAAAAATCAGCATCCTATTTTTCTAAGTCTTATCCTTTCCCTCCCAGAAAAACATTAAATCAGCCAAATGGCTCTTGCTGCCCCTCCACTGGAAAGAGGGAAAGTAACAACTAGAGGAGAAGACCTGGAAAGAAAAGCATGACTGGCGATAAAGAAGTGGTAGCGCTGACCTCCTGGCTCAAGGGCAGTACGGAAAGAAAGGCAGCTCAGAGTGGAAGGGAAGTGGCAGAGGAAAAATAGTATGCATATGTGCGGCACACATGCAGATACAGTTTTACCAAGGACTAGGAAGGAGGTGTCACAGCCTCCCTATCGGCAC